>NC_135480.1:18045680-18352059 GCF_052094955.1 Ictidomys tridecemlineatus | reverse complement strand
TTCACTGATGAATTTTGATGAATTTTTCTGTATTAAATATGCATGTATATACTCTTCTTTGACATGTGTAATACATATTTACCTTATTATGTTATCATTTGAGTTTTTTATATACAGATGTTTTATCTTAATATATTTTAATTTTTCAATGCTACTATCAATATACATGAGAAGCCTCCATATCCTGCCAGTAACATTACCAATTTTGACATCTAATTTTTAAATAACTTTTCAGAAAATTTTCTGTTCCAACCTATCAGCAATTTATTTTGTTTCTTATAAGGATATATCTAAGCTTATTTCCTTCAAGTAGGTAAATAATCTGCAAATGCAATTTATTCATTATTAATTTATCAGTAATAATATCAAATTTCTTTTGATATGCCAAAATTTTACATCTAGAACGTTTAAACTTGAACTGTTTTTTATTATTTTATAAAAAAAGTCACCTTTCTATCACTAACATACTGTTTCAATGGTCAAGGATTTTTCATACTTATTTCTACATATTAGGGATAGTTTCTACCAAATACTCACCCTTTTTAAAAATTTCTTGAAATTTGTAAGCACTTGGTCTTCCTAACAAAGCTCAAGATTATTTTGTAAAGTTTAAAAACTTACAGTAAAATTAAATTTAGAACCAAAGGATACTCCATATTAATTTTGAAGAATGTGGTACATAATAATGTCTACTTTTCTCATCCAGAATATTACACCTATTATTAAGCTTTGATCGATAAATCTTAACTGAGTTTTTAATCATCATCATACATTCTGCTTATTTGCCTTTTTTCTCATTTGAAAGGGCATTTTATTTATGTTTGATTTCTGTTTTTAATGAAGTAATCAGAAAGGACTCAGAACTTTTATTGCCAGTAATTACAGTATAATGCCACAGGCCTAGATCTGTATATGGACATATGTGTCTGGCCACATGGCAGCCTGTATCTGATTACATGCTTGGGTCTGCATTTAACATATTAATCTGTATGGGCACATACAGGCTTGTATCCAATAATACCTTTGACTATATCTGTCTGAACACAAGCACCTTTGCATGAATACACAGAGATCTATAATTGATAACACATACATCAGTATGTAATTTTTGTTGTAGTATCATCACACATTGAGATTCCACTTTTAAACATTATTTCATATAAGGCAAGATTCCAGCCTTTTGTTACTTAAAATAATTATCATTTCATTTTATTTCAAAATTTGGGAAGCTTGGAATTCAGGAGTTGGTGGAGTTAATTAGGCATTTCTTCTGCTTCATGTGGTTTGGACTGAAAATATTCTATATCAGTGAGTTGGTAAGTGGGTGAATCTAAAGATTTAACTTAAAATAAGTTAAAAAGATCAAATGTATGCAGAAAGAAAACAAAATAGTAGAAATCAGGGTATTAGGGAAAGCATTATGAAGGAGGAAATCAGGAAACATGTATCCAAGGATGTAAAGTACCTAATATGAACAGGTCAAAAGATCTAATGCACAGCCCCAGGATTATAGTTAATAATAGTGTATTGTGTTCAGAATTTTTGATAAATTAGTAGACTATAGTTGTTCTGATAATACCATGCTGTTATACCTTAAATATATATAATAAAATTTATTTTAAAAATGATTCTATGTACTTTGGGGGAATCCACAATTTCCACTTTAATATAAACAGGTATTTCATAATAGAATAATAGAATTTCAGAATACAAATAGAATACAAAGAGAATAATAGGATACAAATAGAATAATAGAATTTCAGAATACAAACAGGTCTTTCATAATATGATTCTGTCGCTTGATTTCTTAATCAACTATTCATGACAGGCTTGATTGCTTTACCAAATGGTCTAGTCCAGATAAGAATGAGCAGGCCTTCCCTTGCTCTGGGTGATGTTCTTGGGTGAGATAACTGGGTCTGGGCCCTGGGTGAGATTCCTCCACCTGACACTGGACCATTGATGCACAGCCCTGGAAGTATCAGAGAATCAGGACTCAAGCTTATCTAGACCCTACTGGAAAACATTTCTATGTATATATGCATTTTAAAAGGCTGTAACTGCTATAAAAAATAATGATTTTTCTCCTAGACCTGACAAAATAAGTTGAAAACCTTCTGGAAAGGATCCACCATTCTAAACACTACTAAAAACATTCATGATTCACGGAGGAGACCAAAATAGCAACATTAATAGGAATTTGAAAGTTGATTCCAACCCTCATGGATAACTTTGAGGGTTACAGACTTCAGTAAAGGAAGTAACTGCAGATGTGTTGGAAGTAGTAAGAGAACGAGATTCAGGAGTGAAGTCTGAAGAAGTGAACAGCTTGCTGCAAACTCATGATAAAACTTCACAGATGAAACATTGCCTCTTGTGGATAAGAG
The DNA here is from genome assembly GCF_052094955.1 of Ictidomys tridecemlineatus. Lineage (NCBI taxonomy): Eukaryota > Metazoa > Chordata > Mammalia > Rodentia > Sciuridae > Ictidomys > Ictidomys tridecemlineatus. Next base: position 18,349,672 of record NC_135480.1, on the reverse strand, counting down.
AAAAACAAAGTGATTTCTTAAGATGGAATGTATTTCTGAAGAATATGTTTGGAATATTGCTGAAATGACAAAAAAATGGTTTAGAATATTTTATACATTACAGGGTTAAAAGTCACTGATGTCAATATTGAAAGAAGTTCAACTACGAGTAGAATGCTATCAACCATCAATGCATACTATGGCGATTTCATGAAGGTAAGAGTCATTCAGAATAATCTCCAGGAGGTATGCCTGCATATGTACTGCCCTGCTCACCATTTACAAAAAAAAGGGTTTAGGATTTATTTCTCCAGATAAGACTGCTGTTAGGAACCTTCGGATGTTATCCTCCTTAAGGTGTGCACAAGATGCATAAACCCAGTTTGCAAAGGACTCGTGCCCTATTACTTCTACTTCAATAATTAGGCTCCAGTGTCACTAGACTGCAACTAGGAAATGTGGTGTTGTTCTAAAAGGAAGAAGATTGTTCAATTGCAATCGCAGGAACTAGATAATGTATTTGGGTAGGAATTAGAAGAATGTGTGTGGAAATAAATTTTGTATATATTGGAATGAAGAAGGGCAAAGTATCAGGCCGCATGGGAGGATGTTTGTTAGTGTGGGGATATTGTCTCACAAGGATACGTGGTGCCCTAGGTGTGCATGATGACTGGGATGTAACGAGTGGTCCTCTAAGTGAACTCATGACTCAGCCTTTAGTAGGCCATTCCAAAGTTTAATTCTGTCAGTTACTTAGAGCTGAAAGGAATGTTTTTACACTAGTGAATTCTATGCCTGTGGGTAATTTGCTTTACTTTATTTACCAGAATAAATGTTCTGTAGTTAAGAATGAATTGACTTGAAATGACAAGGATTTGAAAGATGTTTCTTGTGCATTTGAAAAGAATGTGGACCTTTCAGTTATTGTGTGCACTGTTCTCTTATCTCATTAGATCAGTTATGTCAATGATGTTTAAAGTTAAAACATCTTTAAGAACACGTACACATATTCTTGCATTTATCAGTTGTGCTTAAGTTTTGTATTACTGCCGATTTGTCTATTTCTCCTTTTAATTCAATCAATTGAAAAATATCTTAGTTTTTGTCTGATATTTGCACAGAAACAATGTTCTTTTGGTCAGAATGTGTGCAGCTTATTCCACTATTTTACCCTTATCTTTTTATTTTGTTATTTAAGATGTTTTCCTCTTAAGGCTCTTCCCATTAAATTCTGTTTTATAGGCAGGGGAAATTTGCTTATTCATTTTTAAAGCAAAATTGGTCATGTATTTTGATATAAATCCATCATATTCTTATTTGCTTTGCATTTATTGATGTCAGGTCTGGTTAACATTCATTTGGATTTATTCCCCTTATTACCTTTTCAGTAATATCAATTTTTTTTCTTTTTTGGTGCTGGGTGCAGAGCCAGGGCTTTGCACATGCTGAACTTGTGCTCCACCACTGAGCTTCATCCCCAACCCTCCATTCTTTCCCGCATTTCCTTTTTTCTTTTTTTCCAGGTTAGAACTTTCTCCTTCTTCCTGAAGATTGTTTCACAGATCTCTCTCTATAGCATAGTTGGTTGGTGGTAAAAATCTCTTCTGTTATCATTCAATCAGGAAATTCTCTGTATTTTGCAATCATTTCTTTGGGTTTTTTAAATCAATATTTAATGCTATGTTGAGATTCATTTTCGTTTAGCATGGTGAAGATGCCGTTTCTTTTATCTTCTGTTTTTAATACTTCTTTTAAGAAATTACCAGTCTTATTCTCCAGAAAACTAGAAAAACAGTCCTAAAATTTATTGGGAAGAATAAAAGATTCACTAGAGCCCAATCAATGCTAAGCCAAAAAAGCAACTCTGGAGGCATCACAATGCCTGACTTTGAATTATAGCACAGAGCTGTAGTAACATAAACTGCTTGCTACTGGATAACAATAGAGACATAGATCACTGGTGCAGAATAGAAGACACAAAGCAAATCCACACATCTACAGTCATCTGATCCTTGACAAAGGTGCCAGAAACGTGCATTGGAGAAAAGGCAGCCTTTAAAAAAAAAATGGTGTTAGGACAACTGGTTATTCATCTGTAGAAGAATGAAACTAGAGCCTTATCTCTCACCCAGCACAAAAGTCAATTTATGGATCAAAGACCTAGGAATAGGAATTAGACAAAAAACTATGAAACTCCTGGAAGACAATGTGGGTCAAACTCCAGCTTTTAGGACACAGGCAATAACTTTTTAACAGAATCCCTAAAGCTCAGGAAATAATGCCAATCTGCACAGCAAAAGAAACAACTAGAAATGTAAAGAGAAAGCCTAGAAAATGGGAGAAAATCTTTGCTAGTTATTCTCTGACAGGGAATTAGCACCTAGAATTCATAAAGAACACAAAATATTAACACTAAAAAAACCAAATAACCCAATCAACCTAATTATCAATTAGAGAAATGAAAATCAAAACGGCACTGATATTTCTGGCCGGAGTCCAGAGTCCCGCCAGACACGAAATGGCTGTGAGGTTGTGGACAATCATTCCTTACCTTTGGAGAGGGAGATACTTCAGCTCCGGGAATGAACTGGCAGAAAACAACCAGGTGACCCGATGTTGCAGCATCTTATGTACAAATAAAATCTACTGGTCCCATCACGGTGGCCAAGTAGATGAAGGAAGTGTTGACCAACCCAGCCAAGGGACATTAGGCACACCATGACTGCTAGGAGAAAAAGGAGATTTCATTACTTCACCTGAAAGAAGTCAGATCTTTGGGGAGCTAATAGGAATATGGTTCACTAGTGAATGAATAACTGCTGGAAAAAGTGCACCTTTCTAGCTGGTGGAACTGGGGCCCAAGTCGGGGTCCCCTCACAGGAGATATTTGAGGGTGTTCAGTTTAGATCTGTGCTGAAAAACTGTGACATTTCAATACACTTGGTAGAGGTGAGCCAAAAATTAAGTGAGACTCATGCACTAACACTGACTAAAGAGAAGATCCCCTTAGAGCGAAATGCTGAACCCCTAGAACACATGAAGGGTGTTTCTAAGTCTGGGATTCCAATTTCCTGGGGCCAAGACCTACAGGATGTTTGAAAGGATACAGCTTTTCTCTGGAACATGAATTTTTTGATGTTCTTTCTGTCCATAAATTTTGGAAAACACCACAAGGATGGAGAGAAGTGTTCATTGATACTGATCCACAGGTTTCTGATAAATTGAGTTTTGTTTTGGCTCCTTGTATCACCCCTGCAGAAGTCATCATGATGAAACAAGGGATCGTGTTGAAGTATGCCCTGAAGCTGAGGTTATTATTCAGAAACTTTTTCAATGCATTGCATTAGCTGGAGGTGCTATACTGACTGCTGATTATGGTCATGATGGAATGAAGACACACCTACAGAGGATTTTGTGGCCACAAGCTTCTAGATGCCTTAACTGTCCCTGGAACAGCAAACCTTACAGCTGATGTGGATTTCCATTATTTATGCAGAATGGCATAAGAAATAGTAGCATCTTTGGGTCCAATAGGACAAGTAACATTTTTGAAAAATATGGGTATTGATGTGTGGTTGAAGGTTCTTTTAGATAAATCAGATGACCCATCAATGAGACAGCAATTACCTCAGGGATATGATATGTTAATAAATCCTAAGAAGAAGGAAGAAAGATTTAACTTTTTTTGCCTTGCTTTTTTTGCCATCAGAGACTTCATGGTGGAAGTCATCAGGTGAATGCAGAGCAGTCAAAACTCTCTGTATCGCCTGTACACAGATTTAGAATTGATCAAAAGCCTTCATTCCAATCTAAAGTGCAGAGAAATGATGGCCTTTATTTTCAAAAATTAGAACTTATTGACCTCAATAGACCCTCCAGTTCCAAGCTCCCTGCCTCTGATCCTCAGCGTTTCTGGGGCAGAAACTCAGTGAGGCTTTCCTTTGCTGAGGTGTGACTGGGTGAGGGAACTGGGACTGTTTCCTCCTTAAGCCTGATTAAATGTCACTTGATCTACCTAATTGTTTCATAATCTGGAAATCATAGTTTATTAATCATCACACTCTGGAATTTTTCTTTTCACATGACGTGTTTTTCACAGCACTGACAGTCAGCTACTCTTTCTTGGCAAGACCCAAGTCTTCTTCCTCTAGGGATTGTTCAAGGGAAGAAACCTGTTCAGGAGAGATTATCTCTTTTGAATTTGTTCCAAATATGCTAATGAACTAATCTATGTAAAGCAGCAACTATGTAAACATTCATAGACTGTGTTTGCAAACCTAAGTGGAAAGATTGATTTCTGAAACTCAGGTTCTACCCAAGTTTGTCTTCAGCTGCTGTCTGGGTCTTCGGGTGACAAATTGTTTTTGTTCTCTTCATTGCTGCCTTCAGAAGTTGGTGGGCAAACTCTTTCCCCTTGGATAAGATTATAGAAATACAGAGACATGTTTTTAATTAGAAAGAAAGGGGACTTTGACAGCTACTGTTTGAGTGACTGCAAGATTGAAGAGATTTGCTTCTAACTGTAAGAAATCTCCATTATCAGCTATTTCATGAGATTAAGTCCCCGCCTTTGTCTTGTTAGCTGCAGTATCTAATACGTAGGCACATGAATGACCCTGAATCCTCAAAGTCAAGTCCATTTTGTTTGCTTCACCATAATTGACTGATAAGAGAAAAATCACATAACTAATTTTAGTATTGTTAAATGTTTCATTCTCTTATTTGTTCTTCTAAGGAATGGGCTTGGCCAAGTTAATTTATACTAACCAGCTCAATTTTCGTGCAAACATTGAAGCTTTGTTTTTCCACAGAGAAATTTTACCAGCAAGTAAGAAAACTCATCTCCCTTTATTCAGTAAATGTTTTTGAAGAGACCCATGCATTTATTATTTATTGGTTCACGTTAACTATGTGGAATATTGAGTTAATTTATGACTTATTTGTACATAAATATAACATACTTAGATAATGTCCCCCTCCCTATTGCCCATCCCTGACCTCTTTAGTAAGTGACTTTTGAATGTCCTTATACCTTAGGCAAATACTTTCGACATTTTTATACTTCTAAGTCTGAGATAATGAGAAGTCAACATAGAGATATAACCACTTGGAAATCTATAACCACTTGTAAATATTTCTAGATTCACTCATCAGTCATATGTTAGTATAGGTTTCGTGATCACACTTGATATCTACAATCACTCTCAGTGAAAACAGCATTCATTTTTCTGGACCAAGGACAAGTCCCAAAAGGTGAGTTCATAAAACAATTGACAATGAAAGTTCCCGTGATATACTAAAATACAGCTAATGTCTTAAATATTATATATTCTTGTTTAAGGTATCTGATTTGAATGAATGCAGCTAGCCAAACACAGAAATTAATTAGAACATACAAAGTATATATTTTTAGTATTGCTTTTTCTAGGTCCATTATTTTTCCTTTTGCCAAAAAATAATGCCTGTTAATTGTCTAATAAATGAACCAATGGATTTATTACCTTTGTTTATGGAATATTTTATTCTGCATAATATGTTAACAGTAGTATAATTGCTTTTAGATACATTTGAATTTAAAATTTAAAATTACAAGTATGTCATAATGTAAAGGAACACGTTTCAATTATGTTCTAGAAGATTATATGATCTTTTATATGTGAATCTTAAATTTTTCTTGGCAAACCTGTTGGTACATATACATAGATATATACGTAGAGAAACCTATTCTCAGGGAAATACCTAATCTACTGTAACCTAGAGAGATTTAAAAAAAATTTGTAAAACTGTTTCAATGAACTAGATATATTATTTTCCTATTATGGTTTTTTGTTTTTAAAAAAATGTGTTTGTAAGGACTTTATGTCACATTTTTTTCTAGAAAAATATTAACTTAGTATTAAGTTGGAAACCTAATAATGCTATCTTATAGCTTTAATAGTATCAAATCTTTGAAACTTAAACTACAAAGCATATTTTATGTACCCTATGTAAATAATTTCCAGTAGAATATTTATTCTAGTGAAATCCAGCATTGATGATTAAGGAGAATAAAATCACAGAAAGTAAGATGTGAAAACAAGAGTTTTGGTCATGGACTACTCTGTAACCTTAAGTTTTTCAACAAGTCTGCCTTATTAGAGATTTGCCTCTAATAATAAGAAATCTCTAGTATCAGATATTTTATGAGATTAAGTCCCAGCCTTTGCCTTTTTAGCTGCAGTACTTAATAGATAGGCACATGAATGACAACTCCTGGATCAGATGAAAGCAATAATGTGACCAAGATGTGTAGGATGCTCATCAGAGCTGGCTTCTAAAGAAAACTCTTTCTGCACATGTCCTTTTCCACTTTTCCAGTACCAAGTCCATGTGAACAGAATTCTCTTGTTTGCTTCTAGTTTAAATATGTTTATTCATAGGTAAATATCACTTTTGCATATATATACATACATATGTATACACACACACACACACACATATATATATGATATTTCTTAACATATATCATTTATCCCATGTCCAAAAAGGTGTTCATGGATCATAGAAATATAATTCTTTATATCTTAGATTATACCTATCAAGTTGACTGAGATCCTGATGATTTATTCTGATCCAATGTTCACAGTGAAACATTCAAAAAGTTAATAATGGTGTCTTTATTTAGATTTTAACCACATGTCCAACAGCACTCTAAGGACTCAACATATAATAAAGAGGTAGTTGCTAAGGGAAACCCCATAACCCCATGATAAAACTGATGCAGTGGAGACACAGGGAGGTTTATTCATCTGCCCAGGGTCACATAGACATAATCGAATAAAACAGGAATTATAGTGCAACCAATGCATCTCCAAAGTTAGTGTTATTCTTCATGGTGCTTTGTTTTCTCACCAAGCAAGTCTTGGGTCCTATCTTGTACACAGTGAGAAACTCAAGAGTTATTATTTGATCACTATAGTTATCATACCCCATAACTACTGGCTGGCATCTTTCTTTCTTTTTTTTTTATTAATTACACATGACAGTACAATGATCTTGACCAATTGGCTGATATCTTTCAAACAACAGTCATAAGCTTGGAAATTGCTATTTAATGATACGATACAAAAAACAAATGTCAGCAGAAAATAACAAATTTGTGCTGTACTGATAATGTTGGAAGTAGTTGGACTGGAAAGGATTCTGGGATCATCTGGGTCAATTTCTATATTTTACAATGTGTAAGTTGAGACATATTTATAATTGCATTTAGAACATAACTGAAACTCATGCCCTCTCCCATTAAGTATAGACTTTCCCCTTGAGTATGCTGCTTCTCAGCTTATGTATACTAAATTCTATTTTTGAGCATTATCAGTCCCTAAAAATCTTTGCATATACGACCTTGCCCCACTATTCACTTCCTCTATTTTCAGTTACTATTTCCTCTTCCTTTACTGCCTATGTTACTCTAAGATTTCTGAAAATAAAATACTAGCACCTCATGTAGTAATTGATAATAGTCATTTGATCAGTTCAGTTTTAAAAATGGTGAAATTCAGGATGATGAATGGGTATGCATTAAGAATTTTGATATATGCAAAGATGAAATTGGCAGAATTATAGCTTCTGAAATGGATGACAGAGTAGATGAAATAAATGCCATAATAAGCAATGAGTTAATTACTCATGTAGCTATTTGATACACTTTAAAGTCCAGTATTTTGAAACTTAATGAGAGATTTCCGAAGACTAAACATCCTTTGAGACATGAAAGACTGATCATCTAATTAATCACAAATGCAATTGTATTGAGTCAGATATTTCAGAAGAAGTGTTAATTCTGACGCTATGTAAATATTGCTATGATAATATTGTAAAGTGACCCCCCTCAGATACTACCAACTCAAAGGACTGACTTTACATCACTTCATAGTTTTAGAATTTATTGTTACTAATAGTGAATAGGTATTTGAAAGCAAGAAACCTTTCCCTATTTATGATTGTTGACCTCTGTGCCAAGAAGGAACATATTTTCAATATGCATTTTTAAATATGTGAATGACTGTTGGGCTTTTGACTACTCTCCTCTATGGAATATCAACAAAGGTTTAGAGAAAGAACCACTAAACTTTAGGCCTCAAGAAAAATTATTAGGAGGAATAGAATTGTCTACAGAAAGTCTACTGGGTTCCTTGGAAGAGAACCTCAACAGATGCTAACTAAATGTTTATTGTATTTTCACCACTATAGAAGATAGATGAAGATATGCTCCATGACATGGCGGATTTATCAACCTGTTCACGATTTCATCGCCGTGTCTATTCTCCTGAACTCTCATCTCTGAAGCAAGCTTAAGAGTAGAAGAGTAAATGGGACAGAGTAATAACGTCACAGAATTTGTCCTCCTGGGCCTCACCCAGGATCCTGATGGACAAAATGCATTATTCACCATGTTTTTACTCATCTACATTGTGACAATGGTGGGCAATCTGCTCATTGTGGTGACTGTCATTGCCAGCCCCTCTTTGGACTCTCCAATGTATATCTTCCTTGCCTATCTGTCACTCATGGATGCTGTCTACTCCACTGCTGTCTCACCCAAGATGATTGTAGACTTACTCTATGATAAAAAGACAATTTCCTTCCCAGCATGCATGGGCCAGCTCTTCATAGAACATCTATTTGGGGGTGCTGAGGTCTTCCTTCTGGTGGTGATGGCCTATGATCGCTATGTGGCCATCTGTAAGCCACTGCACTACTTGAGCATCATGAATCGAAAGGTTTGCATCCTCCTGTTGGTGGTGGCCTGGGTGGGAGGTTTTGTACATTCTGTGGTTCAGCTTGTCTTTGTTTCCCGTCTCCCCTTCTGTGGTCCCAATGTCATTGATCACTTCATCTGTGACATGTACCCATTATTAGAACTTGCATGCACTGACACCTACTTTATAGGTCTCACCGTGGTTGCCAATGGTGGAGCAATCTGTATGGTCATTTTTATCCTTCTCCTGATCTCCTATGGGTTCATCCTAAACTCCCTTAAAACCTACAGCCTGGAAGGGAGGCGCAAAGCCCTGTCCACCTGCATCTCCCACATCACAGTGGTCATCCTCTTTTTTGTTCCCTGTATTTTCATTTATGTTAGACCTGTTTCCACCTTTCCTATTGATAAACCCATAAGTGTGGTGTTTACAGTTATCACTCCCATGTTGAATCCTCTAATATATACCTTGAGAAATGCAGAGATGAAAAATGCTATGAAAAAACTCTGGTGTAAGAGGTTAACCACAGGTAAAATAAGAATGGATCCCCCACACTGAATCCTTTAGATACTCATTCTGAAACAAGACATAGGTGATGAATTCTAACAAAAGTTGATGTGGTCAACTCAACATATTCTCCAAGAATGCTTTTTTTTTATTTATAATTATCAAAGTGTAGAATAAATTATCTTTGAGTATAGGATCAACTTTGAAGAGAATTAGGGATGATAAATAAAAGGTGTGGGTGTTGGTTCTACTATAAGTAAAAATAAGAAGCTCACCTTAAAACTTCATTTTTTCAATTTATAGTAAAATATTTTTTAAAAAGAAAAGAAACTACTTTTGAAAATTTGATATCATCCTAATTAATGAGAAAGCAATTCAGCTAGTTGATAAATTTCTGGAGCCAAAAGAATAATTCTTAAATTTTAATACTCATCATTCTATCAATATGGCACATTTCTGTACCTGCATATATGTTTTGTTTAAAGATTAATTTTATTTTGTGGTCAATGTCTATGAAATTTTAGTTTATGATATTTGGATGGAAATTTTTTTTGTTTAAGATATTAGCAGAGAATGATTTTGTCAGTGGTGATGTCAGTGATGAAAACAGATTTGAATTCTTCATTACAAGTCAGGTACTTTGTTTTATAAAAACATCTAACTCAGGTTGTAAACATTTTTGTCATTCTCTGACCTCATGATCATGTGCAGTTTTACCACTCTTCAAAGAATAGGTAAAGCTTCTTATTTTGTCTTCATAATGCTAAAGATATTATTAAAGAAACAATGCTTTGCATAAGTCCCTGTCCCCTAAAACTTGTATTCAACTTAAAAATTTATAAGCTTAAATTAATATTTTATAGTACAAGTGAAATTTTGTTTGCAATTTTGTGCAAAAGTCCAGTTTTCCTCAGTCTGCAATTATTTTGGAACATCACAAAGAAGATAGAATTGCTTTGATTGCAATTTGGATCATCATGTATGCTGTGTAAGAGTTTTCTAATTGAAAGAAATTCTTTAATGTTCCAAAGGCTGTTCATACATTTTGTTTCACAGGTAATTGTGTTTTTTTCCAAATGTTGCATTTTAAGTTGAACTCCTACCTCAGTGTATGACCGTCCTCACCAATAGTGCCTGTCCATGTGAATTGTTGGGTTCAAGACTTTGAGCTCATTGTGATTTTAGTTTGTAATCCATATTGTTACTGAAGCTGAACATATTCACATTTGGAAAACATGCATTTTTTTAATAATCTTTCATGAAATATGTATCTATGTTTTTTGTTAAATTTCCACATTGTTTTTACATTATTTTTAAATTGATGAAGCCCTTTAGGAATCCTGTGTACAAAGTCTGTATTGATTATCTATATTGTAAATTCTCCTTTTTGTATTATATTTTTATAGTATTATTTAATTTGATAAATGGGAACTTTTTAATCTTATTTTTGTTTTTATTTTAATATATTTTATTCAGTTTCAAATTGACAAATAAAATTGTATATATTTATGATATAAAGTACATTGTTTTGAACTATGTACACTTTGTGGAATGGCTCTTCAGAATTTAAGCTAATTTACATATGCATTTTCTCATATAACTAGCATTTTTGTGGTGAGAACACTTACAGTCTACTCTTTCAGCTGTTTTCAGTAACAGATTTTTTTTCTATTATTAACTATGGTCACCATGTTGTATAATAGGTCTCTTGAGTTTATATTTCTCTTGTGTGATTGAAAATATCTATCCCTTGACCAGCATCTACCCATCTCCCTTAGTCTAGGCTCTGGTAACCACTATTCTGCTATTTCTGAGTTCAGGCTTTTAGATTCTACATATAAACACAAATTCACAGTGTTTGTATTTGTACACCTGACTTATTTAACTTAATATAATGTCCTGCAGGCTCATCTATGTGACCCGGTATGAAAGAATGTCCTTGTTTTACGACTGACTATTATTCCCTTGTGCATTTACCACCTTTTCTTTATCCACACATTTATCCACTGATGGACACTTGGCTTGATTGCATATTTTTTTTCTATTGTCAATAATGCTGCAGTGAAAATAAATATGCAGATGTCTCTTAGAGGTACTGATTTCATGCACTGTAGGTACAGACCGAGGAGTGGTATTGCTGGATCTGTGATGATTTAATTTTTAATTTTTGAGGAAACTCCACGCTGTTTATTTTTCCTTACAATATAAAGTCTTACAGACAGTGTGTAGTGCAAGCTTTCCGTTTACTCACATCCCCAGCAACACCTGCCTTTCATAGTTTTGATAATAGTCAGTCTATAACTGTGAGGTTGTCTCTCCTTATGGTTTCAATTTTCATTTTTGTGGTGATTAATGACTTTGACTCTTTTCCCATAAATCTGCTGGTCTTGATAAATGATTATTCAGATTCTTTACCCATCTTAAAATCAGGTTGTTTATTTTCTTACCATTAATACTGTCATTATCAATTTTCTTTTGTCCTAAAAACATTTATAACACATTTCTAAAAAAATCCTCCCGTGTTCACTGTATCTAATGTTTAATATTTATGCATTTCTATACTACCTTCTTCAGATTTGATTGCTACTATGCCAATATCCTTTTATTTTAGTCCATATAGACAGAATTTGATTAAACTCCCATCACTCACTACTCTTAATAAAACAATGCATTCTAACATTATTATTAGAATTTCATAAGGTTGCATAAATCTTCCAGGATTTTTGGCTATAATATCTTTAATATATAATTAATTTGGAAAAGAATTGACATCTTAATCACATTGAATCATTCTATTTGGAAACATGAACTGTCTCTCTGTCTATTTATATAGGGCTTTGAGATTCTTCAGTAATTCTTTTTATTTGTTTTCATCATATAAGTCTTTCACTTTTTTGATTGACTTTATACTTTGTAATTTGGGTTGCTCTAACTTAAGATATCCTTTCCACATTTTACGTTCTACATTACTGTGACTTGTATTCAAGAAAATTTAAACTCGAATTCAGTCACTTTTTTCACCTCTCTTACAAAATAGAACAGCTTTCCAGTTGACTCTTTTGAATTTGCTAGATTAAAAAATAATACCATTTTAGCCCAGCATGGTGACACAAGCCTATAATCCCAGAAGCTCAGGAGGCTGAATCAGGTGGTGTGCGTGTTCAAATCCAGCCTCAGAAAAAGCAAGGTGCTAAGCAACTCAGTGAGACCCTATCTCTAAATAAAATACAAAATAGGGCTGAGGATGTAGCTCAGTGGCCAAGTGCCCCTGAGTCCAATCCCTGGTACTCTCTGACCCCCCCGAAAAATGATACCATCTTAAATGCTGATTCTTCTTTCCAGTATTTTTGTCACACATCTCTTTATTACATCATTATAATGGCTAGTATAGGAAAACAGGAATCCATAACTGCAAAGCTCTAATTCCCATCTCAGTTGGTCCCTTTGCTTCATCACATTTCTCGTTCCCACCTGCATGCTTGTGAGGAATTATCTGAGAGTTAACACATTTTCTTTTAAAGGTGAAAATGTGGATTATATGGCTATGCATACATAAGGCTGACCTCAGGCAGAACTTTGCTCATTATAGTCATCCAAGGGTGATCCTCAAAGGGAGCAGTGATGGGAATATTCATGGTTAAATCTAGGATGATGTTTGAATTTAGTCACTATGTTTGCACAGTTTATTTTACTTTAGAATTGCCATTTAGTAGTGATTTAGTTTGCCTAACAATTTGAGAAGTGTCACCCATTTTGTGTGTGTGTGTGTGTGTGTGGAATGTGTTTCAAATTTGATACTTTCTTTCTTATGAGGTTAAAGTTATACATATTTGACAAGCATGCTACATCATGGCTGATCTTTGCCTGCCTCTAATTACTGGTTGAATTAAGTTCAGCCTAATTACTGTGAGCTAGATATCTCTGAGGCCATTTGTATTGCAAAATTCCTATAATATTGGCCTTTAATGTGTCTAAATTCATATGAATCTCTCCTTTTGTATACTCCAGTTTTATTACAGGTGTTATTTTCCCGCACATACCAATAAATCATATGCACCTGAATCTCTACAAGAAACAATTGCTTTGGAGAATGCAATTTACAAATTTTTGTAAAAGTTTTCTTTGCTTTTTAGTTCCTTGGAAGAGGTCATAAGTTGAATTGTTTTATTTTCATTTTCTGGTTTCTTATTACTACTGCTTTGTTGGAGTTACAGTCATTTTTGTCTTGGCTTCAGTTTGAGGTCCTTAAGCATGATTTCTATATGGATAGAGCATGGGAGGAATAGACAAACTCTAGATAGGGCAGAGGGGTTGGAGAGGAAGGGAGGGGCCATAGGGTAATTAATGATGGTGGAATGTGATGATCATTATTATCCAAAGCACATGTATGAAGACACAAATTGGTGTGAATATACTATCTATACAACCAGAGATATGAAAAATTCTGCTCTCTATATGTAATAATAATTGTGATACATTCTGCTGTCATATATAAATAAAAAATAATAATAATTTAAAAAGAAAAAAAAAGAGTTGAGAGCTCTGGGTGTCCCAGACAACATCTAGTTCACAAGTGTCCTCTCTTATTTATTCATTTTTTATGTAGTAAAAATTTTAAATAAGGAAATAAGAATGAGAATGTCTTTATACTTTAGTATTCTTCTTTCTTTCCTCAGAACCCCCATTTTCTCATTTCCTTCTTTTCCTTTGCCATCAAGTCTCCCAAGACTGCTTTTCCATTCTGCTCATTCTCATCTTCCTCAGAAGCAATGTCTATTTGAGAATGACATGTCAAAGAGAAACTTGCTCTTTGCTCTTAGATTACTATTTTTTTTATTAACTTTCCTAAAGTTAACATCCAGGAGAGGCCTCTGAAAATATACAATATATTGGAAGACTCATGTGAAAAGTATCCATTCTCTGGGGCACACTTCCTCGGTGAATTTAATTTGAAACAAGTGACCTTGGGGACCATTTGAACATCTCAGGTAAGCATTTTGGTATTCATTGTTTATTAAGTGCCTAGTCAAATCTTTCCTTACCTGGGAGAAAAAAAAAATCTCTTTGGGTATTAATGTTACTGTCAAGATGGAAAATAAAGGCCACAATAATTGCAAACATGAGCCATATTAACACTGTTGTGTTGATGCTTTCAAAATATGCAAAAAAATTCTATGTTTTAGATTCTCTAGTATTGTGCACTATTGACTAAAAAAAATAGGTTTGTTCAATTTGGTCAGCAAACATAGCAATTAAATTTTTTATTTATATTCTCAATTGCAACTCTCAAATTTGATGATCCATTAAGCACATTGACTGATTATTCTTGAAGTCAAGTCTGGATGAATATATAATTTAAACTGTAAAATGCTTTTGAGAGTACATGCAGACTACAGGAGTTAGGTTTCTGTGTGACAAAGCATTTATAGCAGTCACCTCTGTATTGGCATGGTAGCAGTCCGGACTTACTGTCATCAGACTCAGCCATCATCTTTTAGGACCAAAGGTAAAAGCTGCAGAAGCGTGTCTTTGGAGCCAGTGATCAAAGAGGTAACATAATTATGAAAGCTCATCACTAATATTATCAATAGGGCAACACAGGCTTATTTGAATGAGTTGCATAACTTTCTTAAGAAGCATATTTTATAATTTACTTCAAAAGTTTTATGCCAAAACCAAGAAAAGAGTGGATGCATTGTTTTTCATTTCATAAAATGTTGCTAGAATAAGTACAATGGCAATAGTTTGCTCCATGTTTTGCATTAGAGATATTTTAAATACATACAAAAATAAAGAAAACACATGGTACAATATAATAGTATAGCATGACACAAATTTATTATCTTTATATTTTGTAATATAAAACATATAATATACATTTTATATAATTTAGAGAATATAATAAATTACTTGTTTTTATAAATTGTCACTTGAATATGGCATAAAATATTATTCCATTGTAGGTATATGCTATGATTTGTTTATTCATTTATTAGTTGATGGACATCTGAGTGGTTTCCACCTTTAGGCTAATGTAAAAAATGTTGGTATGAACATCAGCATATAAATGCTTTTTCTGGTCTTTATTTGCTATTTCTTTTAGGTATATGCTCCTAACTAACATCTAGATACGTATACTCCATAATATCATATGAATTGAATATCAAAACTTACATTTTGAAGTATAAATTAATAACCTTTCATTGTAAAATGTGAAACCTTGTGTTCAGAGAATTTAATTTATGAACCCACATTTACTCTTTCAAAGGATGTTGGAGTGGGAATAGAAGTTATGAATGTTGTGCAAAATCTATGGAATCTTAAATAAATTGCCTTTTTTCCTATGTTTCAATTTTATGGACATTTTCTCATGTCTAGAGTCCTAAAAACGTAGTGAATGCAACTGGGCATATGACATTATGCACCCCATTAACCCTCTCATTTAAAAGATTCCTGAATTTAAATTTAGTTTCAATGATGAATTTCAAAAATAGTTATGTGTATGGAGAAAGAAAACAATGGATTTTCCTACAGTTGTGTGATTGGTAAAGGAGAGACACTTTCCCTACCTGTATACAATGTACATAATCAATCAATCCATTCTCCAGGAAAGTAACCATCTCCACTGGGTTACTTAGGAGAGAGGAATTTGGGGAAAATTCATACAATTTTAAAAAGATGTGGCTTTAATTAAAAACTATATGAGGGAAACAAATAATACTAAATAATATCTTAAACTTACTATGTTCTCTATTTACCAGACATTTTGCTGAGCTCTTACCTGCATTATTTTATCCTTAAAATTTTGCTACATGTTAGATGCTCTTACAATTTTCATTCTGCAGACAATGATGAGTAATTTATCCAAAGTTCACCATTGGAAAACAAATTCTGAGGCTCAAATTCCAAACCAGAATTTAGAATCTGATATCTAAAAATCCACACTAGTGCAGGCAGCCCAGCCCAGCCATGAAAAATAACTAGGCAAATCAAAACAAAACTGGCAAACACTTTGTATGTATGAGACAGGAAGCCCTACCCCTTGGTTATTACTTTCCTCTATTGGTTCTAAAAGTCCATTCAACTGCATGCAGGTTTTATAAACAGCAATTTAATTTTCTATGAAGAAATCAACTAGGAAAAAAATGTGGTATTTCTTTAAAAACCATTTGTTTCAATGATATCTAATGAGCTGATTTGATTTTTATTAGGACCTGAAATTTTAGCTATATCATTTCTATTATTGTTCAGTCTTTGGAAAAAGCTATTGTTTATGACAAGTTTTATCATTACAAAGTATAGAATTTTGTGACATTAAGAAAAATCAGTGATTTTAACAGTCCATATTAATAATGACCTTAAGAATATTTTTTAATACTGAAATATTTATGGAGCAGTTACAATGCTATATATAAAAAAGTTTTGTAAGGATTTGTCAGGTCAACAGGAGAGAACTTTCTACCAGAAGTCATCCCTAAATTCTCACAATCTCCTGTTAATGGTCTTTACTTTCCATTATAAATGAAGATATAGAATCATAACTGTGAATGAACATAGTTCGATTTGTACATATGGAGCATCAGAAGACACAAGGTGGAACTTTTTCTATAGGCATTTGGTCTTTTTTGTTGACACCTAAGTTCAAAACCTGAGTTTTCATTTTTCTTTGGCTTGTAAGTATGAAGATTTCCAGAAACAAGTGCTGATATTAATGATCCCTTTAGGGCCACCTCCTTATTGCTAGCCCAGGAGATGTAAGACATCTCTATTCTGAATTCATTAGGTTCACTGTTCCCCAACAAACTTCTTATAAATTTTGAAGCATATTCCTTTCATTCAGGTTATGCTCTTTGTTGGTCTATCTGCTTGTACTCAGTTATCTCTTATTCTTGATGCCCACAATTTTACTCTCCCTCAGATGCTTAAGTGTAGCTTTGCTTGCCCTGAAACGGAAAAGATAGAATATTTCCCTGACTTTCACAAATGACCACTGAAAAGGAGCATATTAAAAATAATCCTGCCAACAAGAAATTGCACATATTATACATAAGACTAGCCCAGGATTAGGACCGATAGGTCTGATACAGTATTTCTTTTCCTCAAGTAAGAATGAAAGTCTTTAATTCAGCATGAACTCAGATAGCCAAGAACTACTAATATAAACAAAATACTTACTGAAATGATGACTTATAAGATTACCATTAAACAGGGACGAGAGGTGGGAGGGAATGAGAGAGAGAAGGGGAATTGCACAGAAGATGGAAGGAGACCCTAATTGTTATACAAAATTACATATAAGATGGTGTGAGGGGGAAGAAAAAAAAGAGAGAGAGAGAAATGTGTTACAGTAGATGAGGTAGAGAGAGGTGATGGGAGGGGAGGGGAGGGAAGGGGAGATAGGAAGGGCAGCAGAATACAAAAGACTCTAGTATGGCAGTATGTATAAATGTGGCTGTATAACCAATGTGATCCTGCAATCTGTACACGTGGAAAAATAAGAATTCATACCCCATTTGAATCAAATGTATGATATGTCAAGATCATTGTAATGTTTTGAGCAACTAATAAAAAAAAGAAAATACATGTTGGCAAGAAAAAAAATCTTTAAAGTAGGCTAAGTCAACTTGATTAATATAAAAATGATCTACTAGAAAATATGTGACCATGTTATTTCAGACAAAGCTGTCAATGATGAACATTCAGAAACTCATACATGTAAAAATACCACAGCATTTCCAATAAAGAATAAAGGTAGTAAACAATTTTCCCATGATGTCTTAACTAAAATCAACAAATATTTTCATGCTATTAGTATAAAGTTCTTTCTACTCTCCCATGATTCTGCTTTAAATCTTTGACTTCTGAATTGATTCATCAAATGTAAACAAATATGAAAAGTAGGGAAAATGTCTGTGCATCGTCCATTCACTTTGATGTGCATACTGAGATTTTCCTCACAATTCTGCTTCAAATCTATGACATTCTGAATTGATTCATTGTTAGCTGAAGTCATTGTTGTGGTGGTAAAAGCCCATGACTGATATGTGGCCATCTGCAAATCTGTTGCAGGTTTGCAATAACTTAGGTTGCAAGAAATGTCAATTCAGTTTGTGTGTGTGTGTGTGTGTGTGTGTGTGTGTGTGTTAATAAAATCCATTGCTTTAATCCTATTTTCATGATTAGGAATAAATTAATTTATTTATCTTTGCTCAGTTGATTTCTGGCAAGCTTTGAAATTCAGTTTAATTAAATAAAGCCTAATACATATTCAGGGAGCACTCACAGTGTCCTGGTTCCTTAATTGCTATGAGTTAATCCTAGACTTCTAGAACTTACAGGGAAGTAGTAGATGGGCAAATATCTAAACACTGACTTATAATTTTACATTCTATTTAATAGGTATTATTTTGCATAAATATAGGAGTGAGGTAATTACTCATGAGCTTGTTTTCACTATTGGTCTTGGAGAAACAAAATGTCATCAGGAAAGTAAAAAAACCTATAATGTTACAGATGCAGTCTTCCTGAGAGATATTCTGGAGAAAGTTTCTTTATGGATAGACACTTTTCAGTAGATCTTGTGGCAGATAAATCCTCTCATATACATCTGCCACCTAGAAACTTGAAGTCTCATTGTTAATGATGAAGGAAGAAATTTATGAAAATAAATACAATAATCATGGGAAGAAATACCAAATGCTCTTGTTCTACTGCAATACTCTATGTGAGGCCTTGGGGAGGAAATACTGTTGAGAAAGGCATCCCATTCTTCTTGGTATGTGTCTCCTTTTTTGATATTGCACAGTGATTGCATTGCATACTGATTTTCATTGTGGCCTATTCCTACCTGCATACTGCATGCTCTGATCCTTTCTGTTTTCGATGTATAACTTGAGATCATCTCAAATTCATTATTGGCCCTCTACCTTGCAGGCTCTGCTGCCTAACTTTACCAGCTTCAGAAGATCACATGGAAAACAGGAACAATGTGACTGAATTTATCCTCCTGGGCCTCACCCAGAATCCTGAAGGGCAGAAAATTCTATTTGTCACATTCCTGCTCATCTACATCGTGACCATAATGGGCAACCTGCTTATCCTGGTGACCATCATAGCCAGCCAGTCCCTGGGCTCCCCGATGTACTTTTTTCTGGCTTATTTGTCTTTTATAGACACGGTCTATTCTACTTCAATTGCTCCCAAAATGATTGTAGATTTGCTTTATGAGAAAAAGACCATATCTTTCCATGCTTGTATGACTCAAATTTTTATAGATCATTTATTTGCTGGGGCTGAAGTCATTCTCCTGGTGGTGATGGCCTATGATCGATATGTGGCCATCTGCAAACCTCTTCATTATTTGACCATCATGAATCGGCGGGTGTGTGTTCTCATGCTGTTGGTGGCCTGGATTGGAGGCTTAATCCACTCCTTAGTTCAGTTTCTCTTTATTTATCAGCTGCCTTTCTGTGGCCCTAATGTCATTGACAACTTCGTGTGTGACATGTATCCATTGCTGAATCTTGCTTGCACCAATACCTACCTCCTTGGTCTTTCCATGATAGCTAATGGAGGAGCAATCTGCACCGCCACCTTCTTGATTCTCCTAATTTCTTACGGGGTCATATTACACTCCCTAAAAAACCATGGTTTGGAGGGGAAACGCAAAGCTTTCTACACCTGTGCTTCCCACATCACTGTGGTCATTTTATTCTTTGTCCCCTGTATCTTCCTGTATGCGAGGCCCAATTCCACATTTCCCATTGACAAATCCATGACTGTGTTTTTGACTTTCATAACTCCCATGTTGAACCCCCTAATCTATACCCTGCGGAATGCAGAAATGAAAAACGCCATGAGGAAACTTTGGAGTAAAAAAGTGAGGGTAGCTGGGAGAGGGCTGTATCCCTAGTGCAGAACACGAAGGTCATTCTTTTTCAGAACAAAGAGTACTTGCACTTTCCACAATTCCATTTTATTCCCATTCTCTTTTGGTAACTTGGCCTTTTTATTCTGAATCAGCCATATCAATTAATCTTTAAGTGGAATGTGTTATGCCCTTTAGAGACCAATAGAACTGCATGGGTTTAATATCTTGTATGTGTAATCATAATATTTTAAGATTATTTGGTGGACAATAATATCTTTTTATTTCAAGTTCTTTTAATTTTCTTTCCTCTTTTTTGTATTTGAAAGTATATATATATATATATATATATATATATATATATATATATATGATACAATATGGAGTTTAAATCCAAGTGTACATCATAAAAGTTCAGTTAAGTTAATTAGCATCCATTTCATCACTAACATCATTTCTTTTTTTTTTTTTTTTGGTGAGAATGCTAAAATCTTTTGTGTAGGGATTATGATGCTTCCTTGCACACAAAACAGGTGAACCAATAGAACTCATTCCCTTTGGTTCAAGAGATGGACATTTCAAATTTAAATGTTTGGATTGCTAAAAAACTGTTAATCTAGGGGTTGGGGATATAACCCATTAGCATAGTGCTTTTCTAGAATCATAGGTCCTGAGATCAATCCCTGGCACTGAAAACAAAATCAACAACAGAATCCTGTCAATCTAACCATAAAAATACAGGTTTTGGTCAACTGGATGAATTTCAAATTTTATACCATGTGTTCAGAGCTCAGGAGAAACTAATGAGAAATCAACTTAGATAACTTTATACTATGTGAAGATAAGATACTCAAGTAGCAAATGGTTGAATTTGTACCTTCTGACCAACTTTTGAAGATTCTGTTCAATCCCATTGTATATATGCAGATCAACTGGGTTCTTCCAATAGAAATGAAGCTTATTTAAATATCTCAAACCACATTGGAACTTCCAGACCTGCCTATATTAAATACAATTCTTTGAGAGCACTTATTTATGCTTTTACACAATGAATACTAAAATGGTTTGAGAACAGATTATTATATTTTACCAATGAATTCCCTTCTGATTCTCTATAAATTGTATGTTCTTTTTGACTTGAATGGTAAATCAAAGATGTTTCTCTGTCTTTGCTATGTAGTACATTTGAAGATCTAATGCTGTGTTTCAAAGACCATTTTTTAAAAAGCTCTGGCATTACATGTTAGGCCTTATTGAAAAGTCCACATCTAACACATACAATGAAAAACTGACATTTCTTTCTCTATCCTTTTCTCAACTTATAATGGATTTACTTGAGGTAATTAGCAATATTAACACCTCCAGTTATTCAGCATATGTGGAGTAAAAACCAGTATGAAATTTCATTTCTTATTTAATGGATAAAATAAAAAGTACTCTGGTTATTTTCATGAGAAAGGAATCCAATACAGAGAATGAAAAACTTTGCAATTATTGGAATTGGAGAATCTGGCACCTGGATGCAGGTGTGAACACTGTTGAGTTCTCAGACCCAAGTGGCTCATGGTGCAGAGATGAAGAAGCTGGACTCAGAAGAAAGCCCTTGTGTCTGCTTCTTGAAGTTCTTCCTTGCCATGTCATATATGATGTTAACTTTCTCTAAAAATTTCAAGTTTTGCTTTTCAAATTTAATCCCTTATAGTTGAGTTTTCCTATACAGTATGAGATGAAAACACACTTTGCTTTCTTATAAAAGTATTTAATTTTCCCAGGACGTTTATTGAATAGCCAGATTCCACTACACTGAAATGCTACCCTTTCATACTTAAAAGTCTATAGAACAATTCTTATTCTTGGTTTTGTGTTTTGTTCATTTAATTTGTCTATTTGTGAGCCAATACCATAATACCTAATTTGCTGTAGAATTTTAGATGCTATTGCTGTGTATAAATCACCATAATATTTAGTGGCCCACAATACCAATCTGTTACTATATCAGGTGGTTTCTATGGTTCAGCAATTTATGAGCAGGTCAACTGGGTACTTCTATCTTACAGTATCTTAGGAGGTTCAGTCAGAAATTGTTTGGTGCTGGTTATAGAAAAGGATCTTACATGTTTGGTATATCTTGAACAGTGGGGGCAGGGTAAAATGGTGGGTGCTCTCCTGGGCATCTCTCTCTTTTCTATATGATCTCCATATGCTCTCTCAAGCATGCTAACTTCAGGGTAATGAAACTTCTCTTATGTTGGCTCAGAGATCTAAAGAGCATGAGTCCCAAGAAAGTGAGCCAAGTAGAAGCTGTATTGTTTTAATTTTCATATTGTATTTGTTCTCTTTATTTATATATAACATTGGGGTTCATTTTGACATGTTTATAAAAGCATGGAATATAATTGGTTCTAATTTAGTCCTATTACTCCCCTTTTTCCTCCTTTCCTCCATTGCCCTGTCCCTTCCCTCTACTGTACTGATCTTTCTGCCATATCTACCCCTTCATTCCCCACAACACCAAGGTAGAATAGTGTGAGAGACATGGGATAACCCCAGCAGATACTTATGTTCAGAAAGAAAAGAAATTGATGCACACAGGAGAGACTCTTTGACAGCAGTCTTGGAAGCACTTAGGTATATGTTGTTAACATTCCTTGATTGTCACCAGTTCTCCTTCTGGGAGTAATTTTCCATGATTCTGGTTTCTCCCTTTGGGCTTCTCAGTGTGTTTTCTGAGCTCTCCATTGTTTCCCCACAAGCCATAGCATGTGTCTCTAGTTAGTAGTTTTTTCATCCTGATTCTTTTCATAGAAGGTTGGAGGTCCAAAGTTGCATTTAATTTCAAATGTTCCTTCTTGTTTAAAGTGAGATAGACCTTGTATTTTTTTTTGGTGAATTTCCTAAATATATTGAGGTATATTCTATTAGATAAATATCATTGAACTATGCTTTTGTCCCCCCATAGGATCTCTGTACAGAGGTGGTGAACCACCACCTCATAGACTCTTACAAGTCTTATTATCTAGAGCTAGACTCTCACAAATCTCCCTAATCGTCTTGAAGTCTTGTGTCTGTTAAAAATGATAAAAACAATTTTAAATAGTTCTGTGATTTCAGCCGAGTGTTTTAGAGTCCCATCTCTGTTTTCATCTTTGATTACGTATTCCCCACAGATATCTGTCTTTGATTTCTCCAGGAGTTCATGTTTATTAACTTCAGCATATTTTCTTATTTGAAGAGGCTGTAAATGAGAAGTATATTTATATTTTAAGTTGAACAAGCACTGCTTCCTCAATGTTTTGTTGTTCTATCTTTAGCATATTTCAGTTTCTTGTTGAATTTTACTAGAAGCAGTTAGAAGTTGGAGCCATCCTCATATCTCTACCTTGGACCCTCCTTTGATGATGCATCAGGGATATATTCTGTTTTTCACATTTCTACAGGCAGCAGTACAGTGCAGTGTTCCACCACCACATCAGTAGAATCTTCTTTTCTTCTCCTTCGATAGCACTTTTCTCACTCTGAGTCCTGGTTGGCTTAACCACGTGACAGCCAGTTGCAAACTAGGAATGTTAAGTTTTAAGTTATGGAGTTTTGTGTGTTTTCTTAATTAGTATTGTTGTAGCATTATTCAATAGACAAAAAGTAATTTCCAAATACTATCATATTTACAAACGTTTTACCAAAGCTAATGTTTTACTTATTTTTTCTTTTCTTGATGCTTAGATGAAAATCTTCAGTATGATGTGAAATTTGTATTACCTTTTGTGTAATATAGATATTTTTGCAATATTAATTCTTCAAATCTATGAATATGAGATGTCTTTCCATATTTTTGAATATCCTCTTCAATTTATTGAATCAATATTTTATAGTTTTCAGTTGTAGAGATATTTTTCACCTTCTTGATTAATTTTATTCCTAGGTAGTTTATTTAAGTTGTATAGCTATTGTAAATGAGATTGCTTCTGACCTCATAGCACGCATGTGGTAGTCTTGATTTGTTTGAAAGACCTATTATGGTGGACATAAGATTTTTTTCTTGATTTCTTTTTTTAGCTAGTTCATTATGAGTGCCTGTAGTGGGTCCTTATATTTTTATCTATTTAACCAGCCTATATCTTTTGTTAGAGGAATTTAATCCATTTACATTTAGGGTTGTTATTCATAGGTAATATTTTATTCTTGTCACCTTGTTAATTGGTTTCTAGCTATTTTGTATAACCATGGTTTCTTTCTTTCTTTGTGTGTTTTTTGGATTTCTGGAGTGATTAAATTTAATTTGTATCTTTTTCTTATTTGTGTATCTTTTGGAAATGAGTTTTATAATTTTAGTTGTTTTAATGATTGAGTTATTACCCTTTTGCTTCCAAATGTAATACCCTCTCAAGCATTTTATGTCCTGTCTAATAGTGATGGATTTCCTCAAATTTTGCTTGTTTAAAAAAGGCTTAATTTCATGTTATTCCTGAAGGATGCTTAGCTGTGCTTTCTTAATTTTGTTTTTTTTTTTGGGGGGGGGGCACTTTTATCTCATCCTATTCTCTCCTGGCCTATAGATTTTGTCTGAGAAATTTGATGTTTGTCTAATGTTATTTCCTTTTTATGTGACTCAACCCTTTTCTCTTTCTGATTTGCAAATTTTGTTTTTGTCTTTAACATATGATAATTTGACTACACTATACCTCAAAGAGGATCTTTTTTGGTTGCATCCACTTGGGTATCTTTAAGCTTTTGGGATATAGATGTTTGTATTTCTCCCAAGTCTAGGGATGTTTTCAGCTATTTTTTCATCAAATAGGGTTTCTAGGATTTCCCCCATCTTTTCTCCTTCAAGAATTCCAATAATTAAATGTTTTCCCTTAATAACGTTTCATAAATTTTATAAGCTTTCTTCATTCATTTGATTTTTCTTCTTTTTTAATTTTATATTGCTGTTATTTAAAAGGAACTCTCTTCAAGTTGCAAAATCCTTTTGCTTCATCTATTCTACTATTGAAAGTCTCAATTGTATTGTTTATTTCATTCACTGAGTTCTCCATTTTTTATGATTTGTTTAGTTCTTTTTAATTATTTCTGTGTTTTCGTTTTAATTTCTCATGCAGATCATGAATTTCTTTCCTCACTTCATTGGATTGACCAGCTGTACTCTTTTGTATCACACTGAGCTCTCTTAAATAATTTTTAATTCCTTTTCATGAATTTCATAATTTCCTTTTTTATCTGTTACTTGACATTATTTTTTATCTACAGGTGTCACATTTCCTTACTTTTAAATATTTCTTTGTCCCTACATTCATATCTGTGCATTTAGTGTAAAAATAATGATTCCAATTTATGGAGCAGCTTTCACAGGGAAAGGATTTTTCTGTTTACGGGTCATGGACACTAGGTGAATAGTGCACTTTTGCTTTGACATTGTGTGAGTGCAGTTTTACCATCTTTGTGTGATGTTTTCAGCATTAATCAACATCTGTAGTATCTGTAAGTGCTTTAGGGGGATAGACTTTAGGTGTTTATAGGGGCAGTCATGCATCTTTGCTGGTGGGGTCACTGAGTGGCCTGGTTTGAGACCCTGTGGGACATGTGTTGTGCACACCATGGCCACTGGTGGTATAGGGTGGTGTTCTTAAGTCAGGGGTCAGTGAGTGTATTGGTCCCTGTACATTGGGGGGCATGTTGAATGCTGGGGTGTGGCAATAGCAAAGCCAGTCCTCAGGTCTTGAGGATGTGTACTGTGCTGCGCGGATCGCCAATCACGGGGTCTGAGGTAACACATTTGAAGTTCTAATGTATAACCATCTTAATGCCCAATTTGGGGATTATTTTTTCCTTCCATGGTATTTGTTTCTTTTTATTCAAAACTAAATATATGTTCTCCAAAAACCCGTTCAAAACTCAATATTATTATTTGTTTATTTATAAGTCACATTCTGACCTCAATAATATTTTATATTTAATTTATAAGTTATATTCTGATCTCTATGGACTTGAATTCTCCTAAAACTCGTTTCAATATAATATGAAATCTATTATTATTACTTTGTTTAAGATGAAGCAAAGTCTAATAATTTCCAGAGATTTTGCACTTTAAAGAGATCTTAACATCAAAAAGACAACATAGTGCAAATAAAAGAAGAATAAATTGAAGTTCAGGTCTATGATTCATTAGTTATAGAATCCTGAGTTAATGAAATAAATTATTCTAAGCCTTAGTATTTCTATCTATCAATTGTAAATTATGTATTTCATTTCATAGGGGTTTTGTAGTTGATATGAAAGTGGCTTAAAAGTAACATCTAATCAGTATAAATTTTCTTTTAATAGTGAATTTAGAACAGATAAATAATCTACTATGAAGTGATTTAGAAAAATAAGTAAATAAATAACTTAGTAATTCTGAATTCTCCTGAGAGTATACATGAGGAATTCATAAAGAATCTGAGAAGCTGACATATTTCAAATTCCCAAAGGTCTTTAAAATCAGTTTTTAATGCTTCCATAATTTGGACTGAGAAACAGTCTTCTGAAAGCTGATGTGATATGTGAAGCTAAAGAAGGATTATGCTATTCAGGTAAGTTGTTACTTGGGAAGTACTATGGAGCCAAGACAAAGTGAAGGCTTGAGGCCAGGCAGACTTAAATTATAACTTTGGATTTGCTCCTCAATAACAACATGCCCTGGAGCACAGGCTTACCCTCTCCATGTCTCAATTTTTCTATCTGTAAAACAGAAGAAATAAATATCCTTCCAAAAACAGCTCTTTACAAAACATATTAAATAAAAGTGTTTTGCAGAGTGCAAGCATAAATGAAGCAGTCAAATATTATTGGTTTTGATTACCACATATAATGATAATGCTTAACCTTCACACAGAACTTTATATTTCTTTAGATTATTCACATGACTTATGAAGGAAATAGGCATAATTTCCTTAATCATTGAACTTTTCAGAATGTGTAATATTTCTCAGATCATGAAAACTTGGGTGAGGATGAGAAAAAACTATTGGAGCATTCAGAAGTGTACTAAATTTCTTTGAAATCATCCTTTCTAAAGCAAAAATAAATATAGTATTATAAAAGAATATTAAATACAGATAAATAAAAAGAAAGATTAAAATATCTCTTAGTTTCACCGAGACCAAAACATGACAAGACTGTTTTGTTACATTTATTTTCTATGTTTTACAATGTGTAATTTTATATAATTATAGCTTTCTTTTCCAATAATATACAAATTCTAATAATATCTGAATGATCATATTTCAATTAAAAAAAATTTTGGAGAAATGTTTTTAAAATTCCTAAAGCCATAAAAGAATGACTTTTTAAAAACTCACTCCAATGACATAGCTTTTGTACAAATTGAATGTTTTGTGATTTTCCTCTGAGATCACATGTAGTTTGTTTCTTAATAAGAGATTGTTGCTTGTTCCATATGTGTTTATGTATGACAGGGACTTAGTGAAAACCTCATTAGTTAATGGAAGATATCGCTTCTGGCATCACTGTTGCAAACAGCAAAATCCATGGACGTCTTTTTCCCCCAGAGTTGAGATAGTTTTACTGAATAAAACATAGAAGATGACTGTAGTCTCATTGTTTCCAAATTATTAATCTCTTCACCTAAGAAATAAATCAATGGCTTTTGAACAGATGGAAAACAGGTGGACATTTCAAGATTAGGCAGCAAGAACACTATACTCTATTTACTCATTTACTTTATTGCATTAAAAAAAACAAAAACAAAAAAAATAACCCTAGAAACATTTCAAATTGATAGGAGAGTAGTGAACAAATAAGGATAGTTTTTTTTTTTGTGTGTGTATGTGTGTGTGTGGAGGTAGGTTGCTGAGCAGTAAAGCAAAAAAAAAAATGGATTTAAAGGGAAGAGTATCAGTGAACATAAACCTTTGTAAGTAAATATGTTTATGCTATAAAATTCTATTTAGCACTCATGTTAGAAATGTAATCATGTCTTGCAAATACTGCTTCTCTCTGCCTAATGTCAGAATTAACTAATAAGTCTGTGTGTGGGGGGAGGATGTGTGTGTGTGTGTGTGTGTGTGTGTGTGTATGTGTGTGTGTGTGTGTATGTTAAATAGCTTAAAGACAGTCATTTTAATTAAGAAGGAAAAAAAATGATTCATGTTGGGTGGTTGAAAGCCATGCAGAAAAATGAGACAAGTGTGTTATTGTTTGAGACAATCCATTGCTTTGGGGCAGCATATATCAACGTACCTCATAGAAATAAAACTATGGCCACAGACCATCCATTTTCACGGTAAGTTGTGATATCTTATGCTTCTAAAAATTTCAATACAAATTAAAATAGCTGATGTTGGCAGCTGCCTACTGCATATCTACTTTGTGTCAGTTAGTGAGCTAGTCTCTGTGTCGTAATAGTTACTTCTATTAGCTTCACTTTACAGAAAAAAGTTAAGGGTTGAGGGGTTA
Organism: Ictidomys tridecemlineatus; assembly: GCF_052094955.1. Lineage (NCBI taxonomy): Eukaryota > Metazoa > Chordata > Mammalia > Rodentia > Sciuridae > Ictidomys > Ictidomys tridecemlineatus. Next base: position 18,321,124 of record NC_135480.1, on the reverse strand, counting down.
AACACATTTCACAGAATTGCTTTGGCTATTTATTTCAATGTCAGGTTGGGCCTATTAAGTAATAGTGAACAACTTCCTTCCAGTCTCTAAGATTCATTTCACATCTTAAATCAGGATAACATGATGTCTGACTCAATGTTGAAATAAGGATAAAAAGTCTCAGACACTTGATAAGCCCTCATGCCATGTTGGCTCTGTGAGTTGTGCCTTCTGCAATGATAATTCTCAATAAATGGTCATGTTTTCTTTGAGTGATATGATCAGTAACTGGAGTAGATTTCTCTTTTCCCCTTTTATACCCTATGTCAAGCAAATTCTACTAGATTTACCTTCATATTACAACACTTTCCACCTCTACCATCCTGGTTCAAATCCCAGTCATCTTTCAGCAGGATCATCACAGTGACATCCTAGCTAGTCACCCAGCATTCTTTTTTTTTTTTTAATTGATCGTTTAAAACACTACAGAGCTCATGATATATCATCTTTCATACATTTGACTCAATTGGGTTTTGAACTCCCATTTTTACCCCAAATACAGATTGCAGAATCACATCTGTTACACACTCACATTTTTACATAATGGCATATTAGTGACTGTTGTATTCTGCTACCTTTCCTATCCCCTACTATCCCTGATCCCCTCCCCTCCCATCTTCCCTCTCTACCTCCTCTGCTGTTGTTCAATTCTCTCCCCCTTTTTCCCTCCCCCTTGCCCCTCATAACCTCTTGTAATTTTGTGTATCATTGAAGGTCTCCTACCATTTCCATATGCTTTCCCTTCTCTCTCCCTTTCTCTCCCCCCATTCGTCTTTGTTTACTGTTAGTCTTTTCCTCATCACCCAGCATCCTTCATTCAAAGGACAGAAGGGTCCCTTGGACATCTAAGTCAGATCACACTATGCAAAACCACTCACTGCTGTGCTTGTCATTGGAAGTCATACTCCTTCCAATAACCTACAAAGCCCTGTGAGATCTGCCCTCAGCCTCACCATGTGGCTGTTACTCACAGAAACTAAGCCTGATCTCTCCTAGGGGATTTTCCCTTGGTGCCATCTAGAGCTGTCTTTTGGATTCCTTCTTGGCTCATTCCTTACTCCCTGCCAGTCTGGTTATGTATTCCCTTTCAAGAAAACCTCCTATTCTCAGAACCCATGCTTCAATTACTCTGCTTTCTTTTTCTGATAGCAGAGGTTACAATCTGGCATAATATATCATTCTTGTTTTTTCATTTGCCATTCTCTTGTCTCTCTCTACCAGGACATAAAACTAGAGTGCATTTATATTTTTCAATGCTATATTTCTATGAGATACATAGCTGATAATTAAAAGTATTTGGAAATGACCATAAAAAGGAATCATTAAACAGAACTTAAAACTATATTGCCGGGAATAGCAAGGATAGTGGAAGGAGACGGTCATCATTATAAAAAAATTCATGTATGAAGATGTGAATTTGGTGTCAACATACCTTATATACAGACAGTTGTGGTATAAAAGTGAATTAAGAAATGCAATACAAAAAATATGAATGTAATGCACTCCTCTATTGTGATGTATGTAAGAAACAATAAACAATGAAATAAAAATTTTAAAAAACTATATTGTTTTAGGCAGTCTTTCCCCTCCACATATACATACCTCTTTGTGGTGGGAGTAGAGTTGGGAAGTTCATTAAAAAATGTACTTTAATAGCATATTTTGTGTCCGTTTGACTTCAAATGAAAATAAATCCAAAATATAGTAAAACAGAAAAATCTGTAGTGAAATACACATGATAAGAATGTACAAATTTTTATAATTTCTTCCAGCTTTCATATTTAATTGTAATGATTAAATTGAAAATAATATTTAAAAAGCAGCAAAATCTCATAAAAATATTAAAAAATGACAAAGATCATATTTTGCTCATTAGTGATGAAACTAGTAAATTATTATAAGTATGTAAGGCAAATGCAATGTATCACACATTGTTTCACCAAGGATTTGTAATAAATTCACAAATAAATGAAAATGCTTTATATACAATACTCAGGGAAATCACTTGAACTTTCATCAGACAGCCTTTGAAATTATTTCAACAAGAATTATTTGCATCATTACCATTTCTCTGCAACTTAAAGAATTTGTAAAATAGCTTCACATAATGAAAAACAAAAAGTGCATAGTAGGCTAGACTCTATAACCCTCTGGGAGTGCTCTGGAATGCACATAAATTATGCTACATTTTATAACATAAACTGAATGTTGCACTTCAAAGTCTTTCCTGGCAAAAGGTAAATTTATGTTTCAGCTATGGCACAAAAGAAGTATAAATGACTCTTGAATAAAACACATTTGCATGAAAGGAAAATTTTCTCACTTATCTGTTTGCAAGCAAAAACCACAAACTATTTGATTCCATTGTAGTCCCCCCAAAATACAGGATGCTCAAAGTGGAAGATTGAAGAGTTTAATCAAAATTACTTATCAAGTAAAATGCCCAGAGTTAAAAGAAACCAAGAAGAGATAAGGAAGGAGGTAGTAATAATAAGTAACCATTACAACAACTTAGCCTGAGAGAGGGAGGTGAAGGTGGCAATGAGAATCCAAAACCAGAGCAAATAGATCCCCTGGTATGCTACCCTTTCTTCTCTGGCCTTTAACCTCCATCTAGCCCTGCACATAGCCCAGAAGGAAGGTCACTGGTTGAAACTGGATGTGGAAGACAGCCATGCAGAGTGGAGAAGAAGGGAGGAGATCAGGATGGATGAAAGGGGTATAAGGGTCATGAATACTCCTGGCTGGAGTTAGATGGCCAAAAAAAAAAAAAAAAAAAAGAAAAAAGAAAAAAAAAGAAACAAGTAAAGAGTCTTTTAATGTTGATCAATGTTCATCATTTCATTTGAACAATATTTACTGAATATCTCCATGACTCAGGCATTAAACCAAATTTTTGCAATAAGGAGTGAACAAGTTAAAAACAGCCTTGTTTCTCTGTAGCTTATTTAAGAGTTTCCAAGTAGAAAGGGAGGATTAATTGGCGTGCCAAGTTTGCAGAATTAGAACAATAGATTTTGTAAACGTTTTCTAATACTTCTTACTGGCTGAGCGGGAACTGGGTTTATTATCAGGCAGGCTCCCTATGCCTAGATGTCCTCTAGCAAAGGTCTAGTGACCACCTGTCAGAAGCTGCTGTAAAGGGATTTTCAGCATCCTTGTTACAAGAAGCTGAATTAGACACCTGCAAAGGCTTATTAAAAGCTCTTTTTATAAAACAGAAAAAAAGTGGTTTGTTTCTTCTCTTCCAGCATACATGGAAGAAAATAGCTTATATTCTTAAAATGTTTTGGGGCTTGCCTAAAAACTCTATATATTGCTCATCACATTTCTATCAAGAATATTGTTTTTGCAGGTTACTTCACACCTTTTGAATTCATCATCAACACTGTAAAGAAAGAAACAGAAATGAATGTGACTGAATTTATCCTACTGGGACTGACACAGAATCCTCAGATGCAGAAGATCCTATTTTTGGTGCTACTTAGCACCTACATTGTCACTGTCACAGGCAACCTGCTCATTGTGGTTACTGTCCTCTGCAGCCAGACCTTGCACTCCCCCATGTATTTCTTCTTGGCTTTCCTATCTTTGATAGATGCATGCTATTCCTCTTCCATAATTCCTAAAATTCTAGCTGACTTGTTTTTGGAAAACAAAGCCATCTCATTCAATGGCTGCATGCTACAGCTTTTTCTTGAACATTTCCTAGGAGGTTCAGAGATTGTCCTTCTTGTGGTCATGGCCTATGACCGCTTCGTGGCCATCTGTAGACCTCTGTACTACATGACCCTGATGAGCCACCATATGTGCTGCCTCCTGGTGGGGCTGTGTTGGGTGGCGGGTTTTCTCCACTCTTTGGGGCAGATTCTAGTTATTCTCTGGCTCCCATTCTGTGGCCCCAACACCCTGGATCATTTCATGTGTGACATTTTTCCCCTAATACAGCTTGCCTGCACTGACACTTTCCTCCTTGGTCTCTTGGTTGCTGCCAATGGAGGAGTAACCTCCATGATCAGTTTTGTAATGTTATTGGTATCCTACATGGTCATCCTGTGCTCCTTGAGGACTCACAGCACTGTGGGGAGGAAAAAGGCTCTCTCTACCTGTGGCTCCCACATCACAGTTGTTGTCTTGTTCTTTGTGCCCTGTATCTTTATGTATCTGCGACCAGTAGCTACGTTTCCCATGGATAAAGCAGTAACTGTATTTTATACTCTTGTAACTCCCATGTTAAACCCCGTTATCTACACAGCAAGGAATGCAGATGTAAAAAATGCCATCAGAATGTTACTAAACAGGAAGGCAATTTCAGACAATAAATGATCAACTGGATATTTTTTTCCTATCATGATCTTTGCAATTTTATATTTTATCACAGTAGTCCAACTTATCATCCATGGGGGAAACATTCTAAGACCCCGAGTGGGTACCTGAAACCAAGGGTATTACTAAACCCTATAAATATACTGTATTTTTTCCTATACATACATATTGATAATAAACTTCAGTTTATTATAATAAGTTTATTATAAGTAATAAATTATTATATAAGTTTATTATAAGTTCAGTCTCAGATTAAAACAGACAACAAGATAAAACAATACAGTGTAATGATATTTTGCAGTTTGGGATCATTGTTAAGTAAAAGGAGGGCTATTTGAACACTAGCATACTGGTACCTCTCACAACAGTCCTTCTTGTAACCTAGACACCTACTAAATGACTAACGGGTGGGTAGTGCATAGAATGTGGGTGTGCTGGAAAGGGCTGACTCATGTCCCAGGTCAGACTGGATGGGGTGATGTGAGATTTCTTCATATTACTAAGAAGGGCTTGCTATTTAAAATTTATGATTAATTCCTGAAATTTATCATTTAATATTTTCAGAACGTGTTTAACCATAGCATAAATAAGTGAAAGTTATTAACTGTATTTTAAAGACTTTCTCATAACTATATTAACTGTAGTTTAAAGACTTTCTCATAACTATCAATTTACTTTCTAGGCACTTTTGCAGGGTAGGTATTATTTTGATTATTCCTGTTTTATAGATGAATAAAAATGCAGCTCAAGAAGGTCCAATAAAGTGTTCAATATCAGACACAGAGCTTGTGTTCAGATCTGCATTCTTCTAGATCCAAATTCAATATTCTTTCAAACATTTATAAGTGTATTAGGAAAAGGGCAGTATTTACATCAGAACCTCTCTAATTTTGTAGTGAGTTAAAATTTTTTTTTTGTTATAATTGCAGAGTTGCATAATGTGTTGACTATATAAGCAATAGATACTCAAAAAACTGTACTACTTATTGGTATCTAAGGCAATATGGAATGCAGTGTAGAACAAAGACACCAGACAACTAACCTTGGCACACACTTGGTATATCTGATTTTAAAATTATATTTTTTTCTTGTTCTATTGAGAAAATAATGTCAGCAATTATAAAAATAAATCATTTGTAAACCTATGTGAAAATTTTATAATGTCTTCATATGGTTGCAAAAAACTTATAAAACTGAAACCTATTGTTCTACTGTACAGAGAAAAGTTGAATAACTAAATCATACAACACATAAATTCATCTCAAGTTCAAATACTCTCACTATATATTCTGTGGTATTTTACATGTTCAGAATTCCCTTGGGCTATATTTAATTATGCTTTGACATATAAAATATTTCAACATACATATTTTTAACTTAGAAGTGTCAATTTGTTAAATTAAAAATCAATGGTAATGAAATTCAATTTTTTTTCAAAAGTACATGATAAAATATATTCACAAAACTGTTTTACTGCTAAAAAGTTGTTTTTATATTTAGTTCCTTGAACTGGGACCCCCTTTGAAAACTACTTCAGAGGTGTCTTATAATTATTTAGAAATAAATCTCCATAGTTGACCAAAGAAAACATCTTTCAGCTTAGCAACTCAACTCACATTCTTTTTTGTGAATAACTTTTGGGTTTTTTAAAAAATTCAATCTGTTACCACAATACAGATATGAATGTCATTGTTATAGGTATGCCACTTTTGATAGATTTTAATAGATTCTCCCACTTCACAGTTATCACATGTTTTGTTGAAGAAATCAGAGGACTCTGTGATGTCACAATATTTAGTAAGCATATCATGATTGGAGAAACATTCTTAAGAATAAGAACACAGGCTTCAGCATCAGGAAACCTGGGTTCTCTCTTACTGAGCCATTTTCTCATCTATGACCTTAAATAGCTCATCCTATTCCTATAGGCAGTTTACTTAGGTGATTTAGAAGGTGTGTAAGTTCTGTAATTCTGCCCATGTTAATATGTTTATTACCTTGAATATTGTTTTCTTTTACTTCACTAGGAGAATTAAACTGGAAAGGTTTTGAGAGATTATATATAATAGATAAGTATATTTCACCATGTTTCTAAACTTTTCATTTTTTGTTAACAGTATAGGAGTGTCCTCCTGGATGAAAGGGGTTTGGGATTGACCTAAGGCAATATGAGCCCTGTGTGTGAGTGTTCAGTTGCTTTGAGGAGTATCCCTCTGTCTTTATTAATAGTCATGAATATGTCTCTAAGACTTCTCCTTAGGCAGGTTCCTGGTTTTTGTTAACATGAACCTGTCAAACATCATGCTAAAACTTTGGCTTCTTACTAAGATTTGAATCCATATTTAATTTCTCCCATTTTTTATTCTGGTTTGCATTGTGTTTGAAATACCTGTGTTGCTGTCCCTCCAGTGTTCTGCCCATTCACTCCTTGGGCTTGTCTTCTGGAATCACACTTTCCTGACAGAACTCTGTCCTATATCCAGTTCACATGACTGTGCTCTGGGAAGCTCAGCTAGACAGGAGTGGGGAATCCAAAACACTCTACACATCAGTCTTTTCAGTAGAGGATGGATGAACAGTTGATGGGTCAATACGAATGGGTTTAATCTTCCATTTGGTTGGACATGCTCATTCTCCAGTCTGACTTCGTGCTTTCATTCCAGAGCTGAAAGAGAAATGTGAGAAATGTTCACAGATGATGCTTCAGCAAAATACATATTCATTATAGTTATTTTCATAGTTTCAAACTCAATATTTTTTTGGTCAACTATCACAAATGGAATAGCTGCTCTACTACCTCTTCACTTACTATAAGATTTTGAAAATTAAGACGGAAAGCCCTTTATCTGGTTAACTTTGAAAGGGAAATAAATGTTTGTTTGGTTTTTTGGGAGGATTTTGTTTGTTTTTTTTGCAGAATACATTTGGTTATATTTATGTTTTTCTCTATTCATTTCATTGGGGAATTTGTGTCTTCAAATTGGGATGATTTTCCCTCATTCTATTCATGATGAAATATTCTTTAACCAAGAGTTATGCACTATGGATGCTATGGGGAGACAAAGACATGAGGATATACATTGCAGAAACATTGAGAAGTAGAGGTGACCATCCAGCTCATAAATGGATGAGATGCTGACACCAGGGAGGGATTACTAAAGTTTTTTGACAGAAATGTTTGGACAACTTGTATCGATAAAAATACATTAATATACATAATAAGTGTCCAGTGAATATTTGTGGAGTGAAAGTATAATAGTTACTTGCAGTTATTAAGGACAATATATGCATTTTTATTGATACGTGTGTGTTTAGGTATAGGACCGTACCTATTGTATCTGACAGTGTCTTTCTATTCTCCACATTAAATTTCTATTTTAAGAACTTTGTAAATAAGGTTTTCTTTTTGCTTAATAGATCTTAATGAACTGAAATCTATTCAAAAGCCTTTTTCATTCCAGTCTATTGGAAGTATAAATTTAATGAATGGGACTACATTACCTTATATGCAGAACATCATTTTGAAGAATAAGCACTATTAATTAGACAATATTATAATTATCTTGAAAGCCAAATTGCCTAATAACATGCCCTAAATATGCTAGAAATTGAACTGAAGTTTATGTTTCAGAAGTTTATGTCTTTCATAAAGTAGATGGTGTGGAGAAGCAGATTGGGAAGACAAGGGTACTTGTGTTCTTGGTTTATGACCAGGGAAGCATGTTTATGCTCAAACATGGAAATGTAGGGAGTGAGGGAGTTCATCATGCATTTATTCATCACCTCACAGGTGCCAGATGCTGAAGACACTGTGCCAGACTCTGTACTAAGTACACCAAGGAAAGAGGCAGCAGCATATTGCTATGGTAGGTGTCAGAGAAGGTGAATCTCCTGTGATTTCTATATATTTCCTATCTGCTTATTCTCTGTAGCTATGTCCTGGCCAAGTCCTTTTACAGGTAAAGCTGTAAATTTTGGAAGAGGGAATAGCCTTTACTAGCGTTCAGCACTTTACAGCTTACAATTTACATCTCAGAGCTATAATTTGCGAATTCACAGATGTAGGGGCTCAAAGGCAGACACTGCTGGGATTACTTAGCAGGTTGACATGGAATTGGAAACAGGAGAAATGAGATCTCATGTGTAGAGCCTAGTGTTTTATCAGTAAATTACACAATAACTGTCAACTCACAGAGGCTTTATAGGAGACAGGTAGTACTAGGTACCTGAGGAGAGGAGAGCATCATGGAGGAAAATGAAAAAGAATGACTGAGACAATCACTGGGCAGGGGTGGGCAAGGACATGCTCCACAGTAGCCATGACTGCCCCATCTCTGTGCTGTGAACCTCAGCCTGCAACCCTCTCATGGCTAATTTGCTATCTTTCTTTACCTTTTTTACAGGTAATTCAGTCCCCAGGAAGGTGCTACTTCCTCAAAGGATCACCTCATGCCTCCCAGTAATGTGACTGAATTTGTTCTCTTGGGGCTCACACAGAATCCACACCTGCAGAGGCTCCTCTTCATCCTCTTTTTGTTCATTTTTCTCTTTACCGTGCTGGCCAACCTGTTCGTCGCCATCACCATCTCCCTCAGCCCCACGCTTTCAGCTCCTATGTACTTCTTCCTCACTTACCTGTCCTTCATAGATGCCTCGTACACCTCTGTCACCACCCTCAAAATGATGATCGACCTGCTCTACCAGAGGACAACTATCACTTTGGGTGTCTGTCTGACTCAGCTTTCTGTGGAGCACTTCCTGGGAGGCTCAGAGATCCTCCTCCTCATTGTCATGGCCTATGACCGCTACGTGGCCATCTGCAAGCCCTTGCACTACATGACCATCATGAGGCAGGGACTCTGCCGCCTCCTGGTGGTGGTAGCCTGGATTGGAGGGATCCTGCATGCCACTGTGCAAATTCTCTTCATGATCAGCCTGCCCTTCTGCGGTCCCAATGTCATTGACCACTTCATGTGCGATCTCTTCCCATTATTGAAACTGGCCTGCAGAGACACCTACCTGCTTGGAATGGTGGTGGCAGCCAACAGTGGAGCCATGTGCTTGCTCATTTTCTCCATGCTACTCATCTCCTACATCGTCATCCTGAGCTCCCTGAAATCTCACGGCTCTGAAGGACGGCACAAAGCACTCTCCACATGTGGCTGCCACTTCACCGTTGTCGTCCTCTTCTTTGTGCCTTGCATATTCACCTACATGCGTCCTGTGGCCACCTACCCTGTGGACAAGTTGGTGACTGCGTTCTTTGCCATCCTCACTCCCATGTTGAACCCTATAATTTACACAGTGAGAAACGCAGAGGTGAAAAGTGCCATGAGGAGCTTGTGGAAGAGAAGAGTAACTGGTCAGTTCATAGTGCCAAGAAAGTGATGGTGTCCATAACTATGGAGGATGGTATCTGCTGCACACACACACACACGAGAGAAGTAACACATTCTACAGATCACTGGCAAAAAAGCAAAAACCCTCAGACAAAAACCAAAAACAAAAACAAAAACCTAACATTTATTAGGTTCTTAATAGTGGCTAGACCTTTTAATAAGTGCTTCTGGTACTGAGCGATGTGTTTTACCAAGGCTGCAATGTTCACATGCAGAGGTTCTGGATCTGCAATGCAAAGAACTGCAAATCTCTGGTTTTGATGATTCTGGAGTGTGTGCCTCCACAGTTTCAGTGAGACTTTACAAAATTTTTCATACATGATATTTTGGGTGAAATTGGCTTTCTATCTAAAGAACCTTGGTTTCAGAACTTTAAAAAAAATGCTTATCCTTTTGTGGTAAAGGAAATCCTTTAGATGAACATATGGAGGTTAACAGTTGGGGAGTAAAAGAATTATCATTGATTTTTCTTTATTTTGCATTTTTTGGGCAACTTGAATATATGAAAAAAAGAGACACCCACAAAAGAATATGTTAGTAAAGGAATCAACTCTGAGGATCTTATTTACTAAAATGGAGTCACGTTTTTCTCAGAAGACGCCCCAGTGTTTATAGACAAATATGTGAAAGAACTATGTGTAATCTGTGAAATATATTGTGAATGTAGTATATTAGTATTTTTTACTATTAAGATTTTTTAAAAATTCAGGCTGTAAGTACAAAATATTTCTATATCAAAAATGTATCATTTTGAGATGCTGTTATGAGTAAGAATACTTTCTGGCTGAGGTACTTTAAAACATTTAATAATGGCAGTTTTCCTACAGATAGATGTGACCCATTTTCAATAGTAGAGTGAAAAGATGGAGTAGCAGAGAAAGTGATAGAAAAATTTAAATCTGGTACTTGCTATGTACAAATGTTATTTATTTTAAAAAATTTATATTGTGAGCCAGGTATAATAGCACATGCCTGTAATACTAGTGGCCCTGGAGGCTGAGGCAGGAGTATCAGAGTTCAAAGCCAGCCTCAACAACTTAGAGAGGTCCTAAGCAATTTAGTGAAACTCTGTCTCAAAATTAAAAAAAAAAAAAAAGAAAAAGAAAAAATACTGGGCATCTGTCTTAGTGGTTAAGCATCCCTGGGTTCAATCTTCAGTTTAAACCCAAACCCAAACCCAAACAAAACGTCATGAACAGATGGTCACAGAGTGGCCATTCTGTATTGAAGAGAATTTAGTTTGGAGCAAATTAACTGAGTGGTTAGTACTATGATCTCTTTTATTGCATGTGGATCATCAGCTTGGCCTGGTTCTGGTGAGGCTCTGCCTCGGGGGAAAGACCAATCACTGCAAGAGCAGATGGAAATTGCGGGTGCAGTGATTAGCTCTCAGTCTGAGGGGAAGCAGCCATGAAGGATGCACTTGGAATGAAGCAAATATGCACATTTTGGAATTCTGTGCCACTTGAAACTGGCACTCAGTACTCCTTTACTCCACATCTATTACCCAAAGGACAACATTGATGGTGTTTATTGATGGTATTTCTTCTAAAACGTGGGTTGGAAATTGTTTATAAATTAATCTCAAAATGCTGCAACATGTATGCACAGTGCCATCAATCATTTTAGAAGTAGCTTTATTGAATACCTTTTTTTTCTTTTTTGTCAACTTATCCTCTTTAGAGGAAATATAATTTTCTGATAACCACAGTGGATTATTTAATTGTGGATACTTATAGCACCTTTTTATAATCTTTCTTAAAAATCATTACAAAGTCCATTCCTATTGAAATGTTCCCTATGCCCTCCAATGATTGCTTTGTTTGTTTTCTGTGCAGGTCCTGCCTTATTTTGGACCTCTAATTTGTTATGATTCCTAATTCTGTAGAAGAAAGTTCATGTGAGCACATCTTGGAAGGGGCTACATCTTTTGTCTCCCCTATGTGATCACAGACATTTTACTTATACAATGTTTGTCTTCTACTTACTTGGATCATCAGATACCAAACTGAACCTTGAAGATAGTCTTGAAATTTTACTTGAGTATTAGACATATTCCTATTAATTTTAAGAACAAGTTGAAGTTGGGGAGATAATTGAAACCACCTACCATGTGACGATTTTGTTTTAAACGTGTCAGCATTTCATCTGTTTGTTTTATTTTTGTGCACAAATTGATCTCAGGATGAAGAACCTTGAGCTATCAACAATTTGCAGCTTGATTTACTTTAATCTCTTTTGGCAAGTTGTCAAAATTAATATTACAAGGAGGATTTGATGGCAGTGATTCAACACTGAATTAAAAGAGTCCAAGGTACAGTGCATGTCTAAGAAAGCAAATGATACAGATGAAATATGATAAATAGGATATTTGAGCCAGGATGCCAGAATAATACCAGCCATGCTTGGAAGATGATGCTGTCATTTCTGCAAACAGGAACTGACACCAGCAGTCCCTAGGCTTCACAGTCCAATGCAGTTTCCCATGCAGGAACTCCATATTATGGATTTCATTAAATTTCATTAAAGGACCAGTGTGTACTAGTGTGGCATATTATTGGAAATATGATGAAGAGATAATACATTAGCCATCCTTAAGCATCTTCATGAGAAAATAAATTTTAAAAAGATATGAGACAAGAATATAACTTAATTGTTGCTAAAATGATCTACATAGGTGCATGTTTAAAAGATCAGGATGACAGCGATGAAGCTGGTAGAAGGAAAGTAAGGGATGGAGAAGGAACAGTAGTAGTAATAAAAAATAAAATAAAATAAAAAAATTAAAAAAAGAAAAAAGAAAAAAAAGAAAAAGGTAGTTAATATTCTCTATGGGATTGGAGAAAATATCTATCTATTTATTGGTTCTTTTTAGTTATGCATACCTAAACCTATTATTTTAACTTTGGAAAAACAATTTTTCTGTTACCTTCAATATATATATTTCCAAATCCAAAGGATGTTCATTTTCTCCAAGATTCTTCTATGAAAAAGAGTAGGAAGACACTGATGATGTTTCAAGCCACCTCCCTTGATGAGGTATATGAGAAGCCTAAGTTTCTAGCAAAATTCCTTATTAAAACTAATTTGCTTGATTGATATATGTGAAGACAATAATTTTAACATGAGTTATATTTTCAAATAAAGCAAAATTTAAATCAAATAATTTTATTTTGAAATAAAATATGACATACAATAAGCACCTAGCTCGGGTCAAATGGTGGATTCATTCCCAGATTTCCAAGGAATCTCCATACTGCTTTCCATATGGGCTGCCAATGTCTCGGCTTGGCACTGAATCATGAGCCACTCACAGCTTTGTAGATTCAAACAGCAATTCTTTATTCCCGAACTCACACCGGCCTCCACACACGTTCAGGGGAAATCCAAAATCTGCCTGCCCAATTCACCTACTCCATGAGGCTTTTTTCCAAATTCCATTTGAATCTCAAGAGAACTCAACGGGAACAAGCAGCAGGAACACCCTATTCCCAGCAGCAATAATCTTCAACCTCCAACTTCCCTAAAACCCATATTGTCTTAAACCAGGAAGCCTTAAACTGAAGGAGCGGGATACTTCCTCAAACCTAATCAGCTCTAAACCCAGATCCGCCCTAGTCCTTGAGCAAGGTCACCTTACATGCAATGTCAACAGCGAAATTCCAAGGCAAGTCCATTTAACATGGGGTATGCTGGCAAGGAAATTTCGATGCGTCATTCCTACTTGGCAATGGCCCTCAGCAATGGGCTGCACCAATTTGCAGTCCCACCAACAATGTATGAGTGTACCTTTTTCCCCACATCCTCGCCAACACTTATTATTGTTTGTCTTCATAATAGCTGCCATTCTGTTTATAACAGCACAATTCACAATAGCTAAACTGTGGAGCCAACCTAGATGCCCTTCAGTGGATGACTGGATAAAAAAAAAATGTGGCATATATACACAATGGAATTTTACTCAGCAGTAAAAGAGAATAAAATCATGGCATTTTCAGGTAAATGGAAGCAGTTGGAGAAGATAATGGCAAGTGAAGTTAGCCAATACCCCCCCAAAAAATGCTGAATGTTTTCTCTGATATAAGGAGGCTGACTCATAGTGGGGTAGGGAGGGGAACATGAAAGAATAGATGAATTCTAGATAGATCAGAGGGGTGGGAGGGAAAGGGAGGGGGCAGGAGATTAGCAAGGATGGTGGAATGTGATGGACATCATTATCCAAAGTACATGTTTGAAGACACGAATTGGGTGTCAAAATACTTTATTTACAAACAGAGATATGAAAACTTGTGGTATATATGTGTAATAAAATTGTAATGCATGCATTCCACTGTTATTTATTTATTTATTTTTTAAAAATCAATTAAAAAAATAAGCATCTAGCTCTTATAATCCACAACCATATTTGTAACTTCAAGATTACAAAGTTTGTATGAAGTTCAGATACTTTACTAGGAGCTGGGTTACAACAATGAACAAGAAAATTCATGTTACTTATGTCTCAGATCTTGGAAACTTATAAAAATGAAAATTTAAAAAATCATAGAAAATTACATGCTCAGAAAGTTGTAATGGAATAGTGCAAAGGTGACTGGGGAACTCTGAGGAGGTGGGCAAGGGAAATTTCTGAAAATTTCAAAGCTGAAATGTGAATGATGAGAAGAACCATCCTCAAACATACCCTTTGGAAGAGAAAATGTTATGCAGAGAGAAGTCTGAAGTGAAGAATGTGCAGGTGATTAGTGCACTGCAGCTGGGGTGGGACTGCGGTGTAAGATGAGACAGGAAAATCATGCCAGGCCCTGGTCAGATGCTTATTTTTTTATTGATATTATGATAAATGTCCTATGTAATAAATTATGTAGAGCATTTTCTTAGTTTACTTGCAAAATTAAAGTGAAAGAATCAAAATTTGATCCCTAATTTTAAACATTGATAATCAGCTTGATAATTTTTAAGTGTAAAAAGTAAGACAAGAATCTACATTTTTCTATTAACAAGACAAGATAATTGTATGGTAATTCATGTTCTGGTAATTCATGCTGAAAATATTGCTGGATTTTTAGATTCCAAAATTTTCTTGTCTTCCATGTTCTATAGATTCCCCCATATTAATTCATATTAAATAGTTTTACTCAGTACATACATTCCTTAGTAGTTCAACAGTTTACTTTTTCTTACACATTCACTTCTGAAACAAGTCTTAATTTTTTTTGTAGTAACTGGTTCTTACCAATAAGAGCTGTTAAACCACACGATTATCTATATATGAGAATTTGAAAAATGCAACACTATTTATGAAACAAAGGCATAGAAAAGTAGGGATAGAAGGGGACTTTAATTGGAACAATAACATCCGTCTTTAGAAAAGGGCCCACATCAAACATAATGGTAACTGATCTGGTTTGGATATGAGACATACCCCCCAAGCTCATAAGTGTGACAATGCAGGACTGTTTAGAAGTGAAAGGATTCGATTTATGAGAGTTGTAAGGTTGGATTAATTAGTGGATTAGTGAATTGACATGGATTAACTTGGTGGCAACTGTAGGCAGGTAAAATGTAACTGGAGTAAGTAGGTCCCTAGGAGAATGCCTTTAGGGTGCATATTTTATCCCTGGTGTGAGGAACCATCTGCTTCCTGATTGCTACGTTCTGAACTACTGGCCTCCACCACGCCCATTCGCCAGCCCAGAGCTATGGAGTCAATCAACCTACAGAATGAGACCTCTGAAACCAGGAGTCCCAGATAAACTTTTTCCTCTTGGTTGTTTTTATTCACAGCAACAACAAGAAGAACAAAAGCTGACTAAAACATTACTCTCAGGTGGATTTGCTTCCTATTTCACTGAGACAACTTAAGCCATCAGAGAAGAACCTCCCCACACCCCAACAGCTGCTTCTATTAATGGGCCAGCCTCTGTCCACTCAGAACCCACCTACTACTGTACAGGGATCATCTGTGTCCCACTTCAAAGCCAGTGAAGCCACTTGACCTGTGCACTGGACTCAGGTTTCTCCTTGTTGCTAACACAAGGGCACTGATCTAAAACTTGCTTTAATGCTCTTTTTAAATTTACATCCCCCTTTTCACTAGATCATTTATAGTAGCAAAAAATCCATCTCAAAATAATCTTCCCCTGTGACCCCCACTTCCTTCATTAGTTACTTCCCCATGTCCTCTCCTGATGAGATCTCTATATTTCTTGTCTCTCATCTCTCTCTATTTTTCTACAAGCCCTTTTCTGTCATGCTTCATTATCTAAAGCTTTCTAAGTCTCTTCTGAAGAATATCAAATTACTCCTATGTCATTAAATTTAATAGCCATTGCTCATTTCTTGCCCTATAAAATAAAATTCATTAGAAAGTTTTTGTTGATATACTGTTTTAACAAGATTAATATTCTTAAATTAGTATCTCTGGCCTAGACTTATTTCTTGATGCTATAATGTGGAAATTTAATTTTCTCCATGGCGTTCTCAATGGAACAGATAATTTCCTACACTGAACAAGTCCAAGGCTATCTTTCTGGTCCTACTTTATCCCCAGGCCTCAACTTACAACTTTTTCTGTCAGTTGATGGCACATGTACATGTAACATGCTCTCAATCAGGAAATCCTGTGGACTCAAATTGCAACATATATCCTCAATTCAACCACTTCTAATCACTTTTAGAGCTATCACCTACTTCAAAACCACCAGCAACTTTCACCTGAATTATCGCCTACTCTGCCTACTTTTATGTCAGATTCCCTGCTCTTATATTGGACCTCAACACAGTACTCAGAGTTGTCTTTCAAACTCATAGGTCAAGTTACCTCACACTTCGTGCCACTCAGGATAAAAGCCCTTACAATCATTCAAGTTCTGACAGCCAAAATATGGCTAACCCTTTCTCTCTTTGAACTCCTCTCTTACAATTGATTCCTTGACAATTTCACTGATAATGCTGGTAAATTCCTGGTTCTCCAACTGTTAAGATTATCCTTTAAAAAGAATTTTTTTTTTTTGGTACTTAGGAATTGAACCCAGAGGTACTTTACCATTGAGTTACCTCCTTGGCCCCTTTTATTTTTTTTATTGAGATGGTATTCCCAAGATGCTTAGGCCTCACTAAGATGCTGAAGCTTGCTTTGGAGTTGTGATCCTCCCGCTTCAGCCTCCCAAGTTGCTGGGATTATAGATGTGCACCACTGTAAATTTGTGCTCTTGAGGTAGGGCTTTATATAGACCATTCTATTGTCTGCCTACAATACTGCACCCTCCCAACCCTCTACATTGCTAACTTACTAAATGTTAATTGATTGGAAGAGAAGAACTTAGAAAGATTTTGCCTTAGACCTAGGCCGGGGGGGCTTGACTTCATATCTTGGAGTAACTTCGTTGAAATTTCTAAAGTTCTTGTTAAGCAACTAGAATTGAGCAGTGGTTTCTCAGGAGGTGTCTCAGCCAACACTCAAATGTCTGGCCTGCATTCTGGTACTTCCCTTTTGGGATGTGCATTAGCTTTTAATCACTATGACTAAAACACCTGGCAGTAACAAAAAAGAGAAAGTTTATTTTGGCTCATGGTTTCAGAGTTTTTGATCCATGGTTAACCAGCTCCATTGTTCTGGGACTGAGGCAATGCAGAACCTCATGGTGGAAGGGCACAGTGCTCAACTCATGGTAGCAAGGAAGCACAGAGTGAGAGAGGGAGCAAGAAAGAGGCTAAGGACAAGATATGTTTACCAAGAGCATTTCCCTACTGGCCTACTTCCTCCAACCATGTCCTACTTGTCTACAGTTTCCACTTTCTCCCAGTAGTCCATTCAAATTATCAATCCTTCAAAGGATTAATCCTCCAAAGAGGTTGGAGCCTCCATAATCCAATCACTTCCCTCAAGCCCTACCCATCTGTGGACATTGCTGCATTAGGGACCAAGTGTTCAATATGTGAGCTTTTGGAGACATTCTATATCCAAACTATACAGGGTGTTCTTCAATAGTATACCCATGTGGTTTACCAGATGTTTTCAGAAGCCCTTGCTACTGTACCTATGAAGTTATCCCAGGTCAAATGGCCAGAACCATTATACAAGGATAGTTCATTTTTTTGATAGGAGTGCACTACATTAGTTGCTAAAGTGGTATTGATATACAGATTGGGGTCATGGAGGAGAAGTGCAAGGTTCTGGTATACAAATGCCCTCTTATTCTCTTGGCATTGGTCATGTGTGTGGGAGCCCTCACAAGTTTTTGCCTGTTTCTACTCAGACTAAGTGCGAACTTCTATACCATGGAAGGTGATGGAACTGTGGCAGGCATTATTTATCCTGTGTGTACTGGGCCTGAGTTTGTACTGTACTATATATAGGCACTGAGGGAAGTCACCCAGCCCTTCCACAGTTCCTATGGCAAGTACCAGACACTTCCCTAGGGAGGGCTATGCTTACCACCTTCAAGGCCTTTCAGGATCATTGTTCTGCAATGTTGACTTACACCCTTCTCCTCATCCTAAATTAATGTGCTCTTTGGTTTCCATTGGATGCGATGGCATTATGTGTTCTATGTTCTTCAGTCATGGGAATGAGGGATATGACTTACATGAATTGGAACACTTTACTTGTTCAGCAGTTTAGTCTTTCTCTATTCTATCTGCTGGTTGTAGTGAATGAAAGGAAGGTATGTGGACAAGGTGAAAAAAATAGAAGAATGCATTCTGGGAATCTGATTATGACCTAACAAGTTCATGGGAAGACAAGGACAGAAAATCTCTAGAAAGGAATTCACATTTTTTTGCATTAACTTATCATTAGATTTATATCTATAATCATTATCAAGAAAATATCTTTGAAGGGACTTTGAAGATGGCAGCATAGAAGTAGGTTGCAAGTCTTAGCTCCTCTGCAGGTAAGAATCAAAACAGCGGAGCAATAAGTACTCAGTGTGGTGGGTGATAGAGGGAATGTACTGACATTCCATATTGGAGAGACTCAGAGGCTCTGGTCACTGGAATAGATTGAGAAATTTTTAATCAAGTCTTAAGTGGCACCCCAGCCAGTGCCATTAGAGGGGAGGGATTACAAAAGAGAAAGAAAGACGTGTTTAATGAATTTTATGACAAACAGTGGCAGAAAGTGAAGTCAGTCTGGATTCAGCTGAAACCAGAACTACATAATGCTGTGTGAAAAATACTCCACTTTTCCTAATTTGTAAGTGAATAACTGTGGCAAGGAACATTCCTGTTGGGGATCTCTAAGTCTGCACCTTAGGAAAAATATAATTCTCTGCATCTCTATCTCCCTGGAGATAACAGCAAATAGAATTATGGAAGAATAACCTGTTAGCAAGACATCTGAATAATTTATAGAGTGAAATCACTGCAAGTCTAAAGCCAGCAAAAATCTGTGGCCTAACAGAGAAAATGGAGCAAAAAGGCCCACTATGTTGCCCAGGAGCACAATGCTTCTCCTAATACTCGGAGGACTCCCAGATGCACAAAGAGTGCCCTTCCCAAGTCCAACTAGATTCAGTCTGCTGTTTAGGCGATGCCCTGACACCAACCCTCTACAATACATGGGGGCCTACAAGTTACTAGACCAGTCACTGAATTTTCAAAGCCATCTGGGTCCTTCTCTTGTGCAGAAATAGGGGTGTTGATCTTTTGAATCCCCAGTAATTCTCCCTGCTCACCAAAACACCCCTGTGAGCATACAAAACTTCTGCCTATACTAGTGAGATCACTGCAGGTCTAAAGTTTGCAAAACACCTGCCTAGCAGGGGGAACAGAGATAGGTCTCATCCACTCTCCATGTACACCAGCTAGTCCTCACACACTGAAGGATTCTAAGTGCACACATAGTACCACTAACACACACATATCAGAGAGGTTTCCAATAGGCAGAGAACATTGTTGCACTGGCTCCTCTGCAATAAGTGGAGGCCCACAGCATCCTAGGACAATCATGGAGCTTTCAGAGCTATCTGGATCTGCACCAGAAGAGGATGGGTGAAGTCTTTATGATCAACCCAGGTCTTGGTTCTTCCCACTGTACACCAAGGAAATGCAATAGCAGACAAAACTGTTGCCTGCACCAGAGAGGGATCCAGTCAGCAGGTTGGAAAAGCCTAGTCCCCAGGTGGTCTGCTGGTTCACAGGACCATAATCAAACATCTAGAATTGCCTGTGTTCATACCAGAGGAGAAGCTGAGGTGGAAGGCAAGGTGCAAAGGCTACAGTGGCTGAACTTTGCAGTTTTTTGAAGCAAGATCCTGATCCTAGAAAAATCAAATATAGAACCATCACTTCAATGATGAACATAGTGTTGGGATGCTGTCTCCCTGCCACTCCACCCGACCCAAGAGCCTTTCTTGGGTATGTATATGAGAGTATGTAACCAAGTCTTGGACGTTGGTCATGTTTCTGGTAACTATCTGGTTCATGTCTGGAAGCACCTGAAAGTATACATGTTAAAGACCTTGGCAAAAAGAACTTTTTAGTACTTTTTAAATGTGTATTTTGATTTTACCTCTTATTTTCATACATTTAAATAAATTTAAATGTTTTACAATTTTGTTAAATTCTATTTTTTCTTCTTTATTTACCATAGCTTTCATGTGTTTCTCTCTTCCCCACTTCCCTCCCCAATACTTTTTTCTTTTTGTTATTTTCTCCCTTCAATTTCCTTTTCTTCCATATTAGTTTAATGTTAGTTTTATTTTTTCTATTACCTTATTTTGAAAGATAATTCAATATACTCATTCTTTTCCCATGGTTAATGGAGTAGTATAAAATCACTTCTAATACATTTTTATTGTATGTTAACATATGGTTTGATTTTGAGCTTCAGCTGTTCCTGTTGGCTATCCTATCCTCTAAAAGTGGTGATAGGAATTGGACATAGCTCTTTGAACACCTTGAGTGGATGATTTCAGGTTAACATGAACCCCAAGATCCAGGGAACATCAGAAAGAAAGGGCATCTCTCTCTCTCTCTCTCTCTCTCTCTCTCTCTCACACACACACACACACACACATACACACCTCTCACAAAACAGTACTAGAGATATATCCATCCCAATAGAAGAGCAAATTTCAACATTTAAACAAGATAACAAGTGAAAAATAAAAAGGCAATAGGATGCCTCCAAAAGCTCAAAACTCCCCCTAAACTAAATTCAGATATAATGAAGTGTAGTGAATGTTAGATGAGGGATTCAAGAAGTTGAAGTTGAGTGTTAAAATGATCATTGAATTAACAGATCTAAGGAATAAACTAAAAAAGTAAATAAAGGATATTGCATGTAAAAATGGAATCTAAAAGCAAGCAGCAGGAGCTTTTCTACCATCACACAAAGCAGACTTGAAGTCAAAAGTAATCAGAAGGGACAAAAAAAGGTCATTACATGTTAGTTAAGGGAATCATTCAAAAAGAAGAGACAAGTCCAGAGAAACATTGGGTAATACTTTGAAAATGCATGTTCCAATCAATTGTAAAATCTATAAGTGAGCAAATTTCTAGACACACATGACCTACTAAAACAGAACCAAAGGGAAATAGAAAACCTAAACAAACCACTAAAAAGTTGTTTTATTCAGCTTTTACACTGCTTTGACTAAAAGACCTGAGAAAAACAATTTGAGAAGAGGAAAAGTTTATTGGGGGTTCATGGTTTCAGAAGTCTCAGTCCATAGACAGCAGGCTCCATTCCTTGGGACTCAAGGTGAGGGAGGACATCATAATATGGTGAAGGAAAGCAACTCACATGATGATTAGGAAACAGAGAGGGAGACTCTACTCTACAAATACAAACTACATATACCCCAAGAGCACATCCCCAGAAACCCACCTCCTCCAGCTACCTTCACTTACCATTCAGTTAGTCTCATCCTGAGATTAATTCACTGATTGTCTTAAGACTCTCCTAACTCAATCAATCTGCTTTGATTCTTTTGCATTGTCTCACACATGAGATTTTCAGGGGGGACACCTTACATATAAACCATAACACAAGTCATAAGAAAAATCTGCAATAAAAAGCCTCCTTATTATCCCCACCCACCGAAAGCCCAGGGCCTGATAAAATCACAGTTTAATTGTACCAGATCTTTAAAAAAGAACAATCCCATTGCTCCTCAAATTATTCCATGAAATTGAAAGGGAGAAAATGCTTTCAAAGTTATTCTATGAGGCCTATATCACCTTGAAGCCAGAACCAGATAATGATAGTTCAAGTAAGAAAACTGCAGACCAAAAGCATTGATGGACATAAACAAAATAAATCCTCAAGAAAATATTAGCAAATCAAATTCAACTATACCTTAAAAAGATTATTTGAAATGAATAACTTGGTTTCATCCAAGTGTACAAAGATTTTTTTATTATCACATAACACAATTAATAGATGTAATATGCTACATAAATAGGACCAAGTTAAAAAAAAATCATGGGATCATCTCCATAGATGCATAAATAACCCATGACAAAATTCAACACCCATTCATGATAAAAACATTTAAAAAAAAAACCCTGGGGATAGAAAGAACTTACCATCCTAAAGACTACAGAAGACAAACTCAAAGCCAACATCATACTGAATGATGAAAAACTGAAAATATTTCCGTTAAAATTAAGTACAAGACAAGAATGCCTATTCTTACCACCTATTCAATAATAAGTATTTAAAAATTTAGCCAGAGAAATCATGATACAGAAATAAATAAAAATAGATGCAGATAGAAAGGGAAGATGTCAAATTATTCCTATTTGCATTTGATATGATCCTTTCTAAAACTTCTAGAGAGGACAGACAAATTCAGCAAAGTAAGGGGATATAAAATTCGCATACAAAAATCAAGAGGGTTTCAATACAGAAACAAGGAATCTGCTGAGAAAGAAATCATTCAAAATAGCTAACAAAGAAAGAACAACAATGACAACAACAACAGAAACGCCTAGGTATAAACCTAACCAAGGAAAGAGGTGAAAGACCTCTATAGTGAAAATTGTAGAACTCTGAAGAAGACACTAGAGAGGATGGTGTACCACTGGTTACTGGTTACCTTGACGAGTCCTACTTCCTCACATATTGAACTTTGAACATTAGAGAAGCATGCCAAGGCAAGCATAGAAAGCAGGGTTTATTTAAAAAGGGGTAACATAGACTTTCCCCAGGAGGGAGAAGTGGGCCAGAGCTGGCATCCTGGTATCCCAAGAAGTGGAGGGTGTTTTGCCTTTTTTTTTTTTTTTTAATGTCTAGGCTTCCTTATTTCTTTTACTCTCTTTCCTCTTATCTTTCTCCTTCCTGTATACTTAACTAGGCCCAGGAAATGCTCAGTAGAATGGACAAAAAGTGGGAAACAGAGGCCAGGGAGGAGTGATCCAGGCAGGAAAGAGGGTTGTAATTAACAACTTCCTATAGTGACAATCCCTGGGACAGGTTACCTTAGCAACAGGTTGGAGCAGGGGCAGATTATCTTGATAAGCATAGAGGAAGGCCTCTGAAGGAATTAACATTTTAATTCCTCCATTCTCTGGATCTGACCTTTGCCTATCTGCCTGTCTAATTCTGGCTTTATTGAAAAGACTTCCCAGGTTCTTAATTAGGTAGAATTCATATTAAAATGCCCATATTTCTAAAAGAGGTCAGATTCAATGCAATTTCAATCAAAATACCAATGATATTCTTCACAGAAACAGAAAAAAAAGTCTTAAAATATATGTGGAGTAACAAAGACCCCAAATAGCCAAAGAAATCGCGAGCCAAAAGAACAATTCTGGAGGCATTGCAATACCCAATTACAAATTATTCTACAGCCTTAGTAATTAAAACAGCATGACATTATCATAAGAACATACAAGTAGATCAATAGAATAGAATATAAGACACGACACAAACCCACTCAAATACAGTCATCTGATCATACACAAAAGTGCCAAGAAACATACCTTGGAGAAGACAGCCTTTTGAATAAATTGTCCTGGGAAAACTGGATAACCATGTGTAGAAGAATGAAAGTAAATCCCTACTCTCATCCTGTACAAATTTAAACTCAAAAGGTGTCAAAGATCTAAGAAAAGACCAGAAAATTTGCATCGGTTAGAAGAAAATACAAGGGAAATTCTTCAACATGAAGGCTCAAATTCCTGAACTAGACCTCTATAGCTCAAGAATAAAAGAAAAAATTATTAAGTTGAATGTTTCTAATTTAAAAACTTCTGCACAGCAAAGGAAAAAGCAGAATAAAGAGATAACTGAGAGAATGAGAGAAAATCTTTGCTAACTTCATCTCTGACAGAAGACTAATATCAAGAATACATAAAGAATTTTTAAAAATCAACATTAAAAAACAAGTAACCCAATCAGTATAGGAGTAAATGAACCAAAGAGTCACTTCTGAGCAGAAGTACAAATGGCCAATATCTATATGAAAAAATGTTGAACGGGAATATTAAATAGGGAAGTGCACATCAAAAGTGTAGTGAGATTTCATGTCACTCCTGTTAGATTGGCAAACATAAAGAATACGAAAAATAAATCCTAGCAATAATGCAGGGGAAAAAAGAACTCTAATACACTACTGGTGGGAATTTAAATTAGTGCAGCCACTATGTAAATCAGTATGGAATTTCTCAAAAAGTTAAAAATAGGTATTCCTTAAGATCTAGTTATATCACTTCTTGATATTTATCAAAAAGAATTAAATCAGCATGTTTTAGAGATATGTTCATATCCATGTTTATTGTAGCACAATTCACAGTCGCAAACTTACTCAAGCAGCCTATGTGTCCACACACAGATGGATCAGAAAAGTAAAAGTGGTTTGTATACACAGTGGAGTTTTATTCATCCTTAAAAAAGGACAAAAATTTGCCATTGTCAGGAAAATGGAAGGAAGTAGAGACCATAATTTTGAGCAAAACAGAGTCAGAGAGAAATGTGTCATTTTTTTTTCTCAAATGTGGAAGATAAAAGAAAAAAAAATCAAATACACAAACAAAATTGTAATCTTGAAAATGAAAGAAGACCAGTAGAGAAGAGGAAGTGGATGTGGGAGGTAGAAACAGAGGGAGTGAGAGGTATAGGGGAATTATATGTTTCAAATAGCTTTTATGTATAGAAATCCCCCCATGTTCTTTATGATTAATATGCACAAACAAGAGTGAGTAAGGGTAACCTGATGGTTTAAAAAAAAAGCAACAACTCTTTGAGAGAGTCATTGGAAGTCAAGCCAATAACACGGACCATCTAATAAACTATGCAGCATGATGAGGACTGAATTAAAATAGGAGTGAATAAGTGGTACTAAGGAACAGCAGAGGGACTGTATTAACATGAACAAGCTCTGCAGAGAACAAGAGAAGATTTCTTTACCTACAACAGAGAGAGATACCTGGACAGCAGGAAGCATTCTCCTGTGCTCTGACTAGTCAATAAACAGATACACACATACCTCTAATGTGTTTAACATTCTAAATCTTCATTAAAAAATCACTACATGTGACACTGGCTCAGGAATTTTGTACTACAATGTTCACCTAATGATTTATTTTTATGCTGAACTGAATGTAAAACAGGGTCCCTGAAAACAAATAAATAAATTTGTATGTTTCTGCACATTCTCAAGTTAACCCTGATTTTACAAACAAAATTTTATGATAAATTAATGACTCCATACCATTCTCTTCATAATAACAAAACATATTTCAGAGAAATTGATAAGATAATGCTATCTTATCATGTGCTGCTTTTGAATAGCAGGCTTGTTAGTAAAACAATATGAGAACAACAATGAGTACTAGAGTACTGAGTACTAGATACTGAACATATAGTAAGCCTCTGATTCTAAAATGTTTTCTATAGACTGAGTAACGAAGAATTACAAAGAACAGACAAATTGTTCAATGTTGAGCCGTCTCTCTCTAGAAATTTACTAACTTACTGGAAATGTTGTGCTTTACTAAATGATGATAAAATAATATGTAATCACTAGAAAAATATGGAATCTTGGGTAAATTCTGGAAGAGCAATGGTTATTCTCTCATCTCGAGTTTGTAATATCTCCTTGACTGTGGCTCCCTTGGTCTTTTAATTTGTCTTTTCTGAAATGAACTATTTTTAAAAAACTACCTTATTTCTTCACAACTGAGCAGATATGTTTCTTACATTACCTTTCCTACTCCATTTCCAAATTTATTTCACTATGATCCAGCTGTGTTCCACTCACAGAAACGGAGAAGAAAGCATTAAGCAAGCAGGGCATAGAACGGAGTGGAGTATGTTGTGCAGTTTGCGAGGTAGAGCCAGGCAGAGTTCCATAATGTGTTACTGAAACCATGTTGCTGTGTGATATTTTTAAAACATCACCCTGACTACGCATGTGATCCATGTCAGGGAATTATTCTGTGTCAGGACACACATGTAAAATCTTAACTAAGAGAAAATAACACTTTTAATTCTATACAAATTGGAAGTATTGGGCTTCTGGGCTTTAGCTTTTTTTTTTATAAATCATTTCAATTCTGAGTTTCTGCTTGGGGTGTGAATAGACATAAAACATGTACACTACAAAATGTTTACAGACTGCGTGAATCACCATATTGTTTGTTATGGACCCTCCTGAAGGGGCTCTAGGAGGTAAGTCCACTTCTTCCCTCAAGCTTCTTTCTAGATAGTGTGTTCTCTAACATTAAACAGACCTATAATATCTTCCTTTCAAATAATATCTTTTTTCAAAAAATTTCTAAAAAAAATACTAGTAAAAAAAGTACTAAAATTCATTTGGAAGAACAAAAGACCCAGAATATCCAAAGCAATCTTGAGCAAAAAAGGCAGTGCTGGAGTTGGGCACAGTAGCTCACACTTCTAATCCCAGCAGTTTGGAAGGCTGAGAAAGGAGGATCACAAATTCAAAGCCAGCCTCAGTAATTTAGCAAAGCTCTAACAATTTAGAGATAAATATAGAATAAAAAATGCCTGGGGATGCAGTTCAGGGTAAATTGTTCCTGGGTTCAGTTCCCAGTACCAAACAAACAAACAAAAAACAAAAAACAAAAACAAAAACAAAAAAAACCCCCACACACACAGAAACAAAATAGTAATGCTGGAGGCATCACAATACCTGATCTCAAGTTACAATATAGAGGTTTAATAACAAAAAGAATCTGTTATTGCATCAAAACAAATGTGACAAAGACCCCCTGGAATAAAATAGAAGACACCGAGACAAACCCACATAGACACAGTCATCTCATTCTTGAAATAGGTGCTAAAAATCTGGAGAAAAGATACCTTTTTTTTTTTTTTTTTTAACCAATAGACATCCAAAAACTGGATATTCATGGGTAGAAGAATCAAACTAGATTCCTATCTATCACCCTGTACAAAAGTCAAATCTAAGTGCATAAAAGACCTAGTAGGAACTAGATCAGAAACTTTGTTCTGCTATCACAAAACATAGGCTCTGTACTCCAACATATTGGCTCCAGAATCAATTTCCTTAAGAAGACCCCAAAAGTGAAGAAATAAAACCAAGAATCAATATGTGACATCAAATTAGAAAGCTTCTGCACACTAAAGGAAATGATAATAGCCTGAAGAGAGAGCCTATACAATGGGAGAATATTTTTGCCAGCTATTCTTGTAACAGGAGATTACTATTGAGATTATAGAAAGAATTTAAAAAATTGCTTAACACATATAACACACACAAGTGCACACATACACAATCCAATTGATAAACGGAACAGAAGAATAAAACAGACATTTCTCAAAAAGAAACACAAATGGCCAAATAATATATGAAAAAAATGTTCAGTATCTCTTCATCTCACACCAATCAGAATGGCAATTATCAGGAATATAAACAATAATAAATGCTGGTGGAAAATAGTACACTAATTCATACAATGTTGGTGGTACTTCAAATTAGTACAACTACTCTGGAAAGCAGTATGGAGATTCCTCAAAAAACTCAGAATAGTAACAGAGCCACACCAATGTTTATAGCAGCACAATTCACAATAGCCAAATTACTGAACTAATCCAGGTAACTATCAACAGATGATTGGATCAATAAAATGGGCTATATATACAATTGATATTACTCAACCAAAAATAAGAATGAAATTATGGCATTTGTTGGTAAATAGATGGAACTGGAGAATATTGTGTTAAGTGAAATTAGCTTGACTCTGAAAATCAAGTGTCAGATATTTTCTCTCATATGTGGAAGCTAGAGCAGCATGAGGGGAAAAGTGTGGGGGGATGGATAACATTAAAAAGTGAAGATCAGTAGAATAGAGGGTGACTGAGGGAGAGAAAGGAGTGAAGGGAAAAGGGAGGATTTAGAGAATGAATTTTACAAAATTACATAATGTGCATATATGGAAATACCAAAGTAAATCCCACTCTTATATATATCAATCCCTGAAATTAAAAATATATGAATAAGTGAAAGGTAAACCAATAGAGTAGAAGTAAGAAAAGATGGGGAAAAAGGAGGGAAGGGAAAGGGTGCATTGGGGACTGAAATGGAATAAATCAAATTTCACTCATGCAAGATTATGTCAAAATGACCTCAATTATTATGTACAACTATAACACACCAATAGAAGCAAAAAAGAAAAAAATTTAAAAGTTTAAAAATTAATCTCTAGTTTTAAGTTTTAAAATGATGAAATCTCAAAGTTATCTTTGGAGAGTACTTTGTGATTAAAAATCACAAATCTTTCCATATGCATATGTGTTATTATTTAGTAAGCACTCTTTACCACCCCAGTGCCAATGCAATACTCATCATCCTATGAATGGATGCTGCCCTCTTTCAGAACTCAGATCTTTTTTTATTCCAGATCTTAAATTTAATAAAAGCACAGACATGACGTGAAGGGACACTGCTCTATCCTATTGTATGCAGTGTTCTATTCTAGAACAAGGCAGGAAATGAAAAAAATCTTCAAATAAAAATACAGACATTAAAAAAAGAAAGAAAAAAAAACAATATTTGGGACATAAGAGATTTATGAATACTTAAGCAAGTGTAAAACTACACAAAATTTTGTCATGGAAAGTCATACTGATGAAAAAGTTCCAAGTCCCGTGGGCTTATGAGAGGCATCTGTACAGGTTTGTGCTCTCTCAGGGAAACTTCTTTATATTCCAGTGGAAATCAAGGAGGAAGCTTTGCTTCTTTATTTTATTTCTGAGACATGTTGAAGGCAGCATCAAGCAGTAGTTGACAACTCTGTCCCTTTTGACTGCCAGGCATGCTCTTCCTCTAGCCCTTAGATGCAGAATGAAGAGTTGGAAACAACCTTTTCATTTTTGCCATTACTGAAGGGACTTTTCTTCATAGAGCATGGGAAATTATCATCACAGGAATTCTCAAGGAACTGACTGTGGTGAGATTCTTAATTCAGATATATGCATTTTCAGAGAGGATTTTAAACTATGAGGTAGTGCTTAAAAGTGTGTGTGTTGTGACCAGGTACCATATTTAATACTGTGCAGGGCCTGTCAAGAACTGTATGTACTTGAGCTAGCTTATTAATTTTTCTGGCTCACAGATGCCTCATTTCCAAGCTAAAAGAATATATATGCAAATGAAACAATACAGGAGAAGCCCAGAGAACAGCACTTGATACACATAAGTTCCCCAACAAACAACAATAGCAGCTATTTTAAAAGAATCTAATCTTTGTCCAGATGGGTGGTGTGGTTAGGAGAACCTATTCCTTCAAAACTAATAAAATTAGAACTGTATTTAGATTTCATCTTCAAGTCAAATCCAAGTGACTTCGAAATGTTTCAAGTGCACATATGTGTCCTAGGTTTCCAACAGCACGTTTTTTTGTTCTTTTTAAATGTGTTTTTATTAATCCTTTATCTTCTAATGTTTTCCCCATCCATATATTTCAGACTAAAATATGGAATTTTCTAAGGCCATATAACAAATGCTGATATGGGAATGTAGTGAATTCAAGTGCTCTCTACCGTACCTCCCACAGTTATTGATATAGAATGTGTTATTTATTATTTCTACATCCACACATTGGCAGATGGAATGGGGAAGGACACTAAGGTAAGAAAGAGGTACTGAAGTTACAGAGTAGAGTCTTCTGATTTAACTCTGTGCATTTAACTTTTTTCTTATGTGCATTTGATGTCATGAGTAGCATTAGGTTCCTGCCTGAGAATCGTTCAGGAAAGATCACAGTGGCTAGAATTCTAAATACTTTAATGCTAGTTGTTGTTTCTTGGTCTGTCCCTTAAAATGAGCTAAGTCAGTAAGACAACAGAAAGGAAGGCTCATGCATTCATTGGAAATAAAGGTGGAAACAGAGATGAATTTCTTTTTTCAAAATCCAGATATAATAAAAGTATAAACATTGAGACATTAGGAAAATGAATATAACGACATTGAAGAAAGACAAAAAAAGTACTGAAATGTGAAAGGAACATATTTTCCTGGTAGTCATGAAAAGGAATATGCTTAGAGAGAGAGAAATGAGAAATAAAACTTTTATTGGTAAATAATAATGTTGAATCAAAAAATATGGTGGATTGAATGAACTTGCAGGTAGGATAATCACCAATCAGATTTTTAAATTGTTCTTTTAATTTGTAATAATATTTATTTAGAAATCATTTATTTAGAATTATAAAGAAAATGTGACTGATACACACACATAACACACATATAAATACATCTGAACATTACTGGTTGAATAGAGTTACACAGAACTACTTACAATAATGAAGTTACTCCTAATCCCTCTTTTGGGTTTGAATGTTATAGGTGCTTCAACTTGAAACACAAATTCTGTTATTTCCAGAAGGATAGGTGGTAGAATAGGTTTTGAATAAAACGAATAAGAAGGAAACAGTGGGCAATGTGGGCAGTGCAGTACAAGCCAGCAAACTTCCCCAGGTCATCTCCCTAGGAGATGGCCTAGAGCCCACAGTTCATGCTGCCAGGGGACCCTGAGCAGTTTAAGGAAGCTCCAGCATATTCAAGGCCATGAATTTCCAGAAAAAAAAGGCCATGAAAGTTTAATGAGAAAAATGGACAGAATATAATAGAATGTGAATTTAAAATTTATATCAAAACAAATGCATAAAGGATGGGGAGGGCTGGGCCATGAAATAACTGTTAATGGAAAATGTACAAAAAAGTTTATAATAGTTTAAAATTTCAATATAAGATTCTTTTAAACATTAGCATGTTAGTTTCACTTTTTGCAAATGAATATTCTTCAAATCTCATATCTTCTTTCTGAACTGTTTAGATGAAGAATCTGGTGTTGTGTTTTTAAATTTATGTGCAATTTTAAATATTCTTCCAACCATAAACTATTTATATTGTAAATTTAAAATCTCTATCATGTTTATACTTTTTCCTTACAGATTTTAAAATTCTATTTGAAATATCTGTACAAATGGGAAAAAAACATTAGAAATTTTGTTTTGTGCTAGGCACAAAGGCAAACACCTGTAATCCTGGAGATTTAGGAGATTGAGACAGGAGGATTATAAATTTAAGGGAAATTATTATCACAGGAATTCTCAGGGAACTGATTGTGGTGAGATTCTTAATTCAGATATATGCATTTTCAGAGAGGATTTTAAACTATGAGGTAGTGCTTAAAAGTGTGTGTGTGTTGTGACCAGGTACCATATTTAATACTGTGCAGAGCAATTTAGAAAGACCTTGTCTCAAAACAAACAAATAAGCAAACAAACAAATAAATAAATAGAACAGGATGTAGCTCAGTAGTAAAGCACTCCTGGATTCATAGCATCATGTGAAATTAACGTATAATAGTCTGATTTACAAAAACAGCTTACTCTTATTGAGTATTTTAGATATTTCCTCTTTCATATGATAATGCATTATCTTTTGTTTATTTGTTTGTTTTTTGGTACTGAGGATTGAACTCAGGGGCACTCGACTACTGATCCACATCCCTAGTCCTATTTTGTACTTTATTTAGAGACAGGATCTCACTGAGTTGTTTAGCACCTCATGGTTGCTGAGGCTGGCTTTGAACTTATGATCCTCCTGCCTCAGCCACCCAAGCCACTGGGATTACAGGTGTGTGCCACCACACCTGTCTTGCATTATCTTCTGTAATAAAACTTCTCCATGTCATTTAATTTTAGAATACATTTTAAGATTGGGATTCTTAGCACAAGATTATGATTCTGTAAGTATTTCAACATTGTTTGAAAGGGATTACATGAATGAGCCAGTTTCATTGCAATTTTAGTTGGCATAACTAATAAACACCTTGATTTTTAAGATGCATACTTGATTCTATGGCAATCCAATATCTAGCTTATTTATGTTTGTTGATACAGCTTAAAAATAAGGCCAACATTGATGTTTTCTACCTTCCTTTTGATGCACTCTTAGTAAAACTGTTCATAATGACCATGCACTTGATTCCTTCAGGTCAGGGAGCTGGGCCAGTGGTACTATTGCTGTTGTTCAGTAGAGAAGATGGAAGCAGGGTACTTGGTTTAAGGACACTTGGCTATTACATGATGAAGTTGAAATCACTAGCAATTTGGTAGCAGTAAATGAACAATTTTTTAATTGAATTCTTATTTGGAATAAATTCAGATCAAGAGAAACCTTGCTCAGAGGGTATAGAAAATTCCTATCTACCTCTCACTCAGTGTCTCCTAATATTATCCTCTTACATTATGAAAGGTACATCTATCAAGATGATGAAATAAACAAGGATACAGTACTCTTAATTTTAAGTAATCTTAAATAACTTTATATACACACATATATATGTGTGTGTGTGTGTGTGTGTGTGATTTTTTTCTACTACTGTGATTGTTCTGCTCTAGAAGTCTATCCATCATAACTCATTGAATTTAAGACAATTATTTTTTTTAGAGAGAGAGAGAGAAAGAGAGAGAGGGGGGGGGGATTTTAATATTAACTTTTTAGTTTTTGGTGGACACAACATCTTTGTTTGTATGTGGTGCTAAGGATCCAACCCGGGCCGCATGCATGCCAGGTGAGTGAGCGCGCTACCGCTTGAGCCACATCCCCAGCCCAAGACAATTACTTTTAAAAGATTTGAAATCATAAACCATGAGCACACTATTTTCTCCATTGCCAATATGTTGACACTAATTTTAAGTATTTCTTTATTTGATTAATGGAAGAGTTGGTTTGTTTAGATTTGATGCATATTTCAATTATTTCAATTCTAAAATGGTATTGCTTTTAGAGCACCTCAGATAAAGTGGAGAGAATGAGAAAACTTGCCAAAAATGTCCAGTGTACTTAGTGATTGCTAATTAACAATGATATTCCTTTTGCAGACTTTCCAGTGCAGAGGGACACGCTGACCTCAGCCTACTTTCAATGGAGAATCCAAACAACGTGACTGTATTCATCCTTTTGGGCATTACAAAGAACCCAGAGTTGAGGAGAATACTCTCTGGCTTGTTTCTAGTCATGTATGTGGTCACAGTACTGGGAAACCTCCTCATTGTGCTAACCATAAGTGCAAGTCAGAGTCTGAAGTCTCCCATGTATTTTTTCCTTACTTCCTTGTCCCTCATGGATGTCACCTACTCTTCCGTCATTGCCCCCAAGTTGATTGTGGACTCCCTCTCTGAGAGCACCACCATCTCCCTCAAAGGCTGCTTGACCCAACTCTTTGCAGAGCATTTCTTTGGTGGTGTGGGGATCATCCTGCTCACCGTGATGGCCTGTGACCGCTACGTGGCCATCTGTAAGCCCCTGCACTACACCAGCATCAGGAGTCCCCGAGTGTGCTGCCTGCTGGTGGGAGGGGCCTGGCTGGGCGGGTCCATGCACGCAACCATACAGCTTCTTTTCATGTATAAAATACCTTTCTGTGGCCCCAATATCATCGACCACTTTATGTGTGACTTGTTTCCATTGTTGAAACTGGCCTGCATGGACACCCACGTCCTGGGTCTCTTGGTCATCCTCAACAGTGGGGTGATGTGTATGACCATCTTCCTTCTCCTACTGGCCTCTTATGTGGTCATCCTCTGTTCCCTGAAGTCTTATAGCTCTGAAGGGAGGCGTAAAGCCCTCTCCACGTGTAGCTCCCACCTCACTGTGGTGGTGTTATTCTTTGTGCCGTGTATTTTCTTGTTTGTGAGGCCTGTGGTCACTTACCCCATAGACAAGGCAATGGCTGTGTCCTTTACCATTGTTGAACCCATGTTAAATCCCTTGATCTACACCTTGAGGAATGCAGAGGTGAAACATGCCATGAGGAAACTATGGGTGAAATGAGGGACCCTGGGTGGTCACTGAATTACAGACCAAGGAACAAGTTTGCCTCTCAATGCCAGGGGAGTGGTAGCCTGTCCATAACTGCAATCCATTCAACCCAGGCAAACAGATGCTTTTCTTAAATTTTAGTTTATTTATTGGTACCTTTTGGTTACACATGACAGTAGAATCCATTTCTTAAAAAACAAGCCAAGATGTAAAGATACTACAGTGTCCTTTCCAACCAGAATATACCTCCAGGACCTCACACAGGTTATTTTGTACTAACCCATCTTCTCCACAAGCAACTAGGCACAATTTCAAATTAAATTCTATTTTGAACAACCCTAATCTTCCCAAGTTTAGGGTTTTTAATTAATTAATTGATTTTTTTCTTTTTGAGAGGATCTTTTCCAAAGCCTTTGCTTGGTTGGGTCCCTGACTTTTTAAAATTTTCTTTCCTATTTCCAAATGAACTCCTACTTGAGAAGAAAAGAGAGGGTATTTCCTGGTGACTTTCCCCAGAATGTCCCTTCAGCTCTCCTCCACTCTCCACCCACGTTGTACTCTCAACATCTCCAATCATAACTAGAACCTGAAAATACTTCTCGAGACCCATATTCTGTTTTTCCCTCCCCCAATCATAATTCTTGTCAATGGAGGGATTTCTTTTATTCCTTTGTGCATAGCCCCAGGGGTTCGAACACTCCTGGTCACCCAGTATGTGCTTAATAAATATTACTGGATGATTCCAACTCCACAAAAGACTTAGGAGTTTAAAATATTTTAAAATAAACATAAATAAGTGAGGAATACAAATACTTATAAGTACTTATAAGTTAGAATCTCCCGAGTTGGCACACTTCCAGTTGTCCCTTTAGACATTTTTTATTTGTTAGATTGCTTTTATACAGAGGCCATGAGTATGTCAAGATTTTCAACTACTTCTAGCTGCTAGTTGTCAAGTCAAGTGCTTTAAAATCAAGTATCTGTATCTTGAAGTTATACATTCTTTATGGTACTAAAGCAACTGTATATGCTTATTTATTTTATTGGTTCTGTTTAGTTATACATACCTAGACCTATTTTATTAACTATGGGAAAATGATTTTGTGTTACCTTCAAGATGTGTATATTCAAATCCAATGATGTTCATTTTCTCTTAAATTCTTCTATGAAAAATACGAAAAGACACCTATGATGTTTCAAGTCACCTCCCTTGATGAGGTATATGGGAAGACTAAGGTCCTAGCATGATTTACCAAACTGTTTTCTTATTAAAACAAATTTGCACGATAAATGTGAAGACAATAATTTCAGCATGAGTTATGGTTTCAAATAAAGCAACACTTAACTCAAATAGTTTTATTTTGAAATAAAATATGTTATGGGCAGTAAACATGTAGCTTTATTAGTCCCCAACTGTATTTGTAACTTCAAGATGCATTGAAAGATATTTGTTGAGTTTGTAGAAAGTTCATATACTCTACTAGGAGCTGGGGTACAATAATGAATAAGAAAACTCATGTTCCTTGTGTCTCAGATCTGATATGCTAGTGCAGAAGACAGACAACCTATGAAAATGAAAATAAAAATCATAGAAAATTACTCGCTCAGCTAATTGTAATGAAATAGTGGAAAGGTGACTGGGGAACTCAAAGGAGGTGGGCAAGGGAAATTTCTGAGAGGAATTTCTAAGCTGAAATCTGAATGTGGGAAGAACCACCCTCAGACATACCCATGGGAAGAGAAAATGTTATGCAGAGAAAAGCCTGAAGTGAAGAATATCAGGTGATCCGTGCACTGCAGCCGGGATAGGGCTGTGGTACATGGTGAGAGATAAAAGGCAGAGAAGGCCCTGGTAGACAATGTTATTAGTTTTTAATCCTTATGTTAAAACAGCAGTGGCATCAAAGAGACTCAGACTACAATGGAGAAAATTGGAGAGGACACAGGGTAGTAACTAAGGAAGAAAGGGGGGTCACAGGAAGAATTTTTTTAAGATAAGAGATTGATTCTTTGCTACTGTAAATTATCCAGTGAAAAGGAAAATGGAAATGAAAGAAGAACATTAAAGGAAGTTTTAGATCAGTGCCCTTGTGTAAGCAACAAGGAGAAACCTATGTCCAGGTCAAGTGGCTTCACTGGCTTTGAAGTGGGACACAGATGATTCCTGTACAGTCATTGGTTGGACCTCAGTGGACAGTTACTGGCAGATCAGTAGACATAGCTGTTGGGGTTGGTAGACATTCTTTTTAAATTTAATTTTTTTTAAAGTTATAGATGGAACCAATATCTTTATTTCATTTATTTTTTTGTGGTGCTGAGGATGGAACCCAGTGTGAGGCAAGTGCTCTGCCACTGAGCCACAACCCCAGCTCCAGTAGTTCTTTCTCGAGGGATTAAGTTTTCTCAGTGAAATAGGAGGCAAGTCCACCTAAGAGTTAATGTTTTAGTCAGCGTTTTCATTCTCTCCATTGCAGCAAAACTGAAGACATCTCTATGTTGTCTCTCATTTCTCTCTTTCTATTTTTCGACAAGTCCTTTTCTGCCATGCTTCATTATCTAAGGCTTTCTGAAAGTCTCTTCCCAGGAATAACAAATGACCCCTACGTCATTAAATTTAACAGCCATTGCTCATTTCTCACCTATAAAATAAATCCATTTGCATTTTTTAACCAAGTATTTTTGACATACTGCCTTAACAAGAATAAGATTCTCAAATCAATATCTCCAGCCTAGAATTATTTCCTGATGCTTTGATGTAGAAATCCAATTGTCTCCATGGCATTCTCACTGGAAGAGATAATTTCCCACACTGAACAAGTCCAAGGCTGTCCTTCTGGTCCTACCTTTATCCCCAAGTGTATTCTACCTATAACATTTTCTGTCAATTGATGGCACATTTGATCTGTCTGTATCACATATAATATCCAGTCCATCAGCAAATCATGTGGAATTAACTTGAAACATATATTCCAAATTCAACCACTTCTAATCACTTTTAGAGCTATCTTTAAAAGACTCAGAGATTCTGGTTACTGGAAAAAGGAGTGAGAAAAATTTTAATCAGGTCTTAACTGGCATCCTAGCCAATGCCAGGTTAGAGGAAAGGGTCACATAAAGAAAGAGAGACATGTCTGACAAAATTATGACAAAAACAGTGCCAGAGGGGGAAATCATTCTGGGTTCAGCTGAACACACAACTGCACAGCACTGTGTGAGAAATACTACACGTTTCCCATTCACATACGGAGAACTGTGGCAGGGAGCAGTCTTATTGGGGATATCTAAGTCTTCATCTTAGGAAAGCATAATCCCCTGCATCTTTATCTGTCTTGGAGAAAAAAAAAACAAATACTGTCATGGAACAATGACCTTTTAGCAAGACTTTGGAATAATTTATACAGTGAAATCATTGCAAGTCTAAGGTCTGCAAAGATTTCTGCCCAACAGAGGGAGTTTACAGGCAAAGCTCATTCTGTTGCCCAGGAGCACAGTGCTTCTCTAAACACACTGAAGACTCTCAAGTTTATATAAAGTGCCCTCCCCACTTCTGGCTAGGTTCAGTCTGCTGTTTATGGGATGCCTTGGCACTAACCCCTCTGCAACACAAGGGGGCCCATGGGTTACCAGACCAGTCACTGAATTTTCAGAGCCACCTGAGTCCTATTTTGGTGCAGACTCAGGGGTATTGCTCTTTTGATCTTTCTGCTCACCAAGAAATATGTGAGCATACAAAACTGCTCCCTGTGTCCATGTGGTTAATGTAAGTCTAAAGTCTGCAAAACACAATGCCCAGCAGGGAGAAAAGGGACTACTCTTCACACCCTGAAGCTTACTGTTATTGAATATTTTAGTTGTTCACTGTTTCTCATGATAGTGCCTTATCTGTAACAAAGCTTCTCCATATCATTTCAATTTTAGAATAAACTTTTAAGTTTTGGGTTACTAGTACAAAATTATGATTCTGGAAGTATTTACCAACATGTTTTGAAAAGGATTACATGAATGAACCAATTTCATTGCAATTTTAGTAGGTGTAACTAATAAGTAGCATGATTTTACAGATATATATTTTATTTTTATGCTAATTCAATTTCTGGGGTACTTGCATTTGTTGATACTGCTTAAAAATAATGCCAACATTGATATTTCCTATCTCCCTTTTGGTGAATTCTTAGTAAAACTGCTCATAACAACCATGTGCTAGGTTCGTGCAGTTCAAGCAGCTGGGCCAGAGGTATTATTGCTATTGAAGAATAGAAGAAAGAGGAGCAATGTGATTTTTTCAAGGACACTTGGCTACTAGATGATTAAGTTGAAACTGCTAGCATTTTGGTAGCAGAAAATGAACAATTTTTTAATTGAATTTTTATTTGGAATAAATTCAGATAAAGAGAAAACTTGATAAAATAGTATAGAAATTTTCTGCATACCTCTAACTATTTCCTAATATTCTCGAAAGTACATCTGTCAAGATGAAATAAACGTGGATATATTACTCTTACCTAAGTACCAAATTCTACATATATTTATGTTATTTTTCTACTGCTATTATTTTTCTGCTCTAGGAGTCATAACTCATTGAATTTAGATAATTACTTTTAAAAGATTTGAAATCATGAACCATGAGCACACTATTTTCTCCGTTGCCAATATCTAGACACTAATTTTAGGTATTTATTCATTAATTGAAGAGTTGGTTTGTTTAGGTATTATGCTTATTATTTCAGTTCTAAACTGGTATTGCTTTTAGAGCACTTCAGATAAAGAAAGTGGAGACATAAAATGTTTTATTAGATTCATATAGGACTTTGTCTTTCTTCCTACCACCAGCCCCTCTTGGCTTTTTTTTTTTCTTTTTTACAATAAGGTCATCTGAAACAGACATAAGTGCATGTGGGTCTAAAGCCACAGTAATTTAAGATCTATCAAATTTTAAAACATTCAGAGCCTACCAAGGACATTTAAAATTGTCACACACTTAAAAATAAAATTTTCACTATGAATATCCAAAGAAAATATACTGTGTTTTATACACATGAGAAGAGCAAAACAGAAGCCTAGGATACGATGAGGCAGGAACTAGGAGTAAACCTGATGCCATCTGTGCTCTGGGTCAGGGGCTGGGGCAGGTCACTCCCCCCACACCTCATCTTCCCCAGTGCTACTGACTATCAATGTTTTTACACCCAAGTCTTTATCTGATTCTCCCAAGAAGTCAATTGACAGACGCGCTTATTAATCATAGGCCAAAGAGTTTTCAGCTCATGGACTTTTAAGTAACCTGGTGCATACAGTGGAAGAGCCTGGAGCCATGGTTCTTGCTGCTTTCACTTCATTCTCTTCCTGCTTTGCCCTGCGGTGAGCTGACCAAAGGCAGATTCCACATGGAAATTCTTTCCCCTATGGTGTAGCATTATTGTAAATAATATGGGAAATTATTATGGTAAATGATTTCTTGCCTTATTTCAATTAGTCTTATGTCAACAATCAGAAGTAGGCATTATTGTCTCTGTGTAATTCTGCTCTAATTTTTAAATGATGAATTTAAAAACATCAACTTTTATGCATACCTATGTCTGTAGCTGGGCACTTTTTCATAAAAATGAGGTCCTTATTTTTATGAAAAAAAAATGAAATCATTATAAAGCACATTCAGGGACAGGCCCCATGGTGCACTCCTGTAATCCCCACAGCTCAGGAGGCTGAGACAGGAAGATTGCGAGTTCAAAGCCAGCCTCAGCAAAAAGCAAGACACTAAGCAATTGGGTGAGACCCTGTCTCTAAATAAAATACAAAATAGTGCTGGGGATGTAGCTCAGTGGTTGAGTGCCCTTGAGTTCAATCCCCTGTACCAAACAAAAACAAAAACAACAACAAAAGAAACTCACATTCAATATATAAATTTAAAGAAACTTTTGAGAAGTATCCATGATTTTCAAGTGCCTTGTAAAATCCATGTTATTCATGCAACAGTCTCCAGGTCAGATGGCTTGTTATTCACCCCTGCTTACTTCCATGGCAATGGCTGACCTGACTACTACATAATAGTCCACATTTTCTCATTACTTGGATGAGCTTAAGATGCTTCTGAACAAGTCAATTCAGAAAGTCACAAGTAAATCACCAAAGTTGGCACTCAAGGTAAAACTTTGAATTTTTTCTATTACATGTGGATGCTTCCATTCCCCTTTATAGATACTCCAGTACTTTAAGTCCTCAAAGATTCATCTCTACGTTAAGACTGCCTGATCTCCAACTCCTACCCTCAGTAAATGACTTAATTTGTGTTCTCAGTGACAAAATAAGCACTAAAGATAATTTTACATCTGGGTGCACCTAACTCTTAAGGACTACAAAAATTATAAACTGGTCTGAAGGAAATATTTCTTTATCATAATTGTAGACTAGTAGAATAGCTGAGTAGAGATACCTCTTAGTAAAATACTTTTTTCTCAGAAATCATGCACAATCAAAGCTTCATAAATGAATTTGTCCTCCTGGGGCTTTCACAGAATCCTACTGTTCAGAAAATAGTATTTCTTGTGTTTTTGTTGGTCTACGTTGCAACTGTTGGAGGCAACATGCTGATTGTAGTGACCATCCTCTGTAGCCCTGCACTGCTGGGCTCCCCCATGTACTTCTTCTTGACATTTCTGTCCTTCCTGGATGCCTGCTTCTCCTCTGTCATCACACCAAAAATGATTTTAGACTCCTGTATAGGTATAAACCATCTATTTTGAAGGCTGCTTGCTGCAGATCTTTGCTGAGCACTTTCTTGCTGGGGAAGAGATGATTGTCCTCATGTCCATGGCCTATGACCACTATGTGGCCATTTGGAAGCCCTTGGACTACTCTTCAATCAGAAACTGGAGGCTCTGTGGCATTCTGGTGGGGATGGCCTGGATAGAGGGCTTCTTGCATTCCACCATACAGATTCTCTTTACTTTCCAGCTGCCATTTTGTGGCCTCAATATCATTGATAGTTTCTTATGTGACTTGTACCCATTTCTGGACCTGACCTGCAACTGTTACACCTTTGAACTTATATTATTCACTATGTTGCTTGTCTCCTGTGGTGTCATCTTGTTCTCTCCGAGAACCCTCAATTCTGAAGAGTGGAGGAAAGCTCTGTCCACCTGTGGATCTCACATTGCTGTTGAGGTTTTGTTCTTTGTTTGATGCATATTTACATATGCAAGACCTCCTTCTGCCTTCTCCTTTGACAAAATGGTGGCCATATTTTACACCATGCTAATCCCCTTGCTCAATACTTTGATTTTATGCTTTTAGAAATATGGAAATGAAAAACACCACGAGGAAAGTGTCAAAGATATTGATGGTGATTTCTAATAAAAAATAAAATTATTAAACTTTATAAAAAATAACATAATGAGTAACAAATTCAAAATAGTCTTTAAAAAAAAACTTGATGGGACCCTCATTATCTCTAAAGTGGTAACACAATTCTATAGAAATGTCAGTACTGTGAGGTCAGAGATGATTTTTTCACTATCTTTTTTTAAAAAATATTTTTATAAGTTGTTGGTAGACCTTTATTTTTATTTATTTATATGTGATGCTGAGAAATGAACCCAGTGCCTCACACATGCTAAGCAGGTGCTCTACCACTGAGCCACAACCCCAGCCCCTGTTTTCACTATCTTATCAGCCATCTACTCAAGTTGGCAAGCCAAAACATCCTATCATGTAAGTTGAAGATAATTAAATTTTATGCTTACATAACATCTAATACTTCTCAAATGAAAGACAAAAAAAATACTTGTCATACTGTGGACCACTAATTCCATGCTTTGAAAATTCTTGTGGAGGGATGACAAAGTGTCTTAGAAATTAGAGATAGATACTTAAAGTATTTCAAGTGCAAAAAAATTTTGATTTAGGATATTGATCTCAGTGATGCTTGAGAAAAGCAACTGGAACTCAGATGGACATTCAGAAGACTATTAGTGGGACCTTCATTGTAGGTTTTTTATAGGCAGTGACACTATTTTTAAGGTGGCTCCACTACCCTCTGTATGGGTTTTTTTAAAAAAAACTTTTTAAAAACTTTTTTAAAAAAAACTTTCTTTATTCTAATTAGGTATATACAACAGGAGAATGCATTTTGATTCATTGTATGTAATTGCAGCAAAACTTTTCATTTCAATGGTTGCCCATGGTGTACGTTCAGTCATACATGTACCTGGGGTAATGATGTCCGTCTCATTCCCCCCATCCCCCTCCCTCCCCTTTGCCCTATCTAAAGTTCATTTATTCCTCCCATTCTTCCCGCCCCAGCCCCATTATGAATCAACAGTCTGATATCAGAGAAGTCATTCAGCATTTGATTTTTTGGGGATGGGCTTACTTCACTTGGCATTATGTTCTTCAACTCTATCCATTTACCTGCAAATGTCAAGATTTTATTCTCTTTTAATGCTAAGTAATATTGCCTTGTGTATATATACCACATTTTCTTTATCCAGTCATTTATTGAAGGGTATCTATGTTGGATCCACAAATTAGCTATTGTGAATTGTGCTTCCATAAACATTGATGTGGCTGTACCACTGTAGTATGCTGTTTTTAAGTCCTTTGGGACTTAAACCAAGGAGTGGGGTAGCTGGGTCAAATGGTGGTTCCATTCCCAGTTTTCTAAGGAATCTCCATACTGCTTTCCAGATTAGCTGCACCAATTTGCAGTCTCACCAGCCACATATGAGTGTGTCTTTTTCCCCACATCCTCGCCAACATTTATTTTTGTTTGTATTTTTAATAATTGTCATTGTGACTGGAGTGTGATGAAATCTTAGAGTAGTTTTGATTTGTATTTCTCTGATTGCTAGAGACGTTGAGCGTTTTTTCATATATTTGATGATTGTTTGTATATCATCTTCTGAGGAGTGTCTGTTCAGTCCCTTGGCCTATTGATTGATTGTTTGTTTGTTTGTTTTTTGGTGTTAATATTTTTTTTAGTTCTTTATATATCCTAGAAATTAGTGGCTTATCTGATGTGTGTGTGATAAAAATTCGCTCGCATTCTGTAGGATCTCTATTCACCTCACTGATTGATTTTGAATCCATTGTATTCATTGATTCTTGATTTTATTTCTTGTGCTATAGTAGTCTTGTTAAGCAAGGGGCCTAATCCAACATTATAGAGATTTGGGCTTACTTTTTCTTCAATTATATGCAGGGTCTATGGTCTAATATCTAGGTCCTTGATCCACTTTGAGTTGAGTTATATGTATGGTGAGATTTAAATATGATTTGTTGAAGGAGCTATATTTTCTCCAATATGTTTTTGTTGCCTTTGTCTAATATAAGATAACTGTATTTATGTGGTGTTTGTCTCTAAGTTCTCTGTTCTGTACCACTGGTCTCCAAGTCTATTTTGATGCCAATTCTATGACATTTTGTTACTATGGCTCAATAATGTAGTTTAAGCTCTGCTATAGTGATGCCACCTGCTTCACTCTTTTTGCTAAGGATTGTTTTAGTTATTCTGGGTCTCTTATTTTTCTAGATGAATTTCATGACACTTTTTCTACTACTATTAGGAATTCCATTAGGATTTTAATTGGAATTACGTTAAATCTGTATAGTGCTTTTGATAGTATGGTCATTTTGACAATATTAATTCTCACTATCCAAGAATAAAGGAGATCTTTCCATGTTCTAAGGTCTTCTTTAATTTCTTTGTTTAGTGTTCTGTAATTTTCACTATACAGGTGTTTCACTTCTTTCATTAAATTGATTCCCAGGTATTTTATTTTTTGAGGCTATGGTAAATGAGGTAGTTTCCCTGGTTTCTCTTTCAGAGTATTTCCCACTGATGTACAGAAAGGTCTTTGACTTATGGGTGTTGATTTCATATCCTATTACCTTGCTGAATTCATTCAGTAATTCTAGAAGCTTTCTGGTGGAATTTTTTGGTTCTTCTATGTATAGAATAATGTCTTCAGCAAATAGTGCTGATATGAGTTTTTTCCCCCTATCTATATCTCTTTAATTTCTTTATTCTGTCTAATTGCTCTAGCCAGTGTTTCAAGAATTATGTTAAATAGAAGTAATGAAAGAGGGCATCCCATCTTGTTCCAGTTTTCAGAGGGAATGCTTTCAATTTTTCTTTATTTAGAGTGATGTTGGCCTGGGGCTTATTATAGATAGCTTTTACAATGTTGAAATAGGTACCTGTTATCCATAGGTTTTTTTTATAGTATTTTGAACATGAAGACATGCTGTATTTTGTCAAATGCTTCTTCTGCATCTATTGAAATGATCATATGATTCTTATCTTGAAGTCTACTGATATGATGAATTACATTTATTGATATCCATATGTTGAACTAACCTTGCATCCCTGGGATAAACCCCACTTGATCATAGTGCACTATCTTTTTTATTTGTTTTTGCATTCAATTTGCCAGAGTTTTATTGAGAATTTTTGCATCTATATTCATTAGAGATATTGGTTTGAAGTTTTCTTTCTTTGATGTGTCTTTGCCTGGTTTTGGAATCAAGGTGATATTGGCCTCATAGAATACGTTTAGAAGTATTCCCTCTTTTTCTATTTCATGAAATAATTTGAGGAGTATTTGTATTAGTTCTTCTTTAAAGATCTTGTAGAAATCAGCTGTGTATCCATCCAGTC
The DNA here is from genome assembly GCF_052094955.1 of Ictidomys tridecemlineatus. NCBI lineage: Eukaryota > Metazoa > Chordata > Mammalia > Rodentia > Sciuridae > Ictidomys > Ictidomys tridecemlineatus. The sequence continues at coordinate 18,276,437 of NC_135480.1, read as the reverse complement.
CTGAACTTTTCTTTGTTGGTAGGCTTCTGATGTCTTCTATTTTATTGCTTGAATTTTTTTGTTATTGTTTGTTTAAATCATGTGTATCATCCTGGTTCAGTTTGGGCAAATCATGTGACTCTAGAAATTTGTCAATGACTTTGATATTTTCTATTTTATTGGAGTTCAAATTTTCAAAATAATTTCTAATTATCTTTAGTATTTCTGTAGTGTCTGTCATAATATTCCCTTTTTCAACATGGATGTTAGTAATTTGAGATTTCTTTCTCCTTTTCTTTGTTAGCATGGCTAAAGGTTTGTCAACTTTATTTTTTCAAAGAACCAATTTTTTGTTTTGTCAAATTTTTCAAGTGTATCTTTTGTTTCAATTTCATTGATTTCAGCTCTAATTTTAATTGTTTCGTATCTTCTACTGCTTTTGGTGTTGGTTTGTTCTTCTTTTTCTGGGGCTTTGAGATGTAATGTTAGGTCATTTATTTGTTGACTTTTTCTTCTTTTAAGGAATGAACTCCATGCAATGAACTTTCCTCTTAGTACTTCCATCATTGGTATGTTGTATCAGTGTTCTCATTTACCTTTAAGAATTTTTGAATCTCTTTTTTGATATCTTTTGCAACCCGTTGTTCATGTAGTAGCATATTATTTAGTCTCCAGGTGTAAGAGTAGCTTTTATTTTTACTTTCTCATTGATTTCTAATTTTATTCAATTATTATCTGATAGAATGCAGGGTAGTTTTAGAAAAGGACCCATGTGATACTGAGAAGAAAGTGTATTCAATTGTTGATGGATGAAATATTCTATATATGTCAGTTAAGTCAAATTTATTGATTACTTTATTGTGTTCTATATTTTCTCTGTTCTGCTTTTTTTGGAAGATCAGTGGTGGAAGAGGTGTGCTAAAATCACCCATAATTATTGTGTTGTGATCTATTTGACTCTTGAACTTGACAAGTGTTTGATGAATGTAGATGCTCCATTGTTTGGGGCACATATATTTACGTAATGTCTTATTGATATTTGGTTCCCTTGAGCAGTGTAAAATGTATTTCTTTATCCTTTTCGATTAATTTTGACTTGAAGTCTACTTGATTTGATATGAGGATGGAAACCTCTGCTTGTTTTCACACTCCATGTGAGTCATATGATTTTTACCAACCTTTAACTTTCAGTCTGTGTATGTCTTTTCCTATGAGATTAGTCTCCTGGAGACAGCATATTGTTGAGTCTTTTTTTAAATCCCATCTGCTAATCTGTCTTTTGATTAATGAGTTTAGACCATTAACAATCAGAGTTATTATTAAGACATGATTTGTATTTTGAGCCATTTTGTAATTTTTGGTATTTAACTGACTTGGTTTCTCCTTTAATTAGTTTTTCCTTTAGTGTAATACCTCTGTCTGCTGATTTTACTTGTTATTTTCCATTTCCTTCTCATGGAATAATTTGCCAAGGATGTTCTCTAGTGCAAACTTTCTAGCTGTAAATTCTTTTAACTTTTGTTTATCATAGAAGATTTTTATTTCATTATCAAGTCTAAAGCTTAATTTTTCTGGATATAAGATTATTGGTTGATATCCATTTTTTTTTTCCCAGAACTTGGTATATGTTGTTCCAGGTCTTTTAGCTTTCAGGGTCTGTGTTGAAAAATCTGCTGAGATACGAATTGGTGTCCCCCATGTGTGATCTGATTCCTCTCTCTTGCAGCTTTTAAGATTCTATCCTTATTCTGTGTGCTAGGTATTTTCATTATAATGTGACTTGGTATAGATCTGTTTTAATTTTGTACATTTGGTGTCATGTAAGCCTCTTATATTTGATTTTCTAATTCATTCTTCATGTTTGGGAAATTTTCTGATATTATCTCATTGAAGAGATTGTGCATTTCTTTGATTTGAAACTCTGTGCCTTCCTCCATCCTAATAACTCTTAGATTTGTATTTTTTTATGCTATCCCAAAATTCTTTTATATTCTTTTTATGGTTTCTTACCATATTCACTGGGTGGTTAACTTTTTTTTTCAGATTGTATACTTTATCTTCATTATCTGACATTCTGTCTTCCAAGTGATCTAGTCTGTTGGTGATACTTTCTATTGATTTTTTAAATTTGGTTTATTCTTTTTTTCATTTTATGAAAATCTGATTGTTTTCTTTCTCAGAATCTCTATCTTTCTTGAAGTAATCTTTTGCTGCCTGTATTTGCTTTCTTATCTATCTGTTTGTTGGTATGATCAATGGATGCCTGTATTTGCTAACTTATATCTTTACTGGTGTCATCAATGGTTGCCTGTATTTGCTTTGTTATCTATCTTGTTGTTGGAATGATCATTTTTTGCCTGTATTTGCTCATTTAGGTCATTCTTTAATTCACAGGTCATTTTAAATTATGAACATTCTGAACTCCTTCTGTGACATTTCATCAACTGTGCTTTCCATGGGTTCTGTTATTGTAGTATCCTAGTTTGTTGGGGGACATTTTTCCCTTTGTTTTCTTTGTTGTCTATGTGATTTTGTTTATTGCAGTATGGATCTGAGGTATTACAGTTTCTACCCTATAATCTTGCAGTTTCTGTGCACATTATCTGTACCTCACCTTGGTGTTGGGTGTCCCAGGATGGATGCTACTGTAACTAAAGGTGGTGGTGGCAAAAAAGGAGGTAACTCAAGATAGTAATGGAGGTGACCCAAGATGGATGCAACATCTTTCAGAGATCTTTACACTAGCTTTCAAATGCCTGCTACAAGATGCAGCTGCTTGTAGCCCCTGGCTGTTGTTGCAAGGTAGAGGCTACTGTGTGGGGAGGCTATGGCAATGGCTACAGTGTCCCAATAGAAATGGGTTAGGACTGGCTTCCAGGTTTCGGGGGGAGGATGTCCTGGCCCTACTCTGGTCTTAAGCTGTGGTGGGAATCTGCTGGTAGGTGGAGGTGGTTATGGGACCTAATCATTCTTGAATTTCATGACAGGTAGACCCTGATGGCCCAGAGCTACCTACCCTGGTTGTGTTTTTCTCCAGTTAGCACAACTTCATGTCAATCAACTTCAGAGATCAAGATGAGGCAGATTTCATAAGGATCTCAACAGTGAGTATTTCTTATTCAAGTTCCATCAAAAGAAATTGACATAGGGTGCAACCAAGAAAACCAGGGTCAACTGTGGATGCAGAAAGCTGATTCCTCCCAGCTCTAAAGAAGAAATTCAGAGGAACCAGAAAGTAAAAAGTACTTTAAAATAAAGTAATATTTCAATTTATTTGGCATTTTCATTTTTGTGGCGTCCTGTACCCAAGTGAAAATAATCCTATTTTAACAAGTATCAATAAGGATCATTCAATTTTATATATGTTATGTCATTCTCATAAAGTTGATTGATTTCAGGTTGCAATGTGCCTTGTGGAATAAATGTATTTATGGTAAAATTGTTCAGTTTTACGTAGCCCATCAACAATAATAAAATACCTACTGAGTATTGTGGGAAAAAAAACTTAGGCTTTCATTCTTTCCTTTGCCAGGCCCAAAGTAAAAGAGTGTGTGATAATAGTTTTCTTCTCCAGAATAAACATGGTAGGAGATAGATAAGATTTTACTGTTGTTGTAAATCTATTAAGGATTAAGATTTAGGGTCTAAAACTTCATCTGGACAATGTGAGTGTCCTGCAGCAGACCAGGTGTGTGACAAATGTTTAGATTGTCCTTCACCATTCCCCTTGTTCTCCATCATCTCTCTGTTCTTATAGTCAGGTATTATGTCTTTTCCGTGCACACAGAGGTACATTCATCTCTACAAACTCAAATCAGTTTATTCATCTCTAAGAGCTAACTCAAGTAATGTGGATCTATTATAATTGGGTGAGTTATTGTAAGAATCTGTAAATAAAAAATTTGAAATACATAAAATAATATATTATTCTGGACTGATTGCAGCGATGACCACAGATCTCTAACTGATGCATCATAAGCATGAAATAGTCTATTTTTTTTCCACTTAAGTTCTAAACTCCTTATTAGGTACTCTAGTAATGGCACAAGGTTAAAGAAAACAAAACAATTCCACAGATTAATCATTCAAATGATTAAAGGAAACTAAACATTTTGCATAAACAAATTCTGAATGATATCTAAGATGTTCATTCTTTGTAATTTACTTAAAATTTTGCAGAAGCGTCTTTACAACAGTTATTGCTTTAGCTTTTTTTTTTCTATTCTATGTTGATTTTGCCTAGGTGTGGTAAAATTCAGTCCAATGTTTTTATCGTTAGCAATATAACTTTTGTTCACTATAATTCAACCTAACAGACTTACTGTTGTTATCAAAATAATTTTCAGAAGCAATGCCAATATAAAAAGTAAACCTTTTAAGAAACTAGATACAAGAAGGAAGATGAGAACTGATTTCAAGTTGAGATAATGAAATTATTTAGGAATTATATTGTGTTACATCACAAGTCAGATAAAATCAATATTCTGCTCAAAATCTCATAGTGTTCTCCAATCTCAAACTACTGTTGATTCCTACCATGCTCTTTGCCCACCCTTGTGCTGTGGGGTTTTCCTTATTTCATTCCCTGATTATCCCTCCTTGTCTTGCTTTAACATAAAATATTTTTTTCCTTTTGGCTCTGAATTCTACCACTGTTATTTAATATTCCTATGTGTCGCGACCCCTTGCCCGCAAGGAAGACGCAACTCGGGAATCTTCTTTCAGCAGTTTATTCAGGACCTTGATATTTCTTCTACTAATCCCTCGGATGCCCCTCCCAGCCTTAATATAGCATCTCAAGCCCCAATGCGAAGCTGCCACGTGGAACTTTCTCATAGGGTGCTGAAAAACCATGCGCCAACTCTCCCAAATAAGGAGTTGTTTGTCACATACCACAGCGGAGCCAGCGCCATCTTGTAATGGCGACCATAGTCTGCATAAGCGGCAGAGGCGGCTCACCACACCTATGTCTTCCTTGTTATCATTTTCAAATATACATATGACATGCTGGTCAGGCTGACTCATCCTGAAGTTTGCATCATGGTATGCAGTAGGTGTTCTGAACAAGTCAGTGCTTTCCTTCATTGTCTGTCTGTGGGTTCTTGGGTTTAGGTTGGCTCCACCTGGAAGATGGCAGTGTGACACTTTGCATGCCAGTGTGGGGCAGAGTGTTAGAGATTTCCCTATTGTATAAAAGCCTGGATTCTGGTTTTGGAATTTTTCTCTCTGCTAGCTTCTATCTCCTAGTTTAGGCTGAAGCACACAAATAGAAATGATACCATCTTGTGTCACAAAATATGGTAAAATAAAATAAATCAAAGATATTGAAACAAAAATGAAAGGAGAATATTCTTAAAGGAAGGATATTCATATAAAGACTATGCAAAGAAGTTATTGTTTTAGTGTGGTCTCACTCAAAGGGACCTGAGAAGGTAGGTCCCATTTTCCCCCTCAAGCTTCAGTTTGAAATGCTAAGTTCCCTTTTTTCCAAAAGAACTATCCTATTTTCTTTTCAAATAAAACGAAAAGAGAAAATTACTTTAATCTCCAGAAACTATGCTTTTAGTCATAGAATCTCAAAATCAATTTCTAAGAGAAAAAAAAAACAATTAGATTAATGCAAAACTTTCCATATGTGTACAGAAATGTGTCTCTTTAACAAGCACATGCTGCTGCCCCAGTCTCAGTACAACACAAATTGTCCTTGTGGATTGATGCTGCTTTGTTCTAGGTCTCAGTTCTTGCATTTAATAAAACATTGGCATCTTGCCCTACTTTTACCATCAGACCATACATTTCATCCCCATGTGCACACTGTTCCATTCCTGAGCATCAAGGAAAATAAACTCATTTTCACAAGGAAACCCAAGAGCATTTAAAAATGGGCAGGGGAGTCTTTTAATTGGTGGTGGACATAAAGTTTTAAAAACACCTGAGCAAATGAAAAACCATGCAAATTTTGTCATGGAAATCATGCTAATGGAAAATTTCCAAACCCCAAACCCCAGGGAGAATTGAGAAGCAATTTACAGGTTCATGAGCTCTCTGGGAAAACTGTTTAAATTCCAGTTGGAAATCAGTGAGGATACTTTCTTCTTCGTTTCTCTTTTTCCTGAGACCATGTTCAAGACCACAGTTGTGGGCCACTGAGAACATTCTCCAGCTTGACTGCCAGAACAGCTCTTCTGCCTCATCTTACATATATAAGGAGGAACAGGAAAAAACCTTCACATTCTGGACACCACTGACTGAAATTTTCTCTATAGAGAGGAGGGGGTGACCATCATTAGAATTTTCAAGAAATCAATATGTGGTGAGTTTTATGATTCACATTTTTGCATTTTCAGAAATATTTCAAATGGTGAAGTAATATTTTAAAGTGTGTGTGTTCTGGTCAAAGTACCAAGTTTAATGAAGTGCCTGGGCTTATCAATACTGTGCATATTTGGACTAATTACTTAGTCATTGTGGCTGTCAAACTCTCATATTTAATAGACATTATATTACCAGGCTCAATGATAAGGAAGGGGAATTAATAATACATGTGGATCCTATAAGACAGCACTTGATAATAACAACAGCTATATAAATGATTTAATTATTTCTTTCTATCAGGATATGGTGGTAGGGAGAATATATTCCTTCAAGTATAATGACAAATATGATAAATAATTCAGAAAGGCAACTTCATATTTGTGTCCTAGTTCTCCTACAGCATTTTCTTTGTTCCTGAAAAATTTTTATTTATCATTTTTCCTCTAATGTTTTCGCCATCTGGAGGTTTTAAGATCAAAAAGTGAAATTTTCTGAGTCTGTAGTAAAGTATACTGAGGCTGGAACATGGTAAATATAAGTACAGATGAATCACCCACAATTATTAATGTAGAATGTAGTCTTTATTATTTATATAACTACCAACTCACAAGAGGCACAGGGAAGGACATTAAAAGTAAGAAACAAAAATAGAGATGTTGTGTCCATGTAGAAATAAAAAAAATATTTTTAAAAAAATCAGAAAGAAGGACTCAAGTCAGAGAGTATAGTCTTCTAATAATGTCCATTTAATTTTTCCTAAGGGTGTTAGAAGTCATAAATCTACAGCACAAGAAAGAACCATGACAAAAAGAAAATTTGGCTTAAACCATGGTACAAATGCCTTAGAATTAGTCTTAAAGAGTTGTTTTTAAGATAGAGTTTTTGACCTTTGAAAAAGCAGGACAATGTTTTCATCATTGTTTACATATTACTGGAAAATGAAATGTATTATTTGTCAGTACAAACTATATTGTTTACTTACTGCTCAGCCATAGAAAGTTTTGAGCAAATACAGGCAGAAATTATGTATTAACGCATTAAACTCAGCATATGCTCTGATACAAATACATTGTAAGTTAGCTCTTATTTGCCTGCAGCAATATATTCTGTATTTCCAAAGCATTTGCAAAAACTCAACTCCCACATGGTTTCAGGGTTCTGATGTGTCTGTGATAAAGCAAATAATCTTACTTTTTCTTTTAAAATTTTTGGTATTTATTGTGAATTGAATGAAAACAAAACCAGTAAACTTAATTTTTTTTTTTTAGTTGTAGATGGACACAGTACCTTTATTTTATTTATTTAATTTTATGTGGTGGTGTGGCTCGAACTCAGTGCCTCACCCATGCTAGGCAAGTGCTTTACCACTAAGCCACAAGCCCAGCCCAATAGTAAACATTTTTTAAAACCTAAAAAAAAAAGAAAAAAGAAAAATTACTTTAGTTTCCTTCCTCGGAATTGTTCAGGGAAATCTAAGTGCCTGAATTTCTAAACCACATCAGTGATAGTTGACAAAAGAGTCTCTTTTTAAATTTATGAGCTCTATTACTGAGATAAGAAGGTGCATGCACCCATAAGAAAGGTCAAAGGTAGAAACAAAGAAATGTTTACAAATTCCAGAAATATTAAGTGTATAAATAATGAGATATTTAGGGACATCATGATGACCGAGAAAGGACACTAAAATCTGAAAAGAATATGTCTCAGCTGGCCAAAAAAAAAAAAAAAAAAAAAACCAAAAAAAACCAAAAAAAAACAAAGAATATGCTTAGCTAGATAGACCAGCAATAAAACTTTTATAGTTGAATAATAATCCTGGATCAAGAATATAGAGGTTAAGTCATTTAACATGAAAGGTAATTACAAGCAGGATTTTAATTGAGTCTGTTAATTTGCAATAACAATATTTACTGGGTAAAATAGAAGCAAGTGTGACTGATATGCACTTATATGTATTTGTAACTGCATCTGAAATTGACAGCTTGAATATAGTTGGAAAACACTACTTATAATGACAACTCCTGTTTTAGTTTTGAATGTTATATGTACTTTTAGGTTGAAACATAAATTCTATTATTTTCAGAATAATTGGTGATAGAGTTAGGTTTGTTGCTAAAATGAGTAGAAAGCAAATAGTTGGCAATGTGAGTAGTGAAGGAAATAGTGGGCAATGTGGGTTGTGGGACACAGTGAGGCAAACTTCCCAAGGTCACCTCCAGAAGATGGTCCAGTATGATCCACACAGTTCAGCGGGGTGGGTAGTAAACCTCAGGTACAGCTTCAGCAAATTCAATAGTATAGCAATAAAAAAAGGAAAGACCACAGAATGTTCCAGGAAAAGTATGGACAGAACAAGCTGCTGCTTGTAGGAGAATCTGTTCAAAATTGATATCAAATTAGTGCAGATAAGACAGGATGGTTCTGTCCATGGGACAGCTTTTATGAAAAGTTAATAATATTCAAAAAATTTTGATATAAATTCTGTTATGTTAACCAGTAATTTCCTCCTATACAAATCAATCTCCCTTAATTTCAACTTCTTTGGCTGAACTAGATGGTTTGAAATCTGGTATTGTGTGTTAAATTTATGATCAATTTTAAGTATTGTTAAAACCATAACAAGATATAATTATAATTTAAACATTTTAAAATTATTTTTTATCATTTTGTCCTTTCAGATATATTATAATCAACTTATCTAATTTAATAGCCTTGCTTAATTGCATAAGCTAGTTATTTTCTTGTTTATCTCATTTAACATACTGTAAAAGTTCTTCACCTGTTTTTTTTTTGTTGTTGTTGTTGTTTGTTTGTTTGTTTTTTCGTATCAAGGATTGAACTCAGAGACACTTGTCTACTGAACCACAACCCAAGTCCTATTCTTTATTTTATTTAGAGACAGGGTCTCACTGAATTGCTTAGCACCTTGCTTTTGATGAGGCTAGCTTTGAACTTGCAATTCTCCTGCCTTAGCCTCCTGAGCCAGAGATGTTAAGGGAGTACACCATCGTGCCTGGATTTTTAATCATTTTTGTTCCCATCATACGGTATTATTTTTTAACCATCTGATTTGCATAAACATCTTTCTGTCGCTGAATATTTTAGGTAGGTCTCCCTTTTCTCCATCACACAGGGCACTGTACCATCTACTACCTTAAATCTCCCTCCTCTCCTCATTTCACTTTCAGAATAAATGTTTATGGTTGAGGTTGCTAATATGAAAATTACTGACATGTTTATTATCCTATATTTACTAATATGTTTTACAAAAGAATACATGAGAGAACCAGTTTTATTCCTATTTTAAGAAATAATTTAAAATAGTGAGATTTAAAAAAGATAAATTTTTAGAGAGATTCAATTTCATCTTACTTTGTATGTATAAGTATTGCTTAAAAATTCTGCTGATAACAATTTTTTATGTCATGCCTTCAATTTATATTTTGAAAAACATATTATTTATAAGCAATTGTCTCTTTTGGGTTAGGTAGTTGATGAGTGTTTCTCTATTTTATACTCCAGGAGGTGGGAACATGATGGTTTCTTCAATGACACATGGTTATTGGATGATTTCCCTGGGCTTGATAGTTTTCCAATAGCAAACATGAAAAAAATGTAAATTGACATTTTATTAGCATAAAATTAGGTAAATGGAAATGTTAAGAAGGTTTAGAAATATCCTGTGTACTACTCACTCTCCCCTAATTTTGTCAAATTAAATTAGCATAGAAATATTTATCAAGAATATGAAATAATAATGGATACAAACTTACTCTTCACTATACAGTAAATTATATTGGACTAATTTTTCTATTACTGTGTTTATTTCTGTTCTAGGATTCAATCCATCATAAACCATTGCCTTTAAGACAATTACCTTTCAAAAAAAATTAAATTGATAAGCCTTCTGCTCAAAGCCATTAGCCCACTGTGTTCTCCACTGTGAATGTTCTGACACTAAATTTAGGAAATTCCTTTATTTGATAAAATAAAAGTGTTTTATATTTAATGAAAATTTAAAAATTAAAATTGCATTGTTTTAAAAACATCTTTAAAAAGGAAAGTGAGAGGGCAAGATTTATTTATCTATTAGATTAACATAGGGACTGTCTTCCTTTTAACCTCCTGCTCCACTTGGTTCCTTTGCACAAAGCGTATATCTGAAACAGGAATGAATGCATGTGAGGCTGAGGGCCACAAGGTCTACCAAATATAGTAAATGTGTTATACAGTTCAATAGGCTATTTCTTCTCTGCTACTCGCTAAAGAATATATATTTTTTTCATTTTCATTTTCATAAATATAGGATAATAAACATGTTATACATTTGAAGATGAGTAACACACTTATTACCCTGAAGCATGAATTAGGAGTAAGCATGTTATCATTTCTGCTCTGGGTCATGGGCTGGGGCAGCTTGTTCTCACCACTCATCACCTTCCCTTGTGTTCTGAGTGCATCAATGTTTCTACCTATGGCGTCTAATTGGATCCTCACAGGAGTCCTATTGATTGACATTCTAACTAAATTCACACAGAAGTGTGAAACTTACAGAATTATAAGAATTTTAAGTAACCTTTTGGAGTAATTGTCAGGATGACTCATAGAAATGCTTTCAGGGGAAGTGGCAGTTGGCTTTTCATGGAGTACATGATAACTGTAATTAGTAAAAGTTATTATCATTAGAAACACTTTGTAGTTTCCAAATGACTGTCAACATAAACTTGGGAGATGAATGTGTAAGCTATATATGAATATATTGGGGAGTTTCATTGATTAGCCGCAGTCACACAGTATAAGTTATGAGAAAATGATTAATAGAGTCTGAAGACTCTGAAGGAGGGTGGTTTCCTATTTGCATATGTAAGTGATTGGCCATTATCTTCTGATTCCTCATCATTTCCTGTTTCCTTCATTAAGATGCCCATTCACTAATGAACAAAGAATGAGAGGCTTTAATGATTCAGGTGGATGGGAACTCTAGAAAGGTTAACACAGCCCTGAAATCCTTGATAGAAAAGGGAAATCCCTACTCCTTTCCAGAGTGATCCAGTGGAAAAGACTTGGTTGTGGAGGCAGATGTTCTGTGTAACATCTCAGATCAAGCATCTGGTGTTTGCTTGAACTTAATCTCCTGATGCATGAATTTCCTATCAAGGTGTCATGGTTTAGAAAAAGCTCATGTGTGAGACAATGCAAGAAGGTTCAGGAAAGAAATGATTGGGTTGTGAGAGTCTTAACCCAATCAGTGATTTAATCCCCTGATAGGGATTAACTGAGTGGTACCTGAAGGGGTAGGGTTTGGCTGGAGGAGGTGGAAATTGGGGCGTGGCTTTGGTGTATATATTTGTATCTGGAAAATGGACTCTCTCTGTTTCCTGGTCACCATGATTGTGAGAGCTGCTTCCCTCTGCCACACACTTCTGCCATGATGTTCAGCCTCACTTTGAGCCCTGAGAAATGGAGCCTCCCTTCTATGGACTAAGACCTCTCAAACTGAGCTCACAAATAAACCTTTCCTCCTGTCTACTTGTGCTGGTCAAATCTTTTAGTTGCAGCAGTGGAAAAGCTGACTAAAACACAAAGAAATAAGGATAAAAACCCTAGAGGCTCCCAGAGCAGTGTAATTGCTCTCCTGTACCTATTTCACTTAATTGCTATTACAACATTTGGAGGTAGGTATAATGATTTTAGTGAAATTCTCTAATATCTAAATGAGGTAATTAAAAGAGAAAAACCTAAACATTTGGTGCAGTGGTGTGATGTATTTTCTGTCACTTGGTACTTTTTCATAGATCCTTCATTTTGATAAAAAAGAAATTGAATCATGAAAATACCAAATTCAGTTTAGATCTTAAAGAACGTTTTTAGGGTGGCCATGCTTTAAAACGACTGCTTAAATTCTGTATCATTTTTTTCTTCTAGGCATGAGGGTCTCCAGATTAGAGATGGCTTATTAGTCAACCCTGCCTTGTTCCATGACAATGGTAGAAAGGAACAATAGAGCTACAGTCCTCATCTCCTCACATGGGAATGAGGTGAAGAATCTGACCCAATGATCCACTGAGGGAAGTCACTAGTAAGACATCAAAGCCATCTTTTGAGATTAAAATCTCTTCTTCTTCTTCTCTGCCATTCATCTTTATAGAAGCTCTAACAATTCAAACGTCTGACTACTGTATCTTCACCTTAGTTCTGTCTGATCCAAATCTCCTATCCTCAATAAATGTCTAAATCTGTGTTTGCAATGACAAAGGAAGCCTTAAAGACAATAGTGTATTTGGGTGCACGGAAAAAAATATTGGTGACTCTAAAACGATAAACTGATATGAAGCAAATCTTTATTATAACTGCAAACTTCAATGATAACTGTGGTACCTTTGTCCTTTTCTTGGAAATCATGCAAAACCAAAGCTTCATAACTGAATTTGTCCTCTTGGGGCTTTCACATAATCCTAGTATTCAAAAAATAATATTTGTTGTATTTTTGTTGGTCTACATTGCAACTATTGTAGGAAACATGCTGATTGTAGTGACCATCCTCTGTAGCCCTACACTGCTGGGGTCCCCCATGTACTTTTTCTTAGCATTTCTGTCCTTCCTGGAGGCCTGCTTCTCCTCTGCTATCACACCAAAAATGATTGCAGACTCCCTGTATGAGAGGAAAACCATCTCTTATAATGGATGCATGATTCAACTTTTTGCAGCACATTTCTTTGGTGGGGTAGAGATGATTATCCTCATGTCCATGGCCTATGACCGCTATGTGGCCATTTGCAAGCCCTTGCACTACTCTTCCATCATGAACTGGAGGCTCTGTGGCATTCTGGTGGGGGTGGCCTGGTCAGGCGGCTTCTTGCATGCCGCTACAGTGGTTCTATTCACTTTCCAGCTGCCCTTTTGTGGCCCTAATGTCATTGATCATTTCATTTGTGACTTGCACCCATTACTGAAGCTGGCCTGCACTGATACCCACATCCTAGGCCTTTTGATGATTGGCACTAGTGGATTTATGTGCATTATAATCTTCTGCTTATTGCTGGTCTCCTATGGTGTCATCTTGTTCTCTCTGAGAACACACAGTGCTGAGGGGCGGAGGAAAGCTCTGTCCACCTGTGGATCTCACATTGCTGTTATGGTTTTGTTCTTTGTCCCATGCATATTTATAAATGCCCGGCCTCCTTCTGTCTTTCCCTTTGACAAACTGGTGGAAACATTTTATACCATATTCACCCCCTTGCTCAATCCTTTAATTTATACTTTCAGAAATAGAGAAGTAAAAAATGCTATAAAGAAAATGTGGAAGAGATTGGTATTAGTTTCTGGTGAAAAATAAAATATTAGACTCAAAAATAGTATAATGTTCTTGCACAAACTTTATGGGATGTTCAGTACCTATTAAGATGTAAAACACTTTTACAGAAAAAAAACACAAATATTTGAGCCATCAAAAGATGATATTTTCATTTTTATAGCAGGTATCTACTCCGAGTTGGTAAGTCAGTATGTACATTAAAGGCAGTTGATTTTTATGCTTACCTAGAAACTAATAATAGTAAGAAAGAATGGAGAGAAAAATCACTTGTCAGAATGTTTAGACATTAACTTTATGCTTTCCAGAAACTTGGGTAGGCAAATCAAACACATCTTTGACATGAAGATCCAAAGCTTGCTCAAACTATTTCATGAAAAAAAAAAAAAGATTTATTTAGGATGTTGACCTCAGTGATTCTGAGTCAAAAACAACCTGAATTCAGGGAGAACATAGAGAAGAGCAATAACAGAATATCTGCTGCAGAAGTTCTGCATCACATGACTCCACATTGAAGGTGGGTCCATTACCATTTCTACAGAATTGATGTAGCCTCATGAATTTCTGGACAGATAAAGCCTGAGTGTGGCCAGTGCTGCCTACTGGGAAGACCTCCTGGGTAACAATCAGGCTCAAGAGAAGAGGAGGCAGATTCCAGGTGGGATGAGTATCTCCTATTCCAGCTCAATCAAAGGGAATTCTTGAGATGACTCATTACCTGTAAGGCAGACCAGCTGCAGACCTGAAAAGTTGACCCAAAGAAGGAATAAACTCGAGGCATCAAAAAATAAGAGGAAGTTTCCAAATAATACATCTCAATTTAGTTGGAAATTTAAATTTTTGTGAGTTTGTGCTGCCTATTGATAATAATTCTATTTGAACCATTGTCAATAAAGAGATCTTTCAAATTTAGACACATCTTATTTGTCATTCCCATAGTTAATGTTGTTTAATATAAGGTTGCCATGTGGCTTCTGGAATAAATGCATGTACAAAAACCATTTCATTCTTCCCACTGAGTATTGTGAGCAAAATTGCTGAATTTTTCTTTCATTTTCTTAATCATTCAGGCTACGCCCAAAGTGGAAGAGTGCATATAATAGTTGTCTTCCTAAGAATAGACCAGGCAGAATACAGATAGGATTTAATTGTTCTTTCGGTAAGTCCTCATGTTATTGAGATTTGGTCTAAAACACCATCTGGACAAAGTTTGGGGCCTGCAGCTGAACAGATGTGTCACAAAGGCTTAGGCATGCCAGTGCCCCTGTGCTTCACTGTTCTCTTTCTTCTCCATTAGCTGTCTGTTCTCATAGCATGTCCTTTCCTTTCACTCAGCTCTCTTCATCAAAAACTTCACGTACCTCTAGGATCCAGCTTGAGAAATGAGGAACAAACACACTGGGACAATTAACTTATGGAACTATGAATCTAATATTTCAAACATTATTCAGGACAGATTGCAGTGATCACTTTAGATTCATATCTGATCCATCATGCACTTGAGTACAAACACTTTTTATCATTTTAACTCGCAACCTCTTATCTCGTATCCTTACGTAAGAAGATATAATATTCAGTCAAGAAATACACAAATATCAAAATACATCTACCCACCATATTTTTATTCTTATAAGTCTGCTTGTCAGAATTTTGCCAAATACTGGCTATCCTAGTTCCTTTTCATTCTATTTCAATATTGATTTTTGCCTAGCCATGTTGACATTCATTTCAATGTATTTATCTTTGGATGTAACTGTTGTGTTAGTGACTATTGGCTTATGTCATTAATTTAGTCAGAAATTCCATTTCAATATAGAGTGTGGGAATTAGTGCAGTTGGATATCTGAGATAAGTCATTGAAGAGCTGTTTTATAACTTAATTGATTCATGAATTTTATTTGCTACATCATAAATCAGATAAAAAATACCATTCTACTACAAATCTTGCAATAGTTCTCCCTCCCAGCTCTAGTTTACTTCTGTCATGGATCTCTCCAATCTTTGGATGGTGGGTTTTTCCTTCTCTCTTCCCCTGCTATTCTTCCTTTCTTGCTGTTGCTCAAAAAGACATTTTTCCTTTTGATTCTGACTTCTCCTACCACTCTCTACCCTTTCTGCTTTCCTCAGTATAATATTTTAAACACACATATCCAATGCTGTTCTTTTGGGTGGAGGTCAAGATGGCAGAGTAGAACAAGGTAGCCCTCTCAGCTCCTCCATGATGCAAACTTGAAACAACTGGAGGGGAGCTACTCAGCCAGGTGGGTGACTGAGGGGATGCAGTGAGCTTTAGTACTGGACAGTGCGATAGAGATTCTGGTTATTAGAACAGAGTGAGAAATGTCTCACTGGCACCAATTCTGTCCTGGAAGACCTGAAGCCAGGCAGGGGAGCCTAGTGACAAAAATGGAAAGAGAAATAGACACAGAGAACAATATTGGCATAGAAAAATATTTGCAGAACAGAAAGTAAGTCTGAACTTAACTGATTCGGGAGTTGCACAGCAGGTGGATGTGTGAGAAGTGCTCTGAGCTTCAGGGCTTCAAATAGAAAGCTGCTGTGGGGAGCCATCCTGTGGGGTCATGCCTGAGCTTGTGGCTTTGGGAAACAAAGTCTCTGTATCTTCATTTTCCCTGGAGATTACAGAAAATACTGCTATATGTCACAGCCAGCATCCACCTCGTGGCACAGTATGGTCCTGTTTGAATGCCACTGAAGGAAGGTGTTATGATTTGGATATGAGATGGCCATACCCAAAGCTTTTGTTATTAATGCAACAATGGGAAATGAGTGGATTGTGAGAGTTGAAACAATCAGTCCATCCTAGTTTGAATGACTAGGTGGTAACTGTGGGCAGGTGGGGTAGACCCAGAGGATTTGGGTCACAGTGGGTGTTCCCTGAAAGGCTCGACGTCTTCCCTGTGGTCGTTCTCTGCAGCTCTCTGCTTCCTTGTTGCCATGAGGGGAGTGGTCTTTCTCTGCTAGGACCTTGCCATATGATGTGCTGCCTCACTTGGATCCAGAGCAATGCCATTGGCCATCTAAGGACAGAGACTTTTGAAAATCTCAGCTCCAAATGAACTTTCCCTCCTCTAAGTTGTTCTTGTCAAGTATTTTGGTCACAGTGATATAAAAGGTGCCTAAAACACAAGCTGTCTGAGTAATGTGTACATTGAAATGTCTGAGAGCAAAGGCCATCAAAGCCCACCTAGGCTACCCATGAAGCCAAGGTCGTCTATCATCTGGACATATTGTGCTTTTCCCTGGGAACTGATGATTATGTGGTGGGGAGAGAGGGGTGGGTTTCACAGAGCTGCCACTCATGCAAAGGAGGGAGCTACTGAGCTCACTGAGCTGCTAGAATCACCCCAGTTGTGCCAGAATTGGGAAGGCTGAGAGCTTTGTGAATGGGTTCTGGAGGCTGAATGTGTCCCAATTTTTGAAGCAAGATGCTGGTCTAGATGTGGTAGAAAATAAACACATAGTTTTTCAGCCCAGTGCTGATCTGGTTGACTTGGTCACCACCTCCACACCCACATCCATTTAAAAGATATGGTATTGTAGCTTGGACATTTGCCACCCTGGATACATGGTGGGTTCCAGACCAGAAATCCTCAAAGAGATCTCATCATCTTAAATATCTTGGCAAGGAGATGTTTCAGCCTTTGTTGTTTGTGCTTTTGTTTTCATTGTATAGTTTTTATGTTGTATGGTATGCTTTATATAGCATCAAAATTCCACTTCATAATCTAAATCATCAGGATGAGGAGAAGAATGTTAGAGGTTAAGTGATAAATGAGCATATATTTCAAAAGAATAAAAAAATGCTCTTTGGAAGAAAGTTCAAAAGTACACACTTGTTCTTTTTCTAATTTATTTATTTTAATTTGATACAGAATTCTAAATACAGGTCTAATTTGAGTAACTAGTACAAATATATAGTTTTGGACAGGCCTAGGCACTACATTAAACTCGGTGTCCTGCCCACAACACCCACAGTTTTAATCACAACAATACAACTTGAAATCCTCCATGCAAAACTGTGAATTATAAAACTCACTTATCAGTTCCTTAAAAATGTTAATGACAGCTGTCTTCTATTCTCCATAAAGTAATGCCTATTCAATAGTGGCCAAACTATGAATGTGGTTTCCAAAACTTCCTTGTACATCTAAGGGAGAGAGAAAAAATGCACCCTAAGCACTGGAAATTGGGATTGTTCCTGCTGCATCACAAGTGCTGTCTTCAACAAGGTCAAAGGAACAAAGAAAATGAGGAAGGAATAGGTTCCTCCTTGATTTCCAACTGCAATTAAAGAGGATTCTTTGACAAGTCCTGAATCTATAGAATTGCTTCTCAGTTCCCCCCAGAGCTTGGAAATTTTCCAGTAACTTAATTTGCCAAGACATAATTTTGAGTGGTTTTTCACTTGCTCAAGTGTTTATAAACTTATTATATTCCCAATAATTAAATACTTGTTTCCCCTTTTCTTTTAACTTCTCCTGGGTTTCTATTTAAGGATGTGTTCATTTTCCCCATCATGTTAGAATTAGGACAATGTTGACGTGGGGCTGGAAGATACTGTCTGCTTGCAGAAGTAGATCAAGATCCAGTGCACTTACCAAGTGTAAGAGCTGAGATCTGCAATAAGGTAGCAGCGGTCCATAGGAGAGCACATGGTATTATGAGACTGTGGCAGAAAAAAGTTCTTATTTTTAAAAATGTATGTATATTTAGGGAAAGATTTATATCAGTTAGAGTGTCATTTTTCATCTCATAAATTGATTTTAAGATTCTATGACTTTAAAAACACAGTTTTTAGAGATTAATTGTTCTCTGTAAATATACTTGAATAGAAGTTATGAAAGGTCTGTTTAATATAAGGAATTAGGGCACTGAGACTGAAACTGGAGGGGAAAACTGGGACATAAATTCTCAGCCCCCTGAGGAGTGTCCAAAGTCTTCTGATCCACATGGTCAGTTTAGTCACAGCAACAAACTCATTTCTCCTTTAGTTAGCTTTGTCACTGTGACCAAAGGACCTGAAAAAAAAATAATATAGAAGAGGAAAAGTTTATTTTGGCTCAGGGTTTCCGAGGTTCAGTCCCTGGTTGGTCTACTCCCGAGCACTGGGCCTAAGTTGAAACAGTGCATCATGGTGCAAGTGTGTGAAAGAAGAATTCAGCTCAGAACATCACAACCAAAAAACAGAAAGAGCTCTACTCACCAGGGACAAAGTGACCCCCAAAAGCATGCCACCAGTGACTTACTTCTTTCAGTGACACACTGCCAGTCTAAAGAAATCACCTACTTAATCCAAATCAGACGATTAATTTGCTGATTGGGTGAAGACTGTCATAACCCAATCATTTCACCCCTAAACATTCTTGCATTGTCTCACACATGAGCCTGTGGGGGATACTTCATATCTAAATCAGAACATTGAATAAAACTACATTGAATAAAATTCAACTACATTGAATAAAACTCCTTAAAAATGATCTCTACACTTCCATTAAACAAAGAAAAGAAAGGGGGACTAATAATGTAGAATAGGTTGAAAAACTAGGCATTAATTCAACTAAAGTTAATATTAAAATATAGAGAAAAAGTAAATAACATAAGAGGAAAGAAAGAAAAAAGAACAAATTATAAGAGAAAGAAATAAAGGAGAGTAGGGAAGAGAATTGAAATAAGATAAAAGAGAGAAGATGGAAGATATTGTTTCCTGAGTTCATGTCCCCAAGTGCAAATAATTCATTTGAGCAATTATCAATAAAGAGATCATTCCAATTTATAAAAAATACTTGGTTTTATTACTATGCTTTATTAGTCTCAGGTTGTCAAGTTTAACAGGTAGTAAATTTATTGAGAGTTTAATATTTATTTAATTTTTCCAGAAAAACAAAAACAAAAACAAAAAAATGGACAAAACACTCATTGCATGCCAGTTTAGTATTGTGGGTAAAAATAGTAAATAACCTCTTTTTTTCCCTCTGCTCAAATTTTCATGCCACCCTCAAAGTAAAAGACCATATTAGTAGTCTTTCTCATAATAGACATGCAAATGATATTAGTAATTTCATTGATCACCCCTGAAAATGTACTTCAAGTATTACATTGTTAGTCTAAAACCTCACCTGGACAATGTGGTGTCCTGCAGGAGACTAAGAGTGTGACAAGGCTCAGACATGCAAGTGTGCTTCTCCTTCACCTTTTCCTTTCTTCATAGCTGCCTGTCTTCAGAGTAGGACTATCTTCTTCATGCCCTCTGCCTTCCAAGTTCCTCATATTTGACTTCATTTATCCCTAAGAACTAGCTCAAGAATCATGGATCTGCTTTAAAAAGCTATGTTCCTTTTCATCCAATAGAACTATCATACCTTCTTTTCAACTAAAATAAAAAGAGAAAATTATTTTAATCTTCAGAAATTATGCTGTTGTTTTAAAGTCATAGAATCTCAAGATCAATTTCTGAGAGGAAAAAAAATTAGATTAATGCAAAACTTTCCATATGTGTACAGAAATGTGTCTCTTTAACAAGCACATGTTACTGTCCCAGTCGCAGAACAACACACATTGTCCTCATGGATTAATGCTGTCTTGTCCTAGATCTTAATTCTTGCATTTAATAAGGACACTGGAATCTTGCTCTACTTTTACCATCGGACTTTACATTTCATCCCTATGTGCACACTGTTCCATTCCTGAGCATCAAGGAAAGTAAACTCATTTCCACAAAGAAACCCAAGAGCATTTAAAAATGGGCAGGAGATTCTTTTAAATGGTGCTGGACATAAAGTTTTAAAAACACATGAGCAAATGAAAAAACATGCAAACTTTGTCATGGAAATTATGCTAATGGAAAATTTCCAAACCCCAATCCCCAATCCCCAGGGAGAATTGAGAAACAATTTACAGGTTCATGAGCTCTCTGGGAAAACTCTTTTAAATTCCAGTTGGAAATCAGTGAGGATATGTTCTTCATTTTTCTTTTTCCTGAGACCATGTTCAAGACTACAGTTGTGGGCCCCTGAGAACATTCTCCAGCTTGACTGCCAGAGCGGATCTTATATATATAAGAAGGAACAGGAAAAAAACCTTCACATTCTGGCCACCACTGAATGGAATTTTCTCTATAGAGAGGAGGGGGGTGACCTTCATTAGAATTGTCAAGAAATCAATATGTGGTGAGGTTTATAATTCACATTTTTGCATTTTCAGAAAGATTTCAAACTGTGAAGTAATATTTTAAAGTGTGTGTGTGTTGTGGTCAGAGTACCAAGTTTAATGCAGTGCCTGGGCTTATCAATACTGTGCATATTTGGACTAATTACTTGTCATTGTGGCTGTCAAACTCTCATATTTAATAGACATTATATTACCAGGCTCAGTGATAGTGAAGGGGAATTAATAATACATGTGGATCTTATAAGACAGCACTTGATAATAACAATAGCTATTTAAATGATTCAATTATTTCTTTCTGTCAGGATATGGTGGTAGGGAGAATATATTCCTTCAAATATAATGACAAATATGATAAATAATTCAGAAAGGCAACTTCATATTTGTGTCCTAGTTCTCCTACAGCATTTTCTTTGTTCCTGAAAAATTTTTATTTATCATTTTTCCTCTAATGTTTTTGCCATCTGGAGGTTTTAAGATCAAAAAGTGAAATTTTCTGAGTTTGTAGTAAAGTATACTGAAGCTGGAACATGGTAAATACAAGTACAGATGAATCATCCACAATTATTAATGTAGAATTTAGCCTTTATTATTTATATAACTACCAACTCACAAGAGGCACAGGGAAGGACATTAAAAGAAACAAAAATAGAGATGTTGTGTCCCTGTATAAATAAAAAAATTTTTTAAAAAAATCAGAAAGAAGGACTCAAGTCAGAGAGTATAGTCTTCTAATAGTGCCCATTTAATTTTTTCCTAAGGGTGTTAGAAGTTATAAATCTACAGCACTAGAAAGAACCATGACAAAAAGAAAATTTGGCTTAAACCATAGTACATATGCTTAGAATTAGTCTTAAAGAGATGTTTTTAAGTTAGAGTTTTTGACCTTTGAAAAAGCAGGACAATATTTTCATCTTTGTTTACATATACCTGGAAAATGGAATGTATTATTTGTCAGCACAAACTATATTGTTTACTTACTACTCAGCCATAGAAAGTTTTGAACAAATACAGCATATATTATGTATTAACACATTAAACTCAACATATGCTCTGATACAAATACATTGTAAGTTAGTTCTTATTTGCCTGCAGCAATATATTCTGAATTTCCCAAGCATTTGCAAAAACTCAACTCCTGCATGGAGTCAGGGTCCTGATGTGTCTGTGATAAAGCAAATAATCTTACTTTTTTTCTTTTAAAATTGTTGGTATTTATTGTGAGTTGAATGAAAACAAAAACAGTAAACTTTTTAAATATTTTTTTTTAGTTGTAGATGGACACAGTATCTTATTTTATTTATTTAATTTTATGTGGTGGTTCGGCTCTAACCCAGTGCCTCACACATGCTAGGCAAGTGCTTTACCACTAAGCCACAAGCCCAGCCCAACAGTAAACATTTTTTAAAACCTAAAAAACAATGAAAAATTTCTTCAGTTTCTTTCCTTAGTATTGCTCAGGGAAATCTAAGTGCCTGAATGTCTAAACTGCATCAGTGCTAGTTGACAAGAGAGTCCCTTTTTAAAATGAGCTAAATTACTGAGAAAAGAAGGTGCATGCACCCATAAGAAAGGTCAAAGGTAGAAACAAAGAAATGTTTACAAATTCCAGAAATATTAAGTATATAAATAATGAGATATTTAGGAATATCATGATGACCGAGAAAGGACACTAAAATCTGAAAAGAACAAGTTTCAGCTGGCCAAAAAAAAAAAAAAAATATATGCTTAGCTAGATAGACCAGCAATAAAACTTTTATAGTTGAATAATAATCCTGGAGATCAAGTCATTTAACATGAAAGGTAATTACAAGCAGGATTTTAATTCAGTCTGTTAATTTGCAATAACAATATTTACTGGGTAAAATAGATGCTAGTGTGACTGATATGCACTTATATGTATTTGTAACTGCATCTGAAATTGACAGCTTGAATATAGTTGGAAAACACTACTTATAATGACAAGTTTACTGCTAACTCTTTTTTTAGTTTTGGATGGTATATGTACTTTTAGGTTGAAACAGAAATTCTATTATTTTCAGAACAATTGGTGATGGAGTTAGGTTTGTTGCTAAAATGAGTAGAAAGCAAATAGTGGGCAATGTGAGTAGTGAAGGAAATAGTGGGCAATGTGGGTTGTGGGACACAGTGAGGCAAACTTCCCAAGGTCACCTCCAGAAGATGACCCAGTATGATCCACACAGTTCAGGCTGCTTGGGGGTGGGTAGTAAATCTCAGGTACAGCTCCAGCATATTCAACAGGACAGGAATCAAAAAAGGAAAGACCATAGAATGTTCCAGGAAAAGTATGGGCAGAAAAAGCTGCTGCTTGTAGGAGAATCTGTTCAAAATTGATATCAAATTAGGACAGGATGGTTCTGTCCATGGGACAGCTTTTATGAAAAGTTAATAATATTTAAATTTTTTTGATATGAATTCTGTTATGTTAACCAGTAATTTCCTCCTATACAAATCAATCTCCCTTTTAATTCACCTTCTTTGGCTGAACTAGATGGTTGAAAATCTTGTATTGTGTGTCAAATTTATGATCAATTTTAAGTTTTGTTAAAACCATAACCAGATATAATTGTAATTTAAACGTTTTTAAATTATTTTTTATCATTTTGTCCTTTCAGATGTATTATTATCAATTTATCTAGTTTAATAGGCTAGCTTATTTGCATAAGCTAATTATTTTCTTGTTTTTCTCATTTACCATACTGTAAAAGTGCTTCACCTATATATATATATATATATATATATTTTTTTTTGTATTGGGGATTGAACTCAGGGACACTTGTCTACTGAACCACAACCCGAGTCTTATTCTGTATTTTATTTAGAGACAGGGTCTCACTGAATTGCTTAGCACCTCACTTTTGCTGAGGCTGGCTTTGAACTTGCAATTCTCCTGCCTTAGCCTCCTGAGCCACTGATGTTAAGGGAGTACACCATCGTGCCTGGCTTTTTAATCATTTTTGTTCCCATCACATGGTATTATTTTTTAACCATTTGATTTGCATAAACATCTTTCTGTCGCTGAATATTTTAGGTAGGTCTCCCTTTTCTCCATCACACAGGGCACTGTACCATCTACTACCGTAAATCTCCCTCCTCTCCTCATTTCACTTTCAGAATAAATGTTTATGGTTGAGGTTGCTAGTATGAAAATTACTGACATGTTTATTATCCTATATTTACTAATATGTTTTACAACAGAATACATGAGAGAACCAGTTTTATTCCTATTTTAAGGTATAATTTAAAATAGTGAGATTTAAAAAAAATAAATTTTTAAAGCAATTCAATTTCATCTCACTTTGTATGTATAGATATTGCTTAAAAATTCTGCTGCTAACCAATTTTATTATGTCATGCCTTCAATTTATACTTTGAAAGACATATTATTTATAAGCAATTGACTCTTTTGGGTTAGGTAGTTGATTAGTGTTTCTCTATTTTATATGTTCCCAGGAGGTGGGAACATGATGGTTTCTTAAATGACACATGATTTTTGATGATTTCCCTGGGCTTGATAGTTTTCCAATAGCAAACATGAAAAAAATTAAATTGACATTTTATTAGCATAAATTTAGGTAAAAGGAAATGTTAAGAAGGTTTGGAAATATCCTATGTACTACTCTCTCTCCCCTAATTTTGTCATATTAAATTAGCATAGAAATATTTATCAAGAATATGAAATAATAATGGATACTAACTTACTCTTCACTATACAATAAATTATATTGGACTAATTTTTCTATTACTGTGTTTATTTCTGTTCTAGGATTCAATCCATCGTAAACCATTGCCTCTAAGACAATTACCTTATTAAATTAAAATGAAAGTCTTCTGATCAAAGCCATTAGCCCACTAAGTTCTCCACTGTCAATATTCTGACACTAAATTTAGGAAATTCCTTTATTTGATAAAATTAAAGTGTTTTATATTTAATGAAATTTAAAAATTAAAATTGCATTATTTTAAAAACATCCTTTAAAAAGAAAGTGTAAGGGCAAGATTTATTTATCTATTAGATTAACATAGGGCCTGTCTTCCTTTTAACCTCCTGCTCCACTTGGTTTCCTTTGCACAATGAGTGTATCTGAAACAGGAATGGATGCATGTGGGGCTGAGGGCCACAGTGATGTATTCAAGGTCTACCAAATATAGTAAATGTCTTATACAGTTAAAGAATATATATTTTTTTCATTTTTAAATACATTTGAAGATGAGTAAGATACTTATCACCCTGAGGCATGAATTAGGAGTAAGCATGCTATCATTTTGGCTCTGGGTCAGGGGCTGGGGCAGCTTGTTCTCACCACACATCACCTTCCCCTTTGTTCTGAGTGCATCGATGTTTCTACACCGTGGGGTCTAATCGGATCCTCACAGGAGTCCTATAGATTGACATTCTAACTAAACTCACACAGAATTATAAGAATTTTAAGTAACCTTTGGGAACAATTGTCAGGATGACTCATGGAAATGCTTTCAGGGGAAGTGGCAGTTGGCTTTTCATGGAGTACATAATAACTGTAATTAGTAAAAGTTATTATCATTAGAAACACTTTGTAGTTTCCAAATGACTGTCAACATAAACTTGGGAGATGAATGTGTAAGCTATATATGAATATATTGGGGAGTTTCATTGATTAGAACCAGTCACATAGTATAAGTTATTGGGAAAATGATTAATAGAGTCTGCAGACTCTGAACGAGGGTGGTTTCCTATTTGCATATGTAAGTGATTGGCCATCACCTTCTGATTTCTCATCATTTCCAGTTTCCTTCATGAAGATGCCCATTCACTAATGAACAAAGAATCAGAGGCTTTAATGATTCAGGTGGGTGGGAACTCTAGAAAGGTTAACCCAGCCCTGAAGTCCTTCATAGAAAAGGGAAATCCCTACTTCTTTCCAGAGTGATCCAGTGGAAAGGACTTGGTTGTGGAGACAGATGTTCTGTGTAACATCTCAGATCAAGCATCTGGTGTTTGCTTGAACTTAATCTCCTGATGCATGAATTTCCTTTCAAGGTGTCATGGTTTAGAAAAAGCTCATGTGTGAGACAACGCAAGAAGGTTCAGGAAAGAAATGATTGGATTGTGAGAGCCTTAACCCAATCAGTGGTTTAATCCTCTTATATGGATTACCTGAGTGGTACCTGAAGGGGTAGGGTGTGGCTGGAGGAGGTGGAAATTGGGGCGTGGCTTTGGTGTATATATTTGTATCTGGAATGTGGACTCTCTCTGTTTCCTGGTCACCATGATTGTGAGAGCTGCTTCCCGATACCACACACTCCTGCCATGATGTTCAGCCTCATTTTGAGCCCTGAGAAATGGAGCCTCCCTTCTATGGACTAAGACCTCTCCAACTGAGCTCACAAATAAACCTTTCCTCCTGTCTACTTGTGCTGGTCAAATCTTTTAGTTACAGCAGTTAAAAAGTGGACTAAAACACAAGGAAATAAGGATAAAAACCCTAGAGGTTCCCAGAGCAGTGAGTCCTGTGTAATTGCTCTCTTGTACCCATTTCACTTAATTGCTATTACAACATTTGGAGGTAGCTATAATGATTTTAGTAAAATTCGATTCTAATGTCTAAATGAGGTAATTAAAAGAGAAAATCTTAAACATTTAGTGTAGTGGTGTGATGCATTTTCTGTCACTTTGTACTTTTTTCATAGATCCTTCCTTTTGATAAAAAAGAAATTGAATCATGAAAAGACCAAATTCAGTTTAGATCTTAAAGAACGTTTTTAGGGAGGCCATGCTTTAAAACGACTGCTTAAATTCTGTATCATTTTTTTTATTCTAGGCATGGGGGTCTCCAGATTAGAGATGGCTTATTAGTCAACCCTGCCTCCTCCCATAACAATGGCAGAAATGGACAATAGAGCTACAGTCCTCATCTCCTCACATGAGTGTGAGGTGAAGAATGTGACCCAATGATCTACAGAAGGAAGTCACTAGTAAATCCTCAAAGCCATCTTTTGAGATTAAAATCTCCTCCTCCTCCTCCTCCTCCTCCTCCTCCTCTTCCTCCTCCTCCTCCTCCTCTTCTTCTTCTTCTTCTTCTTCTTCTTCTTCTTCTTCTTTGCCATTCATCTTTATAGAAGCTCTAACAATTCAAACATCATGACTTCTGTACCTTCACCTTAGTTCTGTCTGATCCAAAGCTCCTATTCTTAATAAATGTCTAAATTTGTGTTTGCAATGACAAAAGAAGACTTAAAGACAATAGCGTATTTAGGTGCACTGAAAAAAAATTGGTGACCCTAAAAGAATAAACTGATACGAAGCAAATCTTTATATAATTACAAACTTCAATGATAACTATTGTACCTTTGCCCTTTTCTTGGAAATCATGCAAAACCAAAGCTTCATAACTGAATTTGTCCTCCTGGGACTTTCACATAATCCTAGTATTCAAAAAATAATATTTGTTGTATTTTTGTTGCTCTACATTGCGACTATTGTAGGAAACATGCTGATTGTAGTGACCATCCTCTGTAGCCCTACACTGCTGGGGTCCCCCATGTACTTCTTCTTAGCATTTCTGTCCTTCCTGGAGGCCTGCTTCTCCTCTGCTATCACACCAAAAATGATTGCAGACTCCCTGTATGAGAGGAAAACCATCTCTTATAATGGATGCATGATTCAACTTTTTGCTGAACATCTGTTTGGTGGGGTAGAGATGATTACCCTCACGGCCATGGCCTATGACCGCTATGTGGCCATTTGCAAGCCCTTGCACTACTCTTCCATCATGAACTGGAGGCTCTGTGGCATTCTGGTGGGGGTATCCTGGTCAGGGGGCTTCTTGCATTCCATTATAGTGGTTCTGTTCACTTTCCAGCTGCCCTTTTGTGGCCCTAATGTCATTGATCATTTCATGTGTGACTTGTACCCATTACTGAAGCTGGCCTGCACTGACACTCACATCCTAGGCCTTTTGATGATTGGCACTAGTGGATTTATGTGCATTATAATCTTCTGCTTGTTGCTGATCTCCTATGGCGTCATCTTGTTCTCTCTGAGAACACACAGTGCTGAGGGGCGGAGGAAAGCTCTGTCCACCTGTGGATCTCACATTGCTGTTATGGTTTTGTTCTTTGTCCCATGCATATTTATAAATGCCCGGCCTCCTTCTGTCTTTCCCTTTGACAAACTGGTGGAAACATTTTATACCATGTTCACCCCCTTGCTCAATCCTTTAATTTATACTTTCAGAAATAGAGAAGTGAAAAATGCTATAAAGAAAATGTGGAAGAGATTGGTATTAGTTTCTGGTGAAAAATAAGATATTAGACTCAAAAATAGTATAATGTTCTTGCACAAACTTAATGGGATGTTCAGTACCTATTAAGATGTAAAACACTTTTACAGAAAAAAACAAACATTTGAGCCATCAAAAGATGATGTTTTCATTTTTATAGCAGGCATCTACTCTGAGTTGGTAAGTCAGTATGTACATTAAAGGCAGTTGATTTTTATGCTTACCTAGAAACTAATAATAGTAAGAAAGAATGGAGAGAAAAATCACTTGTCAGAATGTTTAGTCATTAACTTTATGCTTTCCAGAAACTTGGGTAGGCAAATCAAACACATCTTTGACATGAAGATCCAATGCTTACTCAAACTATTTCATGAAAAACATTTTAAAAAAAGACTTATTTAGGAGGGTTAACTCAGTGATTGTGAATCAAAAACAACCTGAATTCTGGGAGAATATAGAGAAGATCAATAACAGAATATCTGCTGCAGGAGCTGCAGAAGTTCTTCATCATATGACTCCATCATTGAAGGTGGGTCCATTACCATTTCTACAGAATTGATGTAGCCTCATGAATTTCTGGACAGATAAAGCCTGAGTGTGGCCAGTGCTGCCTACTGGGAAGTCCTCCTGGGTAACAATCAGGCTCAAGAGAAGAGGAGGCAGATTCCAGGTGGGATGAGTATCTCCTATTCCAGCTCAATCAAAGGGAATTCTTGAGATGACTCATTACCAGCAAAGGCAGACCAGCTGCAGAGGTGAAAAGTTGACTCCTCCTGGACTCAAAGAAGAAATAAATCTCAAGGCATCAGAAAATAAAAGGAAGTTTCAAAATAATACATCTCAATTTATTTGGTAATTTAAATTTTTGTGAGTTTGTGCTGCCTATTGATAATAATTCTATTTGAACCATTGTCAATAAAGAGATCTTTCAAATTTAGACACATCTTATTTGTCATTCCCATAGTTAAGGTTGTTTAATATAAGGTTGCCATGTGGCTTCTGGAATAAATGCATGTACAAAAACCATTTCATTCTTCCCATTGAGTATTATGGACAAAATTGTTGAAATTTTCTTTCATTTTCTTAATCATTCAGGCCAGGCCCAAAGTGGAAGAGTGCATATAATAGTTGTCTTCCTAAGAATAGACCAGGCAGAATACAGATAGGATTTAATTGTTCTTTCGGTAAGTCCTCATGGTATTGAGATTTGGTCTAAAACACCATCTGGACAAAGTTTGGGGCCTGCAGCTGAACAGGTGTGTCACAAAGGCTTAGGCATGCCAGTGCCCCTGTGCTTCACTGTTCTCTTTCTTCTCCATTAGCTGTCTGTTCTCATAGCGTGTCCTTTCCTTTCACTCAGCTCTCTTCATCAAGTAGTTCATGTATCTCTAGGATCCAGCTTGAGAAATGAGGAACAAACACACTGGGTCAATTAACTTATGGAACTGTGAATCCAATATTTCAAACATTATTCAGGACAGATTGCAGTGATCACTTTAGATTCATATCTGATCCATCATGCACTTGAGTACAAACACTTTTTATCATTTTAACTCCCAACCTCTTATAATATCCTTAGGTAAGAAGTATAATATTCAGTCAAGAAATACACAAATATCAAAAGACATTTACCCACCATTTTTTTTATTCTTATAAGTCTGCTTGTCAAAATTTTGCTGAACACTGGCTATACTAGTTCTTTTTCATTCCATTTCAATATTGATTTTTGCCTAGCCATGTTGACATTCATTTCAATGTATTTATCTTTGGATGTAACTGTTGTGTTAGTGACAGTTGGCTCATGTAATTAATTTAGTTAGAAATGCCATTTCAATACAGAATGTCGGAATTAGAGCAGTAGGATATTGAAATAAGTTAATGGAGAGCTGGTTTATAATTTAATTGATTCAAGAAGTTTATTTGCTACATCATAAATCAGATAAAAATTACGATTTTACTACAAATCTTGCAATGGTTCTCCCTCCCAGCTCCAGGTTATTTCTGCCATGGATCTCTCCAATCTTTGGACTGTAGGTTTTTCCTTCTCTCTTCCCCTACTATTCTTCCTTTCTTGCTGTTGCTCAAAAAGACATTTTTCCTTTTGATTCTGACTTCTCTCACCACTCTTTACCCTTTCTGCATGCTTTGGGGGTCACTTTGTCCCTGGTGAGTAGGGCTCTTTCTGTTTTCTGGTTGTGATGTTCTGAGCTGAATTCCTCTTTCACACACTTGCACCATGCTGCTCTGTTTCAACTTAGGCCCAGTGCTCGGGAGTAGACCAACCAGGGACTGAACCTCGGAAACCCTGAGCCAAAATAAACTTTTCTTCTTCTATATTATTTTTTTTTCAGGTCCTTTGGTCACAGTGACAAAGCTTACTAAAGGAGAAATGGGTTTGTTGCTGTGACTAAACTGACCATGTGGATCAGAAGACTTTGGACACTCCTCAGGGGGCTGAGGATTTATGTCCCAGTTTTCCCCTCCAGTTTCAGTCTCAGTGCTCTAGTTCCTTATATTAAACAGACCTTCCATAACTTCTATTCAAGTATATTTACAGAGAAAAATTAATCTCTAAAAATTGTGTTTTTAAAGTCATAGAATCTTAAAATCAATTTATGAGATGAAAAATGACACTCTAATATAAATCTTTCCCTAAATATACATACATTTTTAAAAATAAGAACTTTTTTCTGCCACAGTCTCATAATACCATGTGCTGTCCTGTGGACCGTTGCTGCCTTATTGCAGATCTCAGCTCTTACACTTGGTAAGTGCACTGGATCTTGATCTACTTCTGCAAGCAGACACTATCTTCCAGCCCCATGTCAACATTGTCCTAATTCTAACATGATGGGGAAAATGAACACATCCTTAAATAGAAACCCAGGAGAAGTTAAAAGAAAAGGGGAAACAAGTATTTAATTATTGGGAATATAATAAGTTTATAAACACTTGAGCAAGTGAAAAACCACACAAAATTATGTCTTGGCAAATTATGTTATTGGAAAATTTCCAAGCTCTGGGGGGAACTGAGAAGCAATTCTATAGATTCAGGACCTGTCAGAGAATCCTGTTTAATTGCAGTTGGAAATCAAGGAGGAACCTATTCCTTCCTCATTTTCTTTGTTCCTTTGACCTTGTTGAAGGCAGCACTTGTGATGCAGCAGGAACAATCCCAATCCCCAGTGCTTAGGATGCATTTTTTCTCTCTCCCTTAGATGTACAAGGAAGATTTGGAAACAACATTCATAGTTTGGCCACCATTGAATAGGCATTACTTTATGGAGAATAGAAGACAGCTGTCATTAACATTTTTAAGGAACTGATAAGTGAGTTTTATAATTCACAGTTTTGCATGGAAGATTTCAAGTTGTATTGTTGTGATTAAAACTGTGGGTGTTGTGGGCAGGACACCGAGTTTAATGTAGTGCCTAGGCCTGTCCAAAACTATATATTTGTACTAGTTACTCAAATTAGACCTGCATTTAGAATTCTGTATCAAATTAAAATAAATAAATTAGAAAAAGAACAAGTGTGTACTTTTGAACTTTCTTCCAAAGAGCATTTTTTTAATTCTTTTGAAATATATGCTCATTTATCACTTAACCTCTAACATTCTTCTCCCCATCCTGATGATTTAGATTATGAAGTGGAATTTTGATGCTATATAAAGCATACCATTGTTGGAATATGGGAAATGCATATGCAGGCTGACTTTCGTACTTATTGGTAGAGAACATAGCATTGAGTATTCTATATTACATGCTAACCAGTGCCACAATGAAGGACATTAAACATAAGAAAGGGTGACCCAAGTCTTAGAGTACAATATTCTGATTTACTGTGTCCTCCTGATTTTCCTTGAGTTCACTGGATGCCAGACAGAGCATCAGATTGCTGCCTAGGAATAATAGTTTAGGAGAACTGTGAAGAAGTTCTGAAGTGCTTAACTGCTGGTTATCAGCCACTCGTGGGCTTTGCTTCTCTAGCTGGTTGAATACTTTGTAAATTAATTGGCTCCCATCCTAAAAACATGTTGAAACACTCTACATGGTATGTTATTGAAATGAGAAGTTTTCTACTAATAGTCTTTATATCATAGTAGTAGATCATGATGTCCTTATCAAGGATCCAGTGCCTTGAAATTATAACCCCTATCTGCATTTATGAATTAAGACAGGGGAGATGTCATGAGCATGCAACTATTGTAGGCAACATGCTGGTTGTAGTGACCATCCTCTGCAGCCCTGCACTGCTGGGCTCCCCCGTGTACTTTTTCTTGGCATTCCTGTCCTTCCTGAAGGCCTGTTTCTCCTCTGTTATCACACCAAAGTTGATTGTGGGTTCCCTGTATGAGAGGAAATCCATCTCTTATAAAGAATGCATGAAGCAAGTATTTGCTGAGCACTCTTTGCTAAGATAGAGAGGATTATCCTCACAGCCATGGCCTATACAGCTATGTGGCCATTTGCAAGCCCTTGTGCTAATCTTCCATCATTAACTGGAGGCTCTATGGCATTCTGCTGGGGGTGGTCTGGACAGGGGGCTTCTTGCATTCTATTATGCAGATTCTCATTACATTCTAGCCACCATTTTGTGTGCCTAATGTCATTGATCATTTCATGTGTGACCTGTACCCATTACTGGAGCTGCCCGCACTGACACTCATGTCCTAGGCCTTCTGGTGATCACCAACAGTAGGTTAATCTGCATCGTCAACTTCTCCTTGTTGCTGGTCTCCTATGGCGTCATCTTGTTCTCCCTGAGAACAGACAGTGCTGAGGTGCAATGGAAAGCTCTGTCCACCTGTGGATCTCACTTTGTTGTTGTACTTTTGTTATTTGTCCCCTGCATATGTACATATGCAAGACTTCCTTCTGCCTTCCCCTTTGACAAAATGGTGACAATATTTTATACCATCTCGACTCCCTTGCTCAATCCTTTGATTTATACTTTGAGGAATACGCAAGTGAAAAGTGCCATGAGCAAAGTGTGGAAGAGACTAGTGGTAGTTTCCAATGAAAAATAAAACATTATAGTTTACCAAAAAGGGTAAAAAATAAAGAAATCAATGTGGTATTAGACCAAACTTTATGCAAAGCTTATTATCTATGAAGTAAAAAAGCAAATCTATAAAATGGCAATACCCCATGGGGTCAGAGATATTACTTTCACAGCAGATATCTACTCTGAGTTGGTAATTAAATATCCCAGTAGGCAAATTAAGGAGAATTCAATTTTTTCCACATATAGACTCTAATAATCAATAAAAGAATAGATAGAAAATTGACCTGTTAGATTGTTGGCCATCAATTGTATAATTCCAAGAAAATATGTGGAGGATAGACAAAAATGTTAAATATTCAGGAAAGAAACAGTGTATTTTAAATTAAAAGTTACTACTGTTTATTATTATTACTACTTTTTGCAGTGCTGTTGAACAAACCCAGGGTCCCATGAACTCTAGTCAAGCACTCTCCTGATGAACTATGACCCCAGTGAACACAGGGAATCTTTTTTCCCCCTTGTCACTTTTTAATTTTCTCTTGTTCAATAGGTTTGTTTTACTTATATATAATGTGAAGATTCTTTTTGACATAATTAAAAAAGCACAGAATATAATTTTCTCTCTTTCTCCAGTATTGCTCCTTTCTCTCCTCTCTGCCCTCCACATGTTCCTTTCATTCTACTGATCTTTATGCCATTTACTTTTAGTTATTTTTGTTTTAAAATTAGGGTCTTTTGGATGTACATGGTGGTGAGATTCACTGTGGCATATTTATACATCTACATTAGAAAATTATGTAAGATTCATTCCTCTGTTATTCCCTTATATCATCATTTTTCCCTTTCTCTCAGTCCCCTTCATCTAATTCCTGGGTCTTTCTTCTGTTTTAATGGAATCCCTCACTGTTATCCCTTTCTCTTTCTCTATATTTTTTTCTCTGTTATTTTGTACTAGGTTCTGCATATTTAAGCAAACACTCAACCCTGGGTTTTCTGTGTCTGATTTATTTTACTTTGGAAGACACTCTAGTCTCTAGATTCTTAGTTGAGTTCTACCAGACCATCAATAAAGAACTTATACCAATACGCCTCAAGTTATTCCATGAAACAGAAAAAAGGAGGGAACACTTCCAAACTCATTCTACGAAGATAGTATCACCCTGATACCAAAACCATACAAAGACACTTCAAGGGAAGAGAACTTTAGATCAATATCCCTGATGAACATAGATGCAAAATTCTCAATAACATACTGGCAAACCATATAAAAAAAACATAGTAAAAAGATAGTATACCATGTTCAAACAGGGTTCATTCCAGGGATAGAAGGTTGTTTCAACATATGGAAATCAATAAATGTAATTCACCACTTCACTAGACATAAACAGAAGAATCACACAATTATCTTAATAGATGCATATATATGAAAGCCAAAGAACAAACATTACTCAGAATTATTTAATAGAATTTTATCTCTCTCTCTCTCTCTCTCTCTCTCTCTCTCTCTCTCTCTCTTTACCTATGTTACATACAATTGGACTTAGAAATCATCCATAATGAAGATTCTACACCTTGTCAGATGCCAGACACCCACTGAAGATATCCATCTTTCTATTCCCTGCATTTAGTAACTGTGGGGAAAATATACAAGTTGACTCAACTTAAAATATACCTGCTCTGCCCAGAGAAGGCTAAACTTGGTGATAAGTGTTGTGTAGAGAGAAGTCAGAGATCCAGGATGAGAACCTGAGATTTCAAATGTCATGAAATGACTCTCTAATACAACATCTCACGTGCCACACTAAGCCCCACAGTCCAACCATGTAGGGAGAGCAAACATAAATTCAAGAAACCATATACAATTAAGAGAGAAAAATGTACATGTTCATGAAATTTGTTGACTAATAAAAATGGATTCAGTCTTCAGGATGGCTCAAAGAGAGTATGTGTATTTAAAAATAATAGTGAACAAAATATTTAAATGTTTAGAGGAGAAGGAGTCAGAGCCAAAAGGAAAATAATGGAATTTTTCCTGAGAGCCACAAAAGAAAGATAATATGGGAATCAGATAGGGTAATACCCACAATATAAGAGTGAGCCAGATCCATGGTAAGACAGTAGTTTGGGAAGGACAACCATTGCAACATGGCGAAATAGGTAAAAAAAATATCTGATTTATGATTTCACAAAATCTCATTTCTGAATAATTTTTAAAATTAGGATCTTGTTCTGTATTTTCTTCATTCAGATATTCAGACATTTTGTTTCTTTATCTTTACTAAAGTTATTTTGATCTGTCATTCCTATCTTCTTATCTTTGTGAAAAAAAAAACTAGGACAATCTATGGTACTGACATAACATATGTTACTCAGCAAAGGAACTCTGTGTTTCAATGCGGTTGTACAAGAGTCTGTATTATTGGAAAGTGAACAGTTTAAATCAATATTTTGAGTAATGAAATTCTACCTTTTGGAAAGCCAGAGCTGACAATCATAATGAATGTAATTACCCTAATTGTACACTGATCACAGTCACATCTTCTCCATGCTTTGCATATAATGAGTTATCTAGTCATCCTACTATCCCTTCAAGGTTGGTTTCAGAATCATTTATGTTCTACTGAGGAAGATCAAGGGACTGGATGAATATCAGATCGCTGGTGGGTAATAGGGTAGGGTGTGGTTTGACAGGAGGCAGTGTGGCTTCAGACTCAATGCTGATCACTGAGATAACACACTTCACAGTCTGGTTATATCTGTGTGTTTCAGAATCTAGTTGAGAACCTGATTATCTGAATTGAAGTTTGCAAGGTTTTAAATTGCCTGACCACTCTCTCCTCCTACTGATTACAGTGTTACATTTTTGTGGTTGCAGGACTTGGACAGTCAACAAATATCACATTTTGGAATTCAGTAATTAAGTCCGCTGTGAATGTGAAAGTCCATTAGTATCTCTTCCATTCTCATGAATCACTTAAATTTGGCACTTTTTGTGAAGTGTGAATAGACATAAAATTACACATGATGCAATATTTAGATACTGAAAAAATATAAAATCGTTTATGTGGGTCCTTGTGAGGGAGCTTTAGTAGCTATGTCTAAGTTTTCCTCAAACATCATTTTAAATCCTATGTTCTTTGACATTAATTAGGTCTGCTATAATATCCTCCAAACAAATGAAAAGAGAAAAGTTCCTTCAATCTCCTCTTTAAATTTGTTTTTGTTTTTAAAATTATTGTTTTTTCAAGATCAATTCCTGACAAAAATGTAACATTTCAAATAATGCTTACCTCTTCACTTATTTTATGTGAAATATTTTTCTTTAATAAGTACTCCTATTTTTCTTTAATAAATATGTTTTCCATATGAACTGGTGGATGGATGGTTTATCACAGAACTCTGTTTTTACATTTCCTATATACACAAGCATTTGGTCTGAATTCTGCAAAGGAAAGTATATTCTTTGCCCAAATACACACTTCTCTATTCCTGGGTATCATGGGAAATGAAAGCTTGTGCAGTTAGAAACCCAAGAGCAGTAAGACACGAAAACAGAAAAACAAAACCTCTAATTGCTTGGGACATAAGCTTTGCAAATACTTGAGCAATTGAAAACCCACACACAATTGTGTCTTGGCACATGATGCTGAAGAATAATTTCTCTCTCAGGGGAATCAAACAGTAATTCTACAAGTGCATGACCTATGACGGAAACCTCTTTATAGTCCAGATAGAAATCCAACTGGAACTTTTGCTCCTCTTTGTTTCTTTGTTCTTGAGACTGCCCTGGAGGATCACTGGGGACTTTGACTGTCAGAGAGGTTTTTTCCTCTCTGCCTTAGGTGTTTAGCAAATATTGCATATAGACGTCACATTTTTGGGAGCACGAGTAAAGATTTCTCCATAGAGAACAAAAAAGGAAATTACTAGAAATCTCAAGGAACTGACACATGGTGAGATTTATAGTTTAACTTTTTGAATTTTCATGGATGATTTCAAATTTTGATGCAGTGCTTAAAATGGTGGGTCGTGTGGAGGTGCTCTGTGAACAGAAGGTGTCTTTCAACAACTGTGCCCTTGTTATAACTGAGTGACCTTTATGACCTCAGAATTTTCATGTTGGAAAAGAATTATAATATTTGCAAGTTTAAGAGATGTGGAAGTCAATAAAACATGTGGAACAGACAGTACATTGTTGACACAAAACATGTGTCCAATGAGCAGCAGCTCTTAGAATGCATCTTTATTGGTGGGAGAGATTTGGCGCGTGATAACATTAATTCTAATGAACGAAATAAGACCCATTTTCAGATTTTTATTTTCAAGGCAAATCCAAACACTTAGAAACTCATCAAATACATATTTTTTTTGTGAGAGTAGTTGGGAGAATTTCTATTTCACTGAGTCCATAGTTGGGTAAAGGGAAGCACACTTCTCGAGGTGACCACCCCAGGAGA
This sequence comes from Ictidomys tridecemlineatus, assembly GCF_052094955.1. Classification (NCBI taxonomy): domain Eukaryota; kingdom Metazoa; phylum Chordata; class Mammalia; order Rodentia; family Sciuridae; genus Ictidomys; species Ictidomys tridecemlineatus. Next base: position 18,238,896 of record NC_135480.1, on the reverse strand, counting down.
TGTGCAGCACCCAACGAATATGGAAGATCTCTTCAACTATGCAGATTATTTCATAACTTTTAATTAATATTTTGGTATTTACTCTTAAAGGCACATGATGATTGTACAAATTTATGGGAAGAGTTTGATCAGATCAAAGTAATTGACTTTGCCTGTCATTCAAATATTTATCATTTATTTGACTTAGCAAAATATAAAATCATTTTGGTTTCAACCCTGATTATCCTAAAGTAGCAGTTATGATTTCTATCCAACAGCGCCAGTGCACCAATTAAGCATCCTTTGTCCTCCCACCCCAATTTTCCCAGCCACTTGGAATTATGATTCTACTCTCTACTTCTGTGAGATCTGCTCATTTAGCTTCCACACGTAAGTGACCACAGGTTATTTGTTTGCACCATTGTGATGGTTTAGAATGAAAAGTGGTCTTTTCAGATGCCGTACAAAGAATACTAATGTTTTATATGGTAAATGTTAAATCTCCCAAGACCAGTCACAGATTTGTTGATAAAGAATGTAATATTCACTATTTCTACAAGAACACACTATTATAAAGTATAGGGAAAAACAGTAAGCCTAAAAAAGAGTGAGTAAACCACAGAATGCAGCCTGTAGATTTTAACTTCATCTGCTGAATTGTCCCTATGTGCATTTGATGTCATAAATAGCATTAGGTGTTTTATTCAGAATTGTTTAGAAAAATCTATATCGCTAAGCTCTGAACTGCTTTAGTGTTTACTGTTGTGTCTTTGTCTCTACCTTAAAATAAGCTAAAGCATTGAGACAACAGAAAAGAAGTCTCAGGGGTTTATCTGGAAGGGCACCAGTGGAAACAAAGATTTTTCTAAAATTCCAGAAGCATATCATTCATATATATATATATATATATATATATATATAAACTGGGTTACGTTTATGACCTCAGAATATATATATATATATATATATATATATATATATATATATATATATATATATATATATATATATATATATATATATTTTAGTTCTTCCTTAACATGTTGCAAAATGTTTTACCTTTTATTTCCTTACATCATTAATTATGGATTTATTCAATACTTAATGTGATAGGAGTGCAGTGGTGTGATGTAAACAGAGATGTTTCTCATTGAATATTTGAGCTGTGTTTTTGTTTCTTATGTTACTGCATCATTTTCCATTATAAAACATGCCCATATCATTTTGCTTTCATTATATATTTTTAGGGTTTGGATAATTAAGAGAAAGAATACAAACACATATATGAAGCTGGAAGTATTTGCCAATTTGTTGTCAAAAAGATTACATTTTAAAAATTTTTATTAAAATTGATATTCTTGTGATTTATTTAGCTTTTTACTTCACTTTGTTTATGTTTGTGCTGCTGAAAAATGGTGATGTCAGTATTTCTTGTATTCATTTTGACTTCTACTGTGAACCCCACGTTCATAATTTCTCTGTATTCGACATTGTGGTCAGGCAGTTGGAGGCACAGGCTTTTGTTTAATGGCACATTGCTGTTAGACAATGAGGCTGGAATTGTAGTGATTTGATAGAAGAAATTGATAAATTCTTTCTATGAACTTTTCATTTGGAGTAATTTTAGATAAACCAAAAAGTTGCATAAATTTTCTGTAAAATTCCAGCAGAATAGACAATTTGCCTTAATATTATTACCTTACATTATTATAGATGCATTTGTCGATTTATGAAATAAACATAGATACATTTTTATAAATAAAAACCAAATTTTATTCAAATTTCACTAATTTTGCCACTATTGTTGGTATGTTTACTTTGAACAACATTTCAATTATGCTTTTAGATTACCCAGAAATATTACTCTTAGATTACCCAGAAAACAGAAGTGGAGAGACAAGATGTCTATAATTATCAGATGACTTTCATTGTTTATTTTATGTTGTTTTCTTCAACTTCTTTCTCCATTTGATTTTCTTTCTCAGTCAAGCAGTCTGAAGGAGGTGTGGATACAGGTGGGTTTGAGTCCACAATAACTTAATCAGGGGCTACTAGGGACATTCAAAAGTGCAGTGCATTTCAAAATATTATTTGTTCCTACTAATGAACACTCATATTTTTATGCTTATGCATTTCTCTGATTTTCATAAGAAACCTATTAATAGAAAACTCATAAATAGAAGAAATATAATCTGAGCCTGAAAGAATTTTAAGGATTTTACATAACTTGATCTGTGCCATAGAACAAGCAGAAGGATCTGGATTTGAACCAAGGTTTACACAATCTGGCCCAGATGTGCTTAGGCATCTCCTTTCTGTCTTTCTTCCTTTGGTCCTAGAGTAAGATGAACACTCCTGGTTTAGGCATTGCTATTCTTTATTGTGTAATAAGTGGTTTCCAATGGATCCAATGTACATTCAGACTTTGATTTATATTGTTCTCTTTTTAGTGGCTATGAGGTTGAAAGTACAGATGTTGGTCAGGAATGACCTGAGAACACGATTAAAATGGTATTAATGAAAACAAACAAATAAGTATTAATTTACACGATATATATATTAGTTCATTATAAAAATTTAATTGTTTCTGCTTACTCTAAATGGGAGACATAAACACAGTTGAGTTTTTATTCTTGCATAAAACCCATTATACTTCATCTTTTGAAATATATATGAATACATACATACATATTTATTTACATATATATATGTAGAAAAGAGTATATGGACACACGCATTTGCTATTTCACTGATATATTTCAGTGACTTGCAGGTGAGGACACTTTCATTCATTCTTTGAAGTTGTGTTTGTGGACTGATGTCAAGAATTCAGGTAATTACCTGGAGGATTTGTGGAGTAACTTTCTGCAGGCAAGGCTGCTGGCTTCTTTATGTAAGAAGTACGTAAAGAAGTAACTACAAACTGGTAAAGGCCCGTTATCATAAGCAACATTTCCACTTTCAAATTTGACCTCATGATAACCCTGGGAGGTGAGATAAATGAACATTTCTGCCTAATAAGATAGTCTCATCAATTTGAAATATTTATCTTGAGTTATACCTGATGAGAATGGATCATGTTGTAGTAAGCATTGGCAAAGGATGAATGAAGCCTCTAGACTTTGGCTGATAGTTAACCTCTTCTCTTCCTTACCTAGGTGGTTGTTGCTGATTTGCATGTTTAGGGGAGTGGCCATTCCTCATCACATGTTGGATTTCCTTCACCAAGTTGCCTCATTCTAACATGAACAAGGAATTAGAGGTTTCAAGTTTACAAGTGGACAGAAATTCTAGAAAGATCAACCTGCAGTGAAGTCCTTGCTGGAAAAGAAAAATTCCCATCCATTTCCTGTTGATCCAGGGGAAAGGACTCGGTTTGGGCATGAGGACAGAGGTGCTATGTCTGACATCCCATATCAAGCATCTGTTGTTTACTTGAACATATGAGATAATACCACCTAACACAGACTGACTTCTAGACAATGAGTTCTGAGCTAGAGCTGGCCTTGAATTCACTCAGGGATCATGATAACCCTCAGGAGTTATCATAATAAATAACAATATCAATATACCTATATATGTTTCATGGGTATTTTAGAGCTAGAAAATTTCCCATGAGTACTCCTTTTTTTAAAAAAATATGATTTAATTAATTTAACAGCCAATTAAACTTGGATTTTTAAAGAAACATAGAGGAGTAGTCATCATTTTTGAGTACCTCTTAAAGTGCATGTTTTTCTACTTATTTTTGTAGATAAGGCTTTCTATACTAACAATTGGCATGCTGTTCTCCACTGTTTCATGCTTATGGCAGGCATGGTTAATAAATCACTGTCTTTTTCTAATTTCAGAATGTCTCCCAGTCATTTGCCCTGGAAATCGCTGATAAATTTTCAATGTCACTTGAAAAAAATATTCTTCTTCTTTAACATATGTGCATGCTTTCATTTCCCCTTATTAAAAGCCGGACGTTTTGAAGTATTCTATAGTTCATCCTCACATCACTTTTCTGACCTCTGATAACTACATTCAACAAATGTCATATTTTTGTTCTCAGTGATAATAACTCAATCAGCTGTACTCACAATAATATTAAAATACTTATAAGTAGTCTGCAGGTGGTATACTCCTGTAATCCCAGAGGCTCAGAAGGTGAAGTCTGGAGGATTGCAAGTTCAAAGCTGGTCTTAGCAACTTAACAAGACCCTAAGACACTTAGTGAGATTTTGTCTCAAAAAATCAAAAAAGAGCTGGCAGTGTGTCTTAGTGCTTTTACACCACAAGGTTTAATTACTGGTATAAAAATAAATCATCAGTAAATAACAGCTTGTTGGTGTGACTATTACTATTAAAACTAGTTTGATGCAACTTTTATTCTACTTGCAGAACCACATCATCAGTTTTATGTTAACCATTTCATAAGATCATGAAAAATCAAAGCTTCATAACTGAATTTATCTTCATGGGGCTTTCACAAAATCCTACTATTCAGAAAATTTTATTTGTTGTGTTTTTGTTGGTCTACATTGCGACTGTTGTAGGCAATATGTTGATTGTAGTGACCATACTCTGCAGCCCTGCACTGCTAGGCTCTCCCATGTACTTCTTCTTGGCAATGTTGTCCTTCCTCGATGCCTGCTACTCTTCGGTCATCACACCAAAGATGGTTGTAGACTCCATTCATGAAAGGAAAACCATCACATTTGAAGGATGCATGATTCAACTTTTTACTGAACACTTATTTGGTGGGGTAGAGGTGATTATCCTCTCCGCCATGGCCTATGACCGCTATGTGGCCATTTGCAAGCCTCTGCACTACTCTGCCATCATGAACTGGAGGCTCTGTGGCATTCTGGTGGGGGTGTCCTGGATAGGTGGCTTCTTACATGCCATCACACTAGTTCTGCTCACTTTCAACCTTCCCTTTTGTGGCTCTAATGTCATCGATCACTTTATATGTGAGTTGTACCCATTACTGGAGCTGGCCTGCACTGACACTCGTGTCCTAGGCCTTCTGGTGATCGCCAACAGTGGGTTAATCTGCATCGTCAACTTCTCCTTGTTGCTGGTCTCCTATGGCGTCATCTTGTTCTCCCTGAGAAAACATAGTGCTGAAGGGCGGAGGAAAGCTCTGTCCACCTGTGGATCTCACATTACTGTTGTGGTTTTGTTCTTTGTCCCATGCATCTTTATATATGCACGGCCTCCATCTACCTTCCCTTTTGATAAAGAAGTGGAAATGTTTTACACTGTCTTTACTCCCTTGCTCAATCCTTTGGTTTATACTCTGAGAAACAAGGAAATGAAAAGTGCCATGAGGAAATTGTGGAAGAGACTTGGTGGTTTCTGATAAATATATTATATTATAGTACAAAAAGTATGATGTAGAGTTTAAAGAAGTTATTATTTAGTTAGACAATTTTTGGCATATTCCTTATATGGAAAGAGATTGCATAATTCTAAGATGATATTATACTGAGAGGGGGAGTAAGTGTTGCCTACTAAATAGCTGTCATATGAAAATGAAAGATAGTTCAATTTTATATTTTCTTAAATTTATTAAAAATTGGAAAGAATTTAATTTATAAAAATGATTTCCATTCATATTATGCTTTGTAAAAATAGAAAAAGTTTTGTGGAAGAAAATATTAGAAATTCGAACATTTGAAGTGAAAAGAATGTTCAGTATCAGAATGTTCTCTGATACTGAAGTCATTGATTCTGATGTAGAACATCAGGATTTAAGAATATCAAAGAGACGCTCTTTTAAGGCACACTTCATCTTAAATGTGGATCCAGCATCATATGCTAGAGTTGAGACACTTCTTAAATTTGAGAGATAACATCTGATTGGTCCACTGCTGCCTATGGTAGTGGTCGCTTGGGTCAAGTGACCACCTCATACCAATCAGCTACTGCAGAGAAGTTGGAGATATTCCACAGGAGGGTCAGCATTATAGTCAAAGTTAACTTCTGAGACAATGCACTACTAGGTATATCAGGTCAAAGCTACAAGTGTAGTGGGCACACTTTCCCCACACTCTCACAGAGGGAATAGAAACCAGAAGAACCAGATGTAAATGCAGATTTTCAAAAGAGGATTGACTACAGTTTACTTGGTGATTTTCATTTTCCTGAGTTCATGTCCCCAAGTGCAAATAATTCATTTGAGCAATTATCAATAAAGAGATCATTCCAATTTATAAAAAAAATACTTGGTTTTGTTACTATGCTTTATTAGTCTCAGGTTGTCAAGTGTAACAGGTAGTAAATTTATTGAGAGTTTAATATTTATTTAATTTTTCCAGAAAAACAAAAACAAAAACAAAAAATGGACAAAACACTCATTGCATGCCAGTTTAGTATTATGGGTAAAATAGTAAATAACCTCCTTTTTTCCCTCTGCTCAAATTTTCATGCCACCCTCAAAGTAAAAGACCATATGAGTGCTCTTTCTCATAATAGACATGCAAATGATATTAGTAATTTCATTGATCACCCCTGAAAATGTACTTCAAGTATTACATTGTTAGTCTAAAACCTCACCTGGACAATGTGGGTGTCCTGCAGGAGATTAAGAGTGTGACAAGGCTCAGACATGCAAGTGTGCTTCTCCTTCACATTTTCCTTTCTTCATAGCTGCCTGTCTTCAGAGTAGGACTATCTTCTTCATGCCCTCTGACTTCCAAGTTCCTTATATTTGACTTCATTTATCCCTAAGAACTAGCTCAAGAATCATGGATCTGCTAGATTGGCTCCATTGCTTTAGGTACCCGTGAAGCCAAGATCTGAAATGTAGCTCTAAAATAAAACACTATTCTGGCCACTTTCACTGACCAACACCAATTCATGTCTGCTCCACCATATGCTCAAATTCAAGCATTTTAAAATTATTTTAATGCCCAACATTTAATTCATCATGGATTTTGAAGTTATATACAAGGTGAAAATTCACTAATATTCAGGAGGGGAATAAACAAATACTGAAAGACATCTACCCAACCCTTTCATTCCCACTAGTTTATTGAACAGCAGTAATTCAAAATTCTCCCCTGAACAATGGTTGCTTGGTTTTCCATTGTGTTTTCTATGTTGATTACTTTGGCAAGGTGATGCTAATTTCAATCTTTTCAACTTTTAGGCCATTAAAATGTTATGCTAATTATAATTTTAGTAATAATAGTTTTTGTAATCATTCAAAGAGTTTTCAGAAACACATTATGATTATGTAAAAAGTGTGAATTAAGAAAAATGTCCCTGGATTTCTGAGAGAAGACAATATACATAGAACAAGATGCTAATTTTAAAATATTATTCCAGAAATGACATTTTTTGAAATCATAAGTCAGATACCTTCTTGACTTTGTTCAATGTCTTATTTAGGTTTTCCCTCCTAAACTATGCTTTGTCTACTATGGATCATGGCTCACTCTTGCACTGTGGTTAATATTCTTTCTGATTCCCAGATTATCTTTCTTCTGTGGCTCTTAGTAAAAATGTCATTTTCCTTTTGGCTCTGACTCCTCCCCTTGTACTCTAATCATTTAAATATTTTCTCTCCATTATTTTTCAAATATGTGTATAAACTGATATTCTTTTTGACTGATCCTGAAGGTTGCATCCAATAGTGTAGTCAGAATGAAAAGGCCAGTGGTTTCTTCTCTAATCTTTCTATGGTTTCTTAGATTTATATTGGCCCCACCTGGATGCTTAGAATGTGGGCTATGTGTGGCATAGGCATGGTGTATTAAGAGAGTCATTCCAGGGAGTTTGAAAATGCAGGTTTTCGTCCTGGATCTCTGATCAGCCCTACCTTCAGCTCTTTTCTTTTTCCTTTTTTATTTTGAAACAGGGTCTTGCTAAGTTTTTTAGGACCTTGTTAACTTGCTGAGGCTGGCTTTGAATTTGTGATCCTCTTGCCTTTGCCTCCTAAATCCTTGGGATTACAGGTGTGCATTACTGTGCCAGCTCACTTTTCTTTTTCAAATGATAGGAATGAAGTTAAAAAAAAAATACGAGAGGTTGGAAAAAGAGAGGAGAATAGTTAATACCTGAATTTTTTTTCTTTGTTTAGAGAAATAAAATAAGCATCTCAATAAAGCCATCTGAGAATTACTTAAAGTATTCTAGGATTGGCGACTATCATATTGGAATTTAGATATGTTGGCTTGAATATTTGGTCTTTATGATCTATTGATTTTCACAATAACATCACATAGGTTTCTCACCCCAATTGACAGGTTTTTTCCTGCTTCTAAGTTATGTGAACATTTTTTAAAAGAATTTATGCTTACCTAACACTGTACAAAACATTTCTGTGTTTAGTAATATAAACTATTCTCTTAAAGCTGAGGGATTAGTTTTTATGTACTCAACAGAGAAGACTTGAGATTAAGCTCTTTTGAGTCTTCTATAAGAAACACATTGGCATTGCGGTATCATGTTTGGAATGCTATGCATGCCAGTCTTTATTTTATGGGGACCACCATGAGTCTGCTTGTATTTTGTACTGAATTACTAATTGCCGGAACCAGAAAGATGGATATCTTCGTGGTTCTCTGGCATCTGAAGGAGGTAGGCTGTTTGCTATGGATAACCTCAAAGTCCAATTTTGCATAATTTAGGTTTTAAAGGAAGGTAAAATTTGATTAAATAAGTCAGGCTGATTTTTGCTCTCAGATATCTTGATGAAGACTCTATCATATTTCTATGCCTCTGAATTTTATCCTTTACTAATGAACATAAATAAAAATTTCCTAACCTTGTTTTCATGGTCTATAGCTAAGAAGACAACTTATTTCTAAATTTTCCTTCTATGACCATGGAGTCTGCCTAATTAGAGTTTTCATGTTGCTCTATCTGTTCAAGAAAGCATTATGATTTTTCTTTCTACCCATGCCAATCATTTAGATGACAGGCACTTTTAATTAATTTTATTTTTTATATTTACTAAAGGTATTTGGATCTGTCTTTCGTATCTTCTAATCATTGTGAAAAACTAGGATGATCTATGGTACCAATATAAATTATGTCACTCATGAGAAGCATTTCATGGTTTAAAATAGTATTGTAGATATATTATTGGTAAGTGAATAATTGAAGTTACCCTTTTTGAGAAATAAAAATTATGTCTAGGAAAACACTATTTCACTGTTTCAGTACTAATAGTCATAATGACTCCAGTTGCACACCGTGCACAGCCACCTCTTCTATAAACTCTGCACATATTGAATTTTCTAACTTTCCTAGAATCCCTTAAAGGTAGGTTTTAGAATCATTGATGTTCCACAGGTGAAGATCAAGGGGCTGGATGAATGTCAGATCTTTGGTGGGCAGTTGAGTGTGGTTTGACAGGAGAAAGTGTGGCTTCAGGGTACATTCTGATCATTGAGATAACATACTTCTCAATATGATTTTTTTTTTTACATGAGCATCTATTTGGAAACCTGATTATGTGAATTAAAGTTTTCAAGATTTTAAATTATCTGAGTAACCTTTCTTCCTGCTTTAGTTGCAGTGTGTGGCTGCAGGGCTGTGGACACATTCACCAAATATCACATTATGGCATGCAGTGATTAAAATACCATGTTGCAGAAAAAAAAAAAAAGCCTAAAGAGTTCAAGAAACAATATGACCAGAAGGTGTAGTTTTATTCTTGTATAAAAAATTCTAAATGCTCAATTTTACATGAACAAGAAAGGATATATTGTTCACATCTCTTTTTCCATACTGTAGTCATTGTATTTTTGTCTGTGATCATTATCAAAAAATAATATGTAAGAGAGTCCCTGGAGGAAAGTAATCTTGGGGAGCCCAATAAATGATGGGATGCTTGAGTGTGATGAAAATGGGGTTTAAAATGGTTGTACAGGAGCTTCAGAGTCATTATTTCAACATAAACTGATTCTGCAGAGAATGTCAGATTCCTGGACATGATGGAGACATGCCCACTCAGTAGGAAGAGCCTTCACATTCTCTGATTCATTCCTCCTGTTTGCTCACTGTTCATCCACAAATCACTACATCTGACACTGTTTCAAGAATTTAAAAAATACACTCTTTAGTCACATTATTTGTTATTCTTTACATCCTGCTGATTATACAAAGACCATTCCTGTAAGAACATTTGGCTGACCCTGAACATCACAAGAGAGGCCCTATTTTACCAACAATCATTTTCTAATGAATTGGTAGCACCCATTCATCCCCCTCATAATGACAAAGCATCTTTTCACCAAAAGTGATCAGGCAGTCCTAAAATATTTTTGAATGTGTGCCTGTGTTTGAAAAATGGCCTTGGTAATTAAAGAAAAAAAATTGTCAGAAGAAATGGAGGGACTGATTCTATTCAATGTCAGAACCTAGCTTACTGCTTACTTATTGCTATAAAGTAAGTCATAAAGAATTCTTAAGAAGATATTTTCCCCAAAATTAAATAATTCTTCTGAAGAAATCTTTTATCATTTTCAAATTTTATGCTGAAGGTGGAATTGAAAAATGATAAATAAATCAAAGAAAGACCAGTAAGATAGAAGAAGAGGATGAGGGAGACAGAAGAAGGAAGGGAAAGGGGCATTACTGTGATTGAAGTTGAGCAAACTAGATCATATGCATTTATGATTATGTCAGAATGAACTCCACTAGTATATCTAAATACAGTGTACTAACAAAAGCATAAAAAAAAAGCATGTCAGAATGATCTAACTCATAAAATCTATTGCCAGTGAGCATAAAATGCATGGGGAAGGATGAAATATTGGCTAAATCATGGAAGAGCAAATTGCTACCCCACACCTCCTTTTATTCACATTTCTTTCTCTGTGCCTCCCTCGGTCTCTGTTTCTTTTCTGAGTCAAACTAAAAAAAAAAAAATTACCCTATTTCACAATTGAGTAAATAATGATCATTACATGACTTGCACTATTCTATTTTTGTGATCTAATTTCCCTTTTATCCAACTCTATTTTTCTAACAAAAACAAATAAAGGATTAAGCAAAGCAGGGCAAAGACTACAGTGGAAGTGGCATGTGGAAGTCCAGATGTGTAGGTAGCATCTCATCACTGACTGGCATTTTTGAAATATCACCCTGACCAGGAGTGTGATCCATGTCAGGAAATTCTTCCACATCAGTACTCACATGTAGAATTTCAATTAAAAGAAAGTAACACTTGCTTCTTAATTGTATGAATGATTAACAATGGTGCTTCTGAGCCTTAGCTCTTTTTTTCATAAATCACTTTGATTCTATATTTTTTTCCCTTTGGGGAACTAACAGAAATAAAAATAGGACACAATGATTAAAACTGTATAAAGTAGCAAATGGTTTGTCATGGGTCCTCCTGAAGGGCCTGAGGAGCTGCTTCTGAGTTTTCCCTTGAGCATTAGTCTCCCCGCTGTATTCCCTTACACCACACAGATCTGCCTTAACATCATCCAGGTTCAAAGAGAAAAAAATCCTTATACTCCAGAAATCATGTTTTTAGTTTTAAAATTATGTATTCTCCAGATTTGCTTTTAAGAAAAAATTTGAATTAATGTATACCTTTTATATTCTTTGTGAAATGCTTTTATCTAATAAGCACTCCTTGCTACATTACTCCATCAACAGTATGTATTTTCTTCATGGACTGAAGAAAGGATTTCCTATTACAGAACTCAACTCTTATGCTTATTAATATAAGAGTTCTTTGCGTGAATACTGCAAAGAAGTACTATGTCCCATCCTCTTATACACTCTACTCTATTCCTGAGTAAGATAGGACAGGAAAACAGCTTTTATTAGCCCAAGAGAATTAAAAAAAAAGAAAGAAAAAACCCTGTTATGCAGGGGCACAAAAATTTTGTAAATGCTTGAGCAAGTGAAAAGCCACATAAAATTGTGTTAATCAGGCCAATGGGAAAATTTCATTCCCTTGGGAGACTGAGAAGGTATTCTGAAGGCTCATGGCCTCTCAGGGAGTCTCTTTAAATTCCAGTCAGAAGCCAAGGCAGAAAATTTACTTCATTTTTCTTTTGTTTTAAGATATTGCTTTGTTTCAAGGCAGCTCTTTAGCAGCACTGGGAACCTTCTCCACTTCGACTGCCAGAAGTGTTCTTCCTCTCTGAAATGTAGAAGGAAGAGTTGGGGAAAAAAGAGCATCACTCTTTGGCCATTGCCAGAACGTTTGAGGGACTGATGCAGGGTGAGATTTCTAATTCACGCTTCTGAATTTTCAGAAAGGTTATTCAATGGTGATGTGCAGGTGTTTCAAAGTGCAGGTGTTGTGGTCATGTTCTTATGGTTAAATGTCATGCACTGTCCTGTTGCTTAATAACTGTGTGCACTTGAGTTAGCTGTATAACATCTGTGGCCCCCAAATCCCTCATGTTTAGTGGGGATTCTTCCAAGATGAAGGGGTGCAGCAGGGGATGAAACACTGCAGGTGGAGCTGAGAGGACAGCACTTGACATCTGAAAGAACCCAAGCAGTTGTTACAGAATTCAAACCTTTCTCCTATTTTTCTCCTCTTCGTTCCTTTGCTTTCTGAGCTCCTATGAAATTAAATTCATACTCAGCTTTGGATCTTTGAGTAAAAACTGAATAACTTAGGATTTCAAGTGAATGTTTTTCTACTACTTCTCCAATAAACTTTTATTTGTTCCTTCTAAATACATTCTCATTTATCCTCTAGTGATACCTCCATCCTAATGCTTTAGATTATAAGGTGAATATTATGAATCTGTATCAAAGTACAGATGTAGGAGCATGATAAATTTAAGTACTACTGTGCCAACCATAGATACTGATAGAGAAAATATGAAACTCACTATTGCCATAACCACAGACTAACAAATGGCACAGGGAAGGACATTAAAAATGAGAAAAAGGGACTTGTTTTGAAGCTTCTGATTTAACTGTGTAATTTGCTAAGTGTGCTTGATGTCATAGATTGCATTGGGCTCTTGTTGCAGAATTGTTCAGTAAAATCCAAGTGGCTGATTTTCAGAACTGCTTCAAGACTATTTGTCATAGGTTGGTCTCACCCTTGAAATTAGCTAAATCATTCAGACAAGAGAAAAAGAGGTTCAGGCATCTGTTAAGAAGGAAGCCAGAGAGAATGGATATTTTCTCACCTACATTAATTATAAATGTTGAGACATCCAGGGAAATCAGCACAACTACACTGAGGAGAAAGGAAAGAAGCAGCTATCCAAAAATAATGTATATCTTAGATATCCAGGAAAGGGAATATGCTTAATAATTAGACAGGACATGCTTGATTAGGCAGGACAATTGATAAATATTTAATTGGAGAAGAAGAATCCTAGATCAAATATATGCTAAATTTAAGAAATTTAACATAAATGTTAATTACAAGTAGGATCTTAATTTATTGTTAATTTGTAAAAAAATAATTATTGAATAAAATGTATGAAAATTTGACCTACATTATAATATACCTAAAATTGATATTGAAGAATATATGGAGGTTAGAGAAGGTTGGGTCCATGGTGTGATCATTTATAGAAAGTTTTCAGTAGTTTAAAATTTTAGTTTAAGACTCTGTGTTATTTTAGCTTGTTAGTTCCACCTTTGCAAATAAATTAACCATAAAGCTCACACTTTATTTCTGAACTTTAAGGAAAATTGATGTTTAGGTTTTTAATCTTGATGTTTAATTCTAAATATTACTATAATAGTAACAAAACATATTTTAAATAGAGTCTGCCATTGTTATAGGTTCCCTTCTAAATTATAAAATATATTTAAAATATTTATAAATTGTCTGATTTTTTTTCTTCTGCATTTCTCATGTTATAAAATACTTCATATTTTATGTCCTCATGTTATGAATGTTTTATTGACAGTATCCTATGATGACAATTTGTAATAGCCATATTTATATGAAGATCTTAATTGCTGAATATTTGAGATATTTCTCTATTTCCAATATTAACACTGTATATTTTCCAATGTAAAATTTCCCCTTCTCTTTTTGTTATTAGAATAAATTTATCTGCCTGGGGCTTCTAGTATAAGCAATGCAGGCATACTTATGATTCTGAATTATTTATTAATATATTTTTCAGAAGTATTACATTAATTAATCAGTTTCGTTTTCATTTTAGAGCAGGAATCATTTTTTGTGGGGTGTGTACCAGGAATGTAACTCAGGGCACTCTGCCACTGAGTCACATCCCTAGCCCTATTTTGCATTTTATTTAGAAACAGGATCTCTCTGAGTTGCTTAAACCTCACTTTTGCTGAGGCTGGTTTGAACTTACAATTCTCCTGCTTCACCCTCCCTGAGGCACTGTGAGTGAGTCACACCCAGTGAGGGGTCATTTTTTTTTTTTAAGATGCACACAATGCCTTTATTTTGTTTATTTATTTTTGTGTGGTGTTAAGGATAGAACCCAGTGCTTCACACATGCTAGGCAAATGCTATACTGCTCAGTCACAATCCCAGCCCTGAGGAGTCAGTTTTTAAAGGATGATTTTACAAAGATGTTTTATTGTTTTGACTTGTTCAGTTTTATCTCATTTTATTTATGCAAACACTTCTTAAAATATTGCTGACATAAAACTCACTTCTTCCTTTGGTTTACTCTTCTCTTTTTTAGATCAGAAAGTTTAGGCATGGTAGATGATTCCTATTAACTATGAAACTGCGATTGCTACATTTTTGATTTTAAAAAAATGAACAATTTTTTTTCTTTGCTTAATTATTTACTTGGAATATTTTTCAATTAACAGAAATAAGATGGTGTAGAGGGTTCTACTATGTTACTCACTTTATTTCCTTAAATACTGTTCTCTTATGTTACCAAGTGAAATAATTCAAGACTTTACAGAGAATGGTGATGTATATCTGTAATCTCTGCCACTCAGGTTGTCATTTGTGCTCTGTGTTCCTGGCTGTGGCAGGACATTCTGCATTTCTGACCGCATTAATATTCCTAGCAGATGGCCTCATTAGACTCTCACAAGAGCTGGGCAGATAGTCCTTCCTATTAAATTCATTCACAAAGCATAAACTTGAGGCTTTTAGATTTTTTTGAGAGCTATAAATAACCTAGTCTGAGTCTCAGAAAGTCTGAAAGCCAAGTCTGTGCAAGAGTGGAACAGATGTTCTTCCTCATCCTTTGCCTTTCCTGCTTTGGTTCTTGGCCAAACTGATCCCTGCTCAATTATATATTGATCTTCTAGGGCTGTTGTCTGATCCAGTGACCTCATGGCGTTTGCTTTATACTCTCGTTTCCTTGGTGATACCATGTGAGTGGTGGACACAGAGCTCACTGTACAGACCTCAGTGAGGAATGAAATGAAAGCACAGTGACAGTGGCTGCTGTCAAGTCAGCAGAGGACATGTGCATGTCAGCTTTATTAATATTTCAAGTTGTTTCTGTTGGCTCTAAAGGGAAGTCATAAAAATTGGCCCATTTTTCATTCTTGAATATAACCAATTATTGTTTTGTTCCCTTATTTTAACAAAAAAAATCCTTATGTATGCATATATGTACACATAAATATTCACAGATACAAATGCTATTTGCATTTCTGTCATATGCACAGGTAATGACACAATCACTTTTTGAAGCTGTGTCAAATGGAGGCAAATGATTTCAAGAGTTGGAAGTATTTATCTGGAGAATTCATGGAAAAGCTTCCTGTGGGTGAGGCCACCTGCTTTGCAAGGAAGGGCATTTTAACATTCATAATTTTGTATTTCCAAATGTGACCATCATTCTAATCCTTGGAAATTAGTACATAAACTGTGAACATTTCTATCTTACAATAAAGTCAGATAAATTTTAAACTATATGTTTTGGAGGATTGTATCTGCTAAGATAGGCTTTCATTGTATAAATAATAAGCATACAATAAAGTCTGCAGACTCTAAATTATATTCACCCAGTTATTTCTTTTCCTTACATAGGAAAGGTTAGCAGGGTGCCAATATGCATTGTAGTTGGCTGGACCCTTGCCTGCTGACGCTCCATGATGTGCTCTGTTTGCTTTATCAAGATTCCTTATTCAAACATGAGCAAAGGAATAATATGGTTTAAACTTAAATGTGGACTGAAACTGTAGAGAAACCATGGGGGCCCTGTACTTCCTGCTGGAAAAGAAAACATCCTATTCCTTTCTCTGTTGACCTTCTTGAAAAGAATTGCACTTTGGAGCTAAAGATTTTATGTTAAAATTCTAAGTCAAGCATCTGTTGTTTGCTTCAAATTGATATTTCTAATTACATATTCTTCACTGATAAATAAGGATAACAAGACCTCACACAGATTGTGGATCCCAAGCAATTGCTTTCCCTGCATTGTTCCATTTATTCATCATAAACAGGTATTATTTCTATTAACTTCTGTTCACATTTTTAAATGATAAATTGCAAGTAAAATCTCAACACATTGTATGTATTTATGCATCAAGGATAGTAGAGCTACACACTTTTTCATACATCTTTTTGTTTTATAAAGAATGAATCATATCATTCACAGGACCAATTCCTTCCAAAGTTTTTAATAAATTTTTGAGGAGTAGCCATGGTTTTCAGGAACCACCTCAACTGCCTCTTATTTCTTCTTCTAATGGTAAATGAGTTAGTCCTCTGATCTAACAGTGTAGTCTACTCATCCCTGCCTCATTCCATACCTATGGAAGGTGTAATATACAAATAATAGTCTTTCTTTGTTGCTAACTTGAGTGTGGCTTCAGAAAGCCTTTCAATAATTCACCAGGCAGCTACTACACAATGGTTAAAGCTGGACTGTGAAATAAAAAGTAACTTCTCCACCATGTTGAAAATCTGGCTTTCTTAAAGTGTACAATAATTTGACTCCACTCAACTTTGCCTGATCTACAACAGCCTTCAATAAATGTCTAATATCATGTTCTAAGTGATAATAAAGGACTCAAATAGGTTCACATAATCCTGCACCAACTAGTCGATGACAATGATACTATAAATAGCTAATTGTGGGTTAACACGATCACAGTTTTACCTTTACGTTTTCCTTGGAAATCATGCAAAACGAGAGCACTGTAACTGAGTTTGTCCTCCTGGGGCTTTTGAATAATCTAAGAATTCAGAAAATATTATTTGTTGTGTTTATGTTGGTCTACATTACAACTGTTGCGGGCAAAATGCTTAATGTAGTGTCGATCCTCTTCATCCCTGAACTGCTCCTCAGTGTACTTCTTCTTCACATTCCTGTCCTTTCTGGAGGCCTGCTTCTCCTATGTCACACATCAAAGATGATCGTGTACTCCCTGTGTGAGAGGAAAACTATCTCTTACAAAAGACGTATGATTCAACTTTTTGCTGAGCACTTTCTTGCTGGAACAGAAGTGATTGTCCTCATGTCCACAATCTATGACTGCTATGTAGATTTTCAAGCTTTTGCATTACTCTTCCCTTATAAACTGAACGCTCTGTGGCATTCTGGTTGGGGTGACCTGGACAGGGGGCTTCTTGCATTCCATCATACAGATTCTCTTTACATTCCAGCTGCCCTTTAGTGACCCCAATGACATTGATCATTTCTTCTGTGACTTGTACCCATTCCTGGAGCTGGACTGCACGGATACATCTTTGGACTTTTTGTGGTTGCTAACAGTGGGTTTATCTGCATTATAATATTCACCATGTTGCTTGTCTCCTGTGGTATAATCTTACTGTCTCTGAGAACCCTTGATTCTGAAGGGAAGAGGGAAGCCCTATCCACCTGTGAAGCTCATTTTGCTATTGTGAGTTTGTTCTTTGTCCCATGAATATTTACATATGCAAGACCTCCTTCTACTTTTACATTTGACAAAATGGTGGCAATATTTTACACCATACTATACTCCTTGCTCAATCCTTTGACTTATACTTTTAGAAAAATGGACATGAAAAATGCTAGAGGAAAGTGGAAGAGATTAGTGGTGGTTTCTGATGAAAAACATAATTATTAAACTTCACAAATAATCATATAATGAGTAACAAATTCAAAATGGGCTTAAACAAAAAAACTTAATGGGACCCTCATTATCTCGAAAGTGGTAACACAATTCTATAAAAAATCTAAGTACTGTGGGGTCAGAGATAATGTTGTTCACTATCTTTTCAGGTATCTACTCAAGTTGGCAAGTCAACATCCTATTGTGTAATTTGAATTTTATGCTTACTTAGAATCTAATATTTTTTAAATGGAAATAAAAAATACATGTCAGATTGCAGGCTGCTGACTCCATGTTTGATAAAACTTATGCATGGATTTTAAAAAAAACGTATCTTAGAGACAGATACTTAAAGAATTTCAAGTGCAAAGAAATTTTGATTTAGGATATTGATCTCAGTGATGCTGGAGAAAAACCAACCAGAACTCAGGATGGGCCTCCATAAGAACGTTAGTGGAACCTTCATCGTGGATTTCCTGTGTGCTGTGACCATGTCCTTTAAGGTGGGACCATTACCATCTCTACTGGTTTAATCATTCTTGAATTTCATAACAGATAGACCCTGAAGGCCCAGAGCTGCCTACCATGGATGAGTGTCTCTTTGTTCAGCACAACTTCATGTTAAATCAACTTCAGAGGGCAAGATGTGGCAGATGTCATGGGGTCTCAGCAACGAGTGTTTCTTATTCAAGTTCAATCAAAGGGAATTGACGAAGGGCACAGCCAACAAAACCAGGACCGACTGTGGATATAGAGAGCTGACTCCTCTCCATTCTAAAGAGGAAATTCAGAGGCAACGGAGAGTAAAAAGAACTTTAAAACAAGATAATATTTTAACTTATTTGGTATTTCAAGTTTAAGCAATGAAATTACTTAGGAATTATATTGTGTTACATCACAAGTCAGATAAAATCATAATTTTGCTAAAAATCTCATAGCGTTCTCTAATCTCAAATTACTCTTATTCCTACCATGAATCTTTTGCCCATCCTTGCACTGTGGGGTTTTCTTTATTTTATTCCCTGATTTATTTTTTCATTGTCTTCCTTTCACTGAAAATAACATTATTTTTTTCCTTTTGGCTCTGAATTCTCCCACTGTTATTTAATATTCCTATGTCTTCCTTGTTATCATTTTCAAATATACATATGACGTGCTGGTCAGGCTGACTCATCCTGAAGCTTGCATCATGGTATGCAGTAGGTTTTCTGAACAAGTCAGTGCTTTCCTTCATTGTCTGTCTGTGGGTTCTTGGGTTTAGGTTGGCTCCACCTGGAAGGTGGCAGTGTGACACTTTGCATGCCAGTGTGGGGCAGAGTGTTAGAGATTTCCCTGTTTTATAGAATCTTGGATTCTGGTTCTAGAATCTTTTTCTCTGCCAGCCTCTGTCTCCTAGTTTAGGCTGAAACACACAAATAGTAATGATACCATCTTGTGTCACAAAACATGGTAAAATAGAATAAATGAAAGATGTTGAAACAAAAATGAAAGAGGGATATTCTTAAAGGTAGGATGTTCATATAAAGACTATACAAAGAAGCCATTGTGTTAGTGTGGTCCAACCCAAAGGGACCTGAGGAGCTAGGTACCATTTTCCCCTGAAGCTTCAGTTTTAAAAGCTATGTTCATTTTCATCCAATAGAACTATCCTACCTTCCTTTCAAATAAAATGAAAAGAGATAATTATTTTATCCTTCAGAAATTGTGCTTTTAGTTTGAAAGTTACAGAATCTCAAAATCAATTTCTGAGAGGAAAAAAAAAGCAATTAGATTAACACAAAAGTTTCCATATGTTTACAGAAATATTTCTCTTTAACAAGCACATGTTGCTGCCCAGTCCCAGTACTACACACATTGTCCTCGTGGATTAATGCTGTCTTGTCCTAGATCTTAGTTCTTGCATTTAATAAGGACACTGGCATCTTGCCCCACTTTTACAATCAGACCCTACATTTCATCCCCACATGCACAGTGTTTCATTCCTGAGCATCAAGGAAAGTGAGCACATTTCCACATAAAAACCCAAGAGCAGTTTAAAATGGCAGGGGAGTCTTTTAATTGGTGGTGGACATAAAATTTTAAACACACGTGAGCAAATGGAAAACCAATTTCCAATCCCCGGGGAAAACTGAGAAGCAATTCTCCAGATTCATGAGCTCTCGGGGAAACCTCTTTAAATTCCAGTTAGAAATCAAGGAGGTTACCTTCTTATTTGTTTTTCTTTTTCCTGAGTCCATGTTCAAGACCACAATTGTGAGCCACTGAGAACATTACCAGCTTGACTGCCAGAGAGCATGTTCCCGCACACCTTACATATACAAGGAAGAACAGGCAACAACTTTCACATTCTGGCCACCACTGCATGAAATTTTCTCTACAGAGAAAATTTCATCATTAGAATTTTCAGGGAATCTGTATGTGGTCATCATTAGAATTTTCAGGGAATCTGTATGTGGTAAGATTTAAAATTTACATTTCTGCATTTTCAGAGAGATTTCAAATTGTGAGGCAGTTTTTAAAATTCTGTGTGTGTTGTGATCAGTGTACCAAGTTTAATGCAGTCCTGGGCCTATCAATACTGTGCATTTTTGTACCAATTACTTAGCTATTGTGGCTTTAAGATTCTCATCTTTAATGGACGTTATATTACCACACTGAATGATAGTCAAGGAGAATAAATAATACATGTGGATTCTATATGACAGCACTTGATAATAACAACAGCTATTTAAATGTTTCCAATATTTCTTTCAGTCAGGATATGGCTGTAGGGAGAATCTATTCCTTCAAGTATGATAAAATTAGACCCATTTAGATTTTCATCTTCAAGTTAAAGACAAATAATTAGAAAAGCAACAACTTCATATTTTTGTTCTAGTTCTCCTACAGCATATTCTTTGTTTTTAATAAATTTTCATTTATCATTTGTCTTCTAATGTTCTCTCCATGTGGAGTTTTAAGATCAAAAAGAGAAATTTTCTGAGGCTCTATAAAGTACATTGAGGTTGAAACATGACAAATTCAAGTACTGCTCTATCATTCACAATCATTGATGTAGCATGTAGCCTTTAGTATTTCCAAAGCTACAAACTCACAAGTGGCACAGGAAAAAACATTTCAAAAAAGAAAGCAGGACCCAAGTCATGGAGTACAGTCTTCTAATAATGCCCATTTAATTTTCTCTAGGTGCTTTGAGTTCATAAATCCATAGCCCTAAAAACAATGATGACAAAAAGAAAAATTGACTTAAATCATGGTAAGATTGCCTTAGAATTAGGCTTATAGAAATGTTTTTAAGTTACAGTTTTTGACCTTTGAAAAAGCAGGACAATTTTTCATCTTTATTTGCATATGTCTGGAAAAAGGAATGTATTTTTTTGTCAGCACAAGCTATATTACACTTACTGCTCAACCATAGAAATTTTTGTAGAAGCAAAGACTGATAAGCATTAATATGCTAAATTCAACATATGCTCCAAGTCAAATCCATAGTATGTTAGTTCTCATTCACCTGCAGCAATTTAGATCAAAATGTTCAACCATATGAAAAAAAAATTCACTACTACCTATCTTCAGGATCCTAATATGTTTGTGATAAAGCAAAGATCTTATTTTGTTCTTTTAAAATCTTTTATATTTAGTGTGAATTGAATGAACACAAAGATAGTAAACATTTTAAAAAAACATAAAAATAAAAAACTGCTTTAATTTCCTCCTCAGAATTGTCCAGGAAAATGTAAGTTCCTGAATTTCTGAACTATTTTAGTCCTACTTGACATAACTTAGTCTCTTCTTAAAATGAGCTCAATTACTAAGGTAAGAAGGTTCATGCACCTGTAATAAAGATGAAAGGTGAAAACAAAAAGGTATTTTTTTTCCTTAAATTCCATAAATATTAAGTGTATAAAGAATGAGATATTTAGGGCTACCATGATGACAGAGAAAATGCACTAAAGTCTGAAAAGAATATATTTCTGAGCTGATCACAAAAATGAAAATGCTTAGCTTGATATACAAGGAATACATATTTTATGGATGAATGATTATTCTGAATCAAAAATATAAAGGCCAAGTAACTTATCAAAAAGTGTTATTACAAATAGAATTTTAATTCATTCTCTTCATTTGTGGTAGCAATATTTACTTGGTATAATAAAATGGATGGAAATGTGACTGATATGCATATATATTTTTATATAACTGCATTTGAAATTTGCTAACTTGAATATTGTTGCAAAACACTTCTTACAATGACAACTTCACTACTAATCCCTTTTATAGTTTTGAATGTTTTATGTACTTTTAAGTTGAAGCAGAAAATCTATTATTTTCAGAACAATTAGTGATAGTGTTATTTTTGTTGCTAAAATGGATAGAAAGCAAACAGTGGGCAATGTGGGTAATGAAGGAAACAGTGAGCAATGTGCGTAGTGGGACACAGTGAGGCAAACTTCCCAAGGTCACCTCCAGATGATGGCCTCGTGTCCACATAGTTCATGCCGCTGGGGGGTGGGGGGCTGAGAAATCCCAGGTACAGCTTCAGCATTTTCAGTAATACAGCAATCAAGGAATGAAAGACCACACACAGAATAAGCTGCTGCTTGTAGGAGGATTTGCTTAAAATTGATATCAGAATTAGTGTATTCAGAACAGGGAGGGTTCTGTCCATGGTATAGCTTTTTATGGAAAGTTAACAATAGTTAAAATTTTTTGATAAAAATTCTGTGTTATAATAACCAATTATTTCCTCCTACACAAACCAATCTCCCTTAACTTCACTCTATTTTGCTGAACTCTAGATGGTGGCAAATCTGGTATTTTGTGTTTAAACTTATGATCAACTTTAAATATTGCTAAAACCATAACCAAATATATATTGCAATTAAAATTTTTAAAACTATTTTATCATTATATTTTTCCTTCCAGATATATTATATTTAATTTATCAAAGCAAATAAGCTAGGCTCTTAGAAATTTTATTGTTTTTCTCATTTAACCTACTGTAAAAGTGCTTCACCTATTTTATTTATTTATTTATTTGCATTATAATTCTTAATACACCTTTAATAGTTTTTTCAGGGGGAGTACCAGTGATTGACCTCAGGGGCACTGGACCACTCAGCCATATCCCCAGCCCTATTTTGTATTTTATTTAGGGACAAGGTCTCATTGAGTTGCTTAGCACCTTGCTTTTGCTCAGGTTGGCTTTGAATTAGCAATTCTCCTGCCTCAGCCTCCCAAGGGGCTGGAATTCCAGAAGTGTGCCAGGGAGCCCAGCTTTTTAAACAATTTTGTTACCATCACATGGTATTAATTTTAAATATCTGATTTTCATAAACATCTTTCTGTCGTTGACTATTTTAGCTAGATCTCCCTTTTCTCCATCACACATAGCACTAAACCATCTTCCATTGTAAAGCTTCCTTTCTCTCCCTGTTGAACTTTCATGATAAATGTTTAAGGTTGAAGTTGCTAGTATTAAAATTACTAACATATTTATGATTCTAAAATTATTTACTAATATGTTCTACAAAGGAATTAGAGGAGTGAACCAGTTTTATTGCTATTTTAAGGTATAATTTAAAATTGTGTAATTTAAAAAGCATAAATTTTTAGAGTGATTCAATTTCATCTCTCTTTGTATAAATAAGCAGTGCTTAAAAATACTGCTAATACCAGTTTTTATGTCATGCTTTCCATTTAAACTTCAAAAAACATGTTATTTATAAGCAATTGACTCTTTTGTGTCAGGTAGTTGATGAGTGTTCCTCTATTTTAGACTTGAGGAGATGGGAGCATGATGATTTCTTCAATGGCACATGACTACTGGATGTTGTCCCTGGGATTCATAGTTTTCCAACAGCAAACACTGAAAGAATTTTAAAATTAACATTTTATTAGTGTAAGTAATGGTAAACAGGAAATTGCTAAGATTGGAAGTATCCTGTGTACTACCCACTTTCTCCTAATATTGCATCTTAAATTAGCATAGAAATATGTATCAAGAATATGAAATAATAATGGATGTTAACTTACTCTTCACTAAACAGTAGACTATATTTGACTAATTTTTCTTTTACTGTGTTTTTTTTTCTGTTTTAGGATTCAATTCTTCTTAACCCATTGCCTCTAAGACAATTATCTTTTAAAAAAAATAAATAATAAACCTTCTGATCAAAACCATTTACATGCTATATTCTCCACTGTCAATGTTCTGACACAAATTTACAAAATTCCTTTATTTGATAAAATAAGGAGTTGTGTGTTTATATTTAATGAATACTTAAAATTTAAAATTATATTGTTTTAAAAACACCCTTATAAAAGGAAGTGAAAGGGAAAAATTTATTTAATTATTAGTTAGCATAGGGCCTGTCTTCCTTTTTGAAAGAAAACTGGAGCAGGACTGATCACACACCCACCTGTCAGAAGACTGACTGGCTGCTTTGCACAGAAAGAGAAGAGCAGCAAGTATCCCTTGAGTGGTACTTTATAGGCCAGATTATGGCCGCATGCACTTTAAGGGCAGGTTTATCCCTTGTGACTGGCATCACCATTTTTCGGAAGGCAAGTTTCTGTTTCTTGGGAACAGAGATGGGCAAGTCTTTATCTCTCAAGGAGAGAACAGAGACCCACAAGATTTTATCTCTCAAAGATGAGCAAATTTCTGTTTTTTTTTTTTTATTGTAGTTGGACACAATATCTTTATTTTGTTTATTTATTTTTATGTAGTGCTGAGGATTGAACCCAGCACCATGCAAGAAGAAAAACATTATTCATAAAGTGGGGTGGGGAAAGGAAGATGGCTGCAATTATGCCAACATCCCTCTCTTTTTGTTTTAATACTGGGGATTAGGGTGGTTTATGGATGGAGCTCTCTTCTTATGGCTACTTCCTGCTGGCATGGGGTGGTGACAGGGGCAGAGGTAGGTCCTAGAGGGAGGTTTTCTCTGGCAATTGAGTATATTCTCACAGAGGCATCTGATTGGCCACTTGGTTAGTGAAAGTCTTAGTTCTTTCCATGGTGGTTTCCTGTAAAAACTTGAAAACACATGGTAACAAAACTACCAGGCAGAGAATGGCAGTGAGAGGTCCTAGAAGAGGTAAGGATAGGGTTCCATAGGCTGGTGAGAGAGGAGGAGAGGGAGTTGGCCAGAGAACTTTAGTTTAAGCTTAGATTTTAGATTCTATAAATTTTTATGTTTTGTTCTGTCTTTCCTGATTGGTTAATATAGTAACAACATTGTTCTAGGAGAAGACAGGTACCTCTCTTTTCTGCTGTAATTAGGTCTATTTCCCTCCTATTCTGTAGGGTGACTTCTGTCAGGGAGAGGATCTGAGCCTATATGAGGAGGATAGCCTCAGTTGAAGTGTAGATGGATCTGACTAGTTCCTCACGAAGTTGGTCAAGTTGGGAGACCAAGGTAAGGCTATGTCTGAGGGCTCCCCTTACTATCCTCAGGGTTACCAGTGAGGATGTTGGACTAATGCCTAAGAGGACTGGAAGAATGACTGCCTGGTTAGATTAAGTTGGGGAAACGTGAGGACAGCCATCTCAACCAATGTGTACAGTGAGCTGTGGAGATAGGACCATCAAGACACAGGACCTGGGATAGAAGCATTGACACATGTCATTAGGGAACTATTTTGGTATAAGATGTGAGTTCCTGGGGGATTTATATAAGAGTCTGACCCCATAATGATATGGTATAGACAGCAAGTGGGGTTGGTGTGGGTATTAAACTGAGTGTTCCAGAAAGACCCAGTTAGTCCTGCTCTATGAAAGGGTAGTTGTTGAGATAATTTATGTAAGGTGGAAGTACAGGAATTGGGAGGTGGGAACACATTGGACATTGGATAGGAGAATGGCTGATTTAGGAGGATCACCCATTGGGGTACAAACGAAGCAGTCTTGTTGATAAATGGACTAATGTACTATGTGATGTAAGAGGTAGAGAGAATAACCTATGATTTGGAGCCAGGAAGTGTGAGGGTGTCTATTTTTTAAGTTTTGGAAAATGTTGTGGGAGCTGTTTGTTACTATATAATGACTGCATCTCATAAGGTGTGTGGGGGCTTATTTATAGGTTCAGATTATCTGGAAAGATCCATGAGGGTCTGGGCTTGCCACATAAAGGTTTATAGAGCCAGTTACTCCTTTTCCCATTTTGTGTCCCAAGGATAATCAATCTTGAAGGTATGTAAAGGCAGGACCCTATAATAGGGGTTTGGAGAAGGAGAGGGTTTGGACAGTCTGTTGGAAGAGCCGTATCCATGTTCCATAGAATGGTAATTGCAGGACCATTTGGAATATCCCTTCCAATTGAGGTCATTGCATGTGTCAGAGTTATTAGAAGTTAAGCAGAGACAGAAATTATGAGAGAAAAAGCTTTCTTGGGTATATTTCGTACAGTCAAAACAGTTGGTGACACAGATCTGAGCAAAGTTGAATGTGAGGAGAGGGTCCTTTGCCAACCTTTAATGGGACAGAAGGCAGAGTTGACTAAAGTGGAGGACTTTTGACCACTGCATATATCTTTAGTTGCCAAGCATAGTGAGTGCCAGGAGGATTTTTGGGAGCTGTGGGAGGGAAATAGAGAAGGAAGAGGAGTAGTGTGATCATAGTATGTGGAAAGGGAGAGAGTAGAGGAGAAAGAGGGGGGAGATAAATTTCAGTTGGGGTGAAGTCCGTGAAGGATCCCTGAAATGAGCTAGAAGAGGAAAGTGGGAGTAATAGGCCTTGGAAGTCCTGGTCCCGCAGCCAGCTCTGTCCATAGGATGAACAGAAATTGATAGTAATAAGAAAGGAAGAGGAAGTCATTTATCTGTGGTGGTGTGGTCTTTGGGTTGTTCTGGTACTGGGTGAAGTTACGAGGCTTCTGTCTGTCTGAGCCACAAAGTGAGGGGCCTGTGGAGGTTGTAGTGAAGTGAGGGTGAGAGCAGGTTTTGAGAGCTAAATTGTGTATCCATTTGGGGAACCCCTTAAGCTTGGAAGCAGTTAGAGTGATTGAGAGTAACTTCATATGGTTCCATCCATTTAGAGGATAGGCCATTGAGTAGGGTAACTGCGTTGGGATGGAACCATTAGAGGAATACCATGTCCCCCACTGGAATAGGGAAGGAATAGTTGTCTGTAGGGACAAGTGATTAAGATCTGCATATTTCCAAAGCAATGTTTGAAGGTGACTCAAAAGAGGGGGCAAAAGGTGGGGTGGAATAGCTGTGGGCTGTGGGCATAAAGCAGGTGGTGTTATTGGGCACCCATACATAAGCTCAAATGGAGAGATAGGGAAGGTTTTTTTTAGGGAGGGCTCATAACCTTAGGGGGGGCCAGAGAGATAAGTGTTACTCAGTCAAGATGTAGTTTGAGAGAGAGTTTAGTGAAATGTTTTTGATGGTTTCGTTGGTGCGTTCTACCTTGCCTGATGATTGAGGGTAGTATGGTATATGAAAATACCAGGGTATGTGAAGTGTTTGTGTTAATTGTTGGGTAATTTGAGAGATAAATTTGGGCCCATTATCAGACTGGGAGGAAAAGGGAGGCCAAAGTCAGGAATGAGTTCTTTAAGGAGGATTTCGGAAATGTTATGTTAGTCGTGGGAAAGGCCTTAACCCATTCAGAGAATGTGTCAGCCAGGACTAGGAGATATTTGAAACATTTTATGCTGGGCATGTGGTTGAAGTCAATTTGCCAGTTGTTGGCAGGTAAATGTCCTCTTGCTGCTGAGTTGAAATAGAGGGAGGACAAATGTTGGAGAAAGGGTTAGTTTTTTGACATTTCTTGCAGGAGAGGTCTTGGAGGAATTTGATATGGTCTGGGGTGAGGGATAGAGAGTGTTTGACAAAATCCCTTAGAGAAGACAGGTTAAGGTATAATAAGTCTCACCTATCTACACTACCCTTGGTAAGGGGCTATGGCAGTGTGTTCTCATCACATATTAGTTTCCTCTGTGCTATTGACTACATCAATTTTTTACCTGTAGAGACTAATTGGATCCTGAAAAGAGTCCTATTGATAGACATTCCAACTAAACTCACATGGAAGTGTTACCTAAGGCTTACAGAATTATAAGACCTTTTGGAGTAATTGTCTGGATAACTCATGGAAATGCTTGAGGTAGAAAAGGCAAATGGCTATTCATGGAGTACATAATAACTATAATTAGTAAGAGCATATTATTTTAAGGAATACTTTCAAGTTTCCAAATATGATAGTCAATATGAAATTTGGAGATGAATGTGTAAGGTGTATATGAACATATTGGCTTAGACCAATATGTTCAAACCAACATTTGATTAGACCCAATCACATAGTATAAATTATGAGAAAATGATTAATAGAGTCTGAAGACTCTGGATATGATGGTTGCCTATTTGCCTATGCAAATGATTGGCCATCACCTTCTGATTCCTCATCATTTTCTGTTTCCTTCATTAAGATGCCCATTCACTAATGAACAAAAGCTAAGAGGATTTAGTGATTTAAGTGGGTGGGAACTCTAGAAAAGTTAAGTCAGCCCTGAAGTTTCTGATAGAAAAGAGGAATTCTTACTCTTTCCAGAGTGGTCCAGCGGAAAGGACTTTGTTTTGGAGACAGATATTCTGTGTAACAACCTAGGTCAAGCATCTGGTGTTCACTTGTACTCAACCATGAATTTCCTATCAAGGAAGTAAGGATATAAATCTTAGAGTGTTACCAGGGTAGTGAGTCTTGTATAACTGCTCTCCTGTACCTATTTCTCTTAGTTGCTATTACAACATTTGAAGGTAGGTGTTATTATTTTTGTGAAATTTTCTTCTAATGTCTAAATGAGGTAATTAAAAAAAAAAAACCTAAAAACTAAACATTTAGTGCAAACTTGTGATGTGCTGTCTGTCACTTGATACATTTTCATAGATCCTTCATTGTGATAAAGAAGAAATTGAATCATGAAAAGACCAAATTCAGTTTATACCTTAAAGAAAGTTCTGATGTATAGTCATGCTTTAAAATCACCACTTAAATTGTATATTATTTCTTCTTTTAGGTCTCAGGGTCTCCAGATTACAGATGTCTTGTTAGTCAACTCTGCCTCCTCCCATAACAATGGCAGAAATGAACAATAGAGCTACAGTCCTCATATCCCCACTATGAGGGTGAGGTGAAGAATGCTTCCCAATGATTCACTGAGGGAAGTCACTAGTAAATCATCAAAACTGTCTTTGGAGATTAAAATCTACTCTTCTCTACCTTCTTCTTTATAGAAGCTTTGCTAATTCAAAGGCTGTGAATACTGTATCCTCACCTCAATTTTGCCTGATCTCTAGCTCCTATCCTCAATAAATGTCTAAATTTGTGTTTGCAATGACAACAGAAACCTTAAAGACAATAATGTATTTAGGTGCACTGAAATAATTGGTGCCTCTAAAACTATAAAGTGGTCTGAAGCAAATCTTTATCATAATTGCAAACTTCAATGATAACTTTTGCATGTTTGCCCTTTTCTTGGAAATCATGCAAAACCAAAGCTTCATAACTGAATTTGTCCTCCTGGGGCTTTCAAATAATCCTACTATTCAGAAAATAGTCTTTGTTGTGTTTTTGTTGGTCTACATTGCAACTATTGTAGGCAACATGCTGATTGTAGTGACCATCCTCTGTAGCCCTGCACTGCTGGGCTCCCCCATGTACTTCTTCTTGGCATCATTATCCTTCCTGGAGGCCTGTTTATCCTCTGCCATCACACCGAAAATGATTTCAGATTCCCTGTATGAGAGGAAAACCATCTCTTATAAAGGATGCATGATTCAACTTTTTGCTGAACATCTATTTGGTGGGGTGGAGATGATCATCCTCACTTCCATGGCTTATGATCGATATGTAGCCATTTGCAAGCCCTTGCACTACTCTTCCATCATGAACTGGAGGCTCTGTGGCATTCTGATGGGGGTGGCCTGGTCAGGGGGCTTCTTTCATTCCATTACAGTGGTTCTGTTCATTTACCAACTGCCATATTGTGGGCCTAATGTCATTGATCATTTCATGTGTGACTTGTACCCATTATTGGACCTGGCCTGCACTGACACTCATGTCCTTGGCCTTTTGATGGTTGCCATGACTGGGTTTATGTGCATTATAATCTTCTGCTTGTTGCTGGTCTCCTATGGTGTCATCTTGTTCTCACTGAGAAAACACAGTGCTGAGGGGCGGAGGAAAGCTCTGTCCACCTGTGGGTCTCACATTGCTGTTGTGGTTTTGTTCTTTGTCCCATGTATATTTATAAATGCCAGGCCTCCTTCTGTCTTTCCCTTTGACAAACTGGTGGAAACGTTTTATACCATGTTCACCCCCTTGCTCAATCCCTTGATTTATACTTTCAGAAATAGGGAAGTGAAAAATGCTATAACGAAAATGTGGAAGAGATTGGTGTTAGTTTCTGTTGAAAAATGATATTAGACTCAAAAATAATATAAAGAGCAAAGCAATCAAATGGTGGAAGACAACGCTTTATAGGATGCTCAGTACCTATTAAGATGTAATACACTTCTATAGAAAAAGAAATTATGTTGGCCATCAAAGAGGATGTTTTTATTTTTATTGCAGGTGTCTACTTTGAGTTGGCAACTCAGTATGTAGATATGCAAATTAGAGAAAGTTGATCTTTATGCTTACCTCAAATCTAATAATAATAATAATAGTAGTATTAGTAGTAGTAATAATAATAATAATAAAGAATGGAGAGAAAAATTACTTGTCAAAATGTTAGACATTAACTTTATTCTCTCGAAAATCTTGGGTGAGCAAAACAAACACATCTTTGACATGAGAATTAGAATCTTACTCAAACTATTTCATTTAGGAAAAAAAAAAAACATTTATTTAGGAGGGTGAACTCAGTGTTTCTGAATCAAAAGTAACCTGAATTCAGGAAAAGCATACAGAAGAGCAATAATAGAACTGCAGAAGTTCTGCATCAGATGCTAAGGGATCCATTAACATTCCTATAGAATTGGTGTAGCCTCAGGAATTTCTTGACAGATAAACTCTGGGTGGCCCAGTGCTGCCTACTAAAATTTCCTCCTGGGCAACAATCAGGTTAAAGAAGAGAGGAGGCATCTTCATACTGATTTCCAAATTGCCCGCCTCAATTTGCAGTCCCTCCAGCAGTGTACAAGTGTACCCTTTTCCCCACATCCTTGCCAGCACTTGTTTTTGTTTGACCTCTAAAAAGTAACAAAATCGTGGCATTTGCTGGGAAATGGATGTCATTAGAGCAGATTATGCTAAGTGAAGTCAGTCAATCCCTAAAAAAAAAATGTAGAATGTCTTCTTTGATATAAGGGGGGCAACCCAAAACAGAGCAGGGAGGAAGAGCATGAGAAGAAGATTACCATCAAACTGGGATGAGAGATGGGAGGGAATGGGAGAGAGAAGGGGAATTGCACAGAGGATGGAAGGAGACCCTCATTGTTATACAAAAATACATATAAGAGGATGTGAGGGGAAGGGGGAAACAAGAGAGAGAAATGAGTTATGGTAGATGAGGTAGAGAGAGGTGAGGTGAGGGTAGGGGGGATACAAAGGGATAGGAAAGGCAGTAGAATACAATAGACACTAGTATAGCAGTATGTATAAATGTGGCTGTATAACAAATGGGATCCTGCAATCTGTACACGTGGGAATAATAAGAATTCATACTACATTTGAATCAAATGTATGATATATGATATGTCAAGATCATTGTAATGTTTTGAGCAACTAATAAATTTCTGATGTTTAAAAAAAAAAGAAAATAAAATATAAAAATGGAAAAAAAAAAGAGAGGAGGCAGATTCCAGGAGGGAGTCATTCATGTGTATCTCCTATTCAAGCACAAGCAAAGGGAATTCTAAAGATGCTACATTACCAAGAAGACCAGAACTAACTGCAGATATGAAGAGTTGATTCCTCCCAGCCCCAAAGAAGGAATAAATCTAGGGGCACCAGAAAATGCATGGAAGTCTCAAAAGATTATATCTCAATTTACCTCGTGATTTAAATTTTTGTGAATTTTTGCCACCAATTGAAAATAATTCTATTTGAACAATCATCAATAAGAAGATCATTTAAATTTAGATACATCTTATTTTTTGTTCCCATAGTTGAGGTTGTTTAATATATGAGGTTGCCATGTGGCTTCTGAAATAAATGCATTTACACAAAACATTTCAATTCTCCCCTAGCCTATCAACATGAATAGAATGCCCACTGAGTATTGTGGGCAATAATACTGATTTTTTCTGTAATCATTCTGGCCAGGCTCAAAGTAGAAGAGTGCATGTAATAGTTGACTTCCGAAGAACAGGACAGATTGTAGTGACCACTACAGATTCATGTCTGATCCATCATGCACTTGAACACAAACATATTTTATCATTTTAACTTCCAACCTGTTATTGTATCTTTAGATACGAAGATATAATATTCATTCAAGAAATAAATGAATATCAGAAGATATCTACCCAACATTTTTTATTCTTACAAGTCTGCTTACCAGAATTTGATGAATCCTGGCTATAATAGTTGTTTTTTACATTCCATTTTCAATATTGATTTTTCCTAGCCATGGTGACATTTATCCCAACGTATTTTATCTTTGGCATTTTAACTGTTATGTTAGTGTCTTTTGGCTTATGTCATTAATTTAGTCAGAAATGCCATTTCAATATAGAGTGTGGGAATTAGTGCAGTTGGATATCTGAGATAAGTCATTGGAGAGTTCTTTTATAACCTTAATTGATTCAGGAATTTTATTTGCTACATCATAAATCAGATAAAAATTATCATTCTACTACAAATCTTGCAATGGTTCTCCCTCCCAGCTCTGGTTTATCTCTGCCATGGATCTCTCTGATCTTTGGACTGTGGGTTTTTCCTTCTCTCTTTCCCTGCTATTCTTCTTTTCTTGCTGTTACTCAAAATGACATTTTTCCTTTTGATTCTGACTTCTCCCACCACTCTCTAACCTTTCTGCTTTCCTTAGTATAATATTTTAAACACACATATCCAATGCTTTTGAGTGGAGGTCAAGATGGCAGAGTAGAACCTGGTGGCACTCTCAGCTCCTCCATGATGCAAACGTGAAACAGCTGGAGAGGTGCTATTCAGCCAGGTGGGTGACTGAGGGGATGGAGTGAGGTTCATTACTGGACAGTGAGATAGTCAGAGATTCTGGTTGTTAGAACAGAGTGAGAAAGGTCTTACTGGCACAATTCTGTCCCAGCAGACCTGGAGCCAGGGAGGGGAGCCTGGTGACAAAAAGGGAAAGAGAAAGAGATATAGAGAAGAATATCAGTATAGAAACACTTGCAGAACAGAAAGTAAGTCTGAACTTAGCTGACCTGGTAGCTGCATAGCAGGTGGTTGTGTTAGAAGGGCTCTGAGCTTCTACTTACAAATGGAGAGCTGCTATAGGGAGCCAATTTGTGGGGTCATGCCTGAGCTTGCTGCTTTGGGAAACACAAAATTCTTGCATCTTCGCTTTTCCCTGCAGGAAATATTGCTATAGTATCCCAGCCAGCATCCACCTGGGGAAAAATTGTGGCCCTGGTCAAATGCCACTGAAGGAAGCTATTATGATTTGGATATGGGATGGCCATACGCAAGCTCTTGTATTAATAAAGGAATGAGAAATGGGTGGATTGTGGGAGCTGAGACAAGCAATCATCCTAGTTTGAATGACTGTGTGGTAACTGTCGGCAGGTGGGGTAGACCCAGAGGGTCTGGGTCACTGTGGACGTTCCCTGGAAGCCTGCATCTCCCCTGTGGTCCTCCTCCAAGGCTTGCTGCTTCCTTGCTGCCTTGAGGGGAGCAGTTTTCTCTTGTAGGCCCTTGCCACATCATTGCTGCCTCACTTGGGCCCAGAGCAATGTCATTGGCCATCTATGGACAGAGACATTTGAAACTCTCTGTCCCAAATGAACTTTTCTTCCTGTAAGTTGTACTTGTCAGGTATTTTGGTCACTGTGGTGCAAATGCTGCCTAAAGCATAAGCTGTCTGAGTAATGTATACACTGAGGTGGCTGAGAGCAAAGGCCACCAAGGTCCACTTACCACTCGCCAGCTGTAACAGAGCCTCAGCTACCCTTGGAGACAATGACCTTTATCATCTGGACCTATTGTCCTTCTCCCTGGGAACTGCAGATTAGGTGGTGGGGAAAGGGGGTGGTTCTCACAGAACTGCTACCCATGCTAGGGAGGGAGCTGCTGTGCTCACTGAGCCACTCGAATCACCCCAGTTGTGCCAGAGGTGGGCAGGCTGAGGCCTTTGTAAATGGGCTCCGGAGGCTGAGTGTCTCACAATTTTTGAAGCAAGATGGTTGTCTAAATGTGGTAAAAAATGAATATATAGTTTTCTAGTGCAGGGATGATCCCGTTGACTTGATCACTACCTCCACATCCACATCCTTTCAAAAGTATGGTATTATAGGTTGGATTTTTGCTACCCTGGTTACCTGGTGGGTTCCAAAACCAAAAATCTTGAAAGAGATCTCACCATATTAAATACCTATGCAAGGTTTGTTGTCTGTTCTTTTGTTTTCATTATGTAGTATTTATGTTGTTTTGCTTTGTTTTTCTTCATTGTCTGTACACTCATTTAAGTGAGTTCACACTTTTTAAAAAAAAAAAATCAGTAATTGGATTTTTTTCCATCTCCTGTTTTATCTCATTTTAATTCCCTTCATTTCTCTTCTTTTTTCTCTTATAATTTGTTCTTATTTCTCCCTTTCTTCCTTCTTATGCTTGTTTCTTCTTTCTCCATATTGTAATATTAACTTTACTTTCATTAATGCCAACATTTTCAACCTACATTACATTGTTACCCCCTGTTTCTTTTCTTTGTTTAATGGACTTACATAGGTCATTTTCAAGGAATTTTTTAGGTGTTTTGCTCTAA
The DNA here is from genome assembly GCF_052094955.1 of Ictidomys tridecemlineatus. Taxonomy (NCBI): domain Eukaryota; kingdom Metazoa; phylum Chordata; class Mammalia; order Rodentia; family Sciuridae; genus Ictidomys; species Ictidomys tridecemlineatus. The sequence goes on along the minus strand of NC_135480.1, from coordinate 18,204,067 downwards.
ATATGAAGTATGCTTCACATGATCATGTATGAGACAATGCAAGTTTTTTCAGGAGTGAAATGTTTGGGCTATGACAGCCCTAACCCAACCAACAAATTAATCCTCAGATGTGCATTAACTAGGTGATTACTATAGGCTGGTAGTGTGTTGTTGAAATAAGTAGGTCACTGGGGGCATGCATTGGGGTCATTTTTTTTGTCCCTGGGGTGTAGAAATCTTTCTGCTTACTCGTTGTCATGTTCTGAGCTGAATTCTTCTTCTACCAAATACTTCCACCATGTGTTCTGCTTCACCTTAGGCCCAGAGCTATTGAGCAAACTGACTGTGGACTTAAAATTTTAAACCCTGAGCCAAAATAAATAACATTTTATTCCTCTACATTTTTGTTGTCAGGTCCTTTGGTCACAATGACAAAATGAACAAAATGCAGAAATGGGTTTGCTGCTGTGACTAACATGATGACGTGGTTCAGAAGACTTTGGACACTCTTCAAGGGGTCTGAAGACTTATGTCTCAGTTTTCTTCCAGTTTCTCTCTCAATGCTCTATTTCCTTCTATTAAACATGCCTGTTGTAACTTCTATTCAAATAAATTTACAAGGAAAAATTTATCTCTAGAAGTGTCACTTTTAAAGTTATAGAACCTTAAAATCAATTTATGAGATGAAAAATTACACCCTATTAACATGCATTTTTTAAAAATAAGAACTTTTTTTCTGCCACAGTCTCATAATACAATGTGCTGTCCTATGGACTGCTGCTACCTTATTGCAGAACTCATCTCTTACACTTGGTAAGTGCACTGGATCTTGTTCTACTTCTGCAAGCAGACACTATCTTCTAGCTCCATGTCAACGTTGTCCTATTTCTAACATATTGGAGGAATGAATATATCCTTAAGTAGAAATCTAGGAGAAGTTATAAGAAAAGGAACAAAATTATTCAATTGTTAGGTATATAATAGTTTCATAAACACTGGTGCAAGTGAAAAACTACAAAAAAAAACATGTCTTGGCAAATTATGCTGATGGAAAATTTCCATGTCCTGGGTAAACTGAGAAGCAATTCTATAGGTTCATAACCAGTCAGAGAATCCCCTTTAAATTGCAGTTGGAAATTAATAGGAAATTAATGATGCCTCACTTTCTTTTTTCCTTTGACTATGTCAATGGCAGTATGTGTGATGTAGTGGAAACAATACCATCCTGATTCCCCAGGATGCTTTTCCTCTCTCTCCCTTAGATATAGAAGGAAGACTTGGAAATTACCTTCACACTTTGGCCACCACAGAATAGGCATTTCTCCTTGGAGAACAGAAGAGAGCTGTCAGCTGTCAGTAGCATTTTCAAGGAAGTGATAGGTGGTGAGTTTTATAATTCACAGTTTTGCATTAAGTATTTCAAATTGTATTGTTGTGATTAAAACTGTGGGTATTGTGGTCAGGGCACCAAGTTTAATGCAGTGCCTAGGCCTGTCCAAAGCTATATATTTGTGCATATTACTGAAATTAGGTCTGTATTTAGATTTCTATATCAAGTTAAGATAGATAAAATAAATTAGAAATAGAACAAATACACATTTTTTACTTGGCTTCCAAATAGAATTTTATTTCTTCTTTCAGAAAATGTGCTCATTTATCATTTAACCTCTAATGTTCTCCCCATAATGATGCTTATGATTATGAAGTAAAATTCTTGAGGCTATAGAAAGCATACCATTGTTGGAATATGGTAAATACATATGCTGGCAGACTCTCATACTTATTGGTAGAGAATAAAGCATTTAATATTTTTATACTTCACACCAATACCACAAGGAATGACATTAAAGGTAAGAAAAGGTGACTCAAGTCTTCTGATTTAGCTATATCCTCTTGATTTTCCTTGAGTTCATTTGATTCCAGGCAGAGCATCAGATTGCTGTCTCAAAATTGTTCAGGAGAACTGTGGAGACTGAAGTTTTGAACTGTTTTACTGCAGGTTGTCTGCTAGTTGTCAAGGTTTGGTCTCTCCCTTTAAAAAAGAGACATAGAAATGAGACAAGTTCATGCATCAATTAGGATAAGCAAAGGTGGAAATAAAAGTTCTTTTGTTGTTGTTGTTGTTTTTCAAATTTTACAAATTCAAATGGGCTAACTCCTCAAATTTCAGTGTTTTATTGATCCTATCATGTGATGTGGTAACAGCCTCGTTTACATTATACATCATTAAAGTACTGAACATTTACATATTTCTCCATTTCCCTATTGTACATGATTCCATACCATCTTCCATTGTAAAGCTCCCTTATCTTGCTTTACTTCTAGAACATATTTTTAGTATTGAGGTCACCAGTTTAAAATGCAAACATAATTATGATCATAGAATTATTTACTGATAAGTTTTCCAAAAAAAGAAAAAAGAAATAGATGAGTGAACAAGTTTCATTCACTGCACTTTTATCTAATGTAAAATATAGATAAAATTTAAAACAACATGATTTTTTAAAGACAAATTTTGTTATGAGTGATTCAACTTCTGTCTCACTTTGTGTATATAGAAATTGCTTAAAATGATGCTGACATCTATATTTTATATCATCATTTTGATTTTACTTTGAAACACATGCTAATAATAACTGTTTGATTCTTGGTCCCTGTCCCCAATGCCAATCAATGGCAAATTTAATAATGAGAACATAGTTTTGAGAAAAAGGAAAAAGAAGTTTTATTGCTTTGTTAGCAAAAGAGAAACAGAGGGACTACTGTCCCAAAAGCTGTGACTCTTCAGATCAGGAAGAACTGGGGGAGTTGGGGGGCTAAAGAAAATTCTCAGGTGTTACATTCCAGTAGGATGTCCCAGGTGCCCTGTTCCCTTTTTTGGATTCACCTGTTAATTTGGAAGACATCCACTTCCCAGATTCTCAGCACGCATCTCCTTCCTGTAGTGGGTGTGTTCAAAGGCAGTTAAGCAGGGGAAGAAAAGATAGTACTGTCTCCCTACTCTTGTTAGGGAGCAGATAGGGAGGAAGAGAGAATTTTTTGTTTTTGTTTTAATAAAGCTTAGAGCAAGGAGGGCTACATTTAGAAGCTGAAAAGTTTGCTGGGATTATGGTTTTTGATGGCATACATGGAATGACTTTTAAAATTAATTTATTATAATTTTAGATTAACAGAAAATTTACCAAGAATAATATTTTAATTTTAAATGACAAAAGGAATATTTATTAAGAATATGTAAGAATAGTGGATATATTGCTTTTAACATATTGAAAAACCAGCCTCTACCTCAGAGCAAATACTGTCCAAGGAAGAGCCATGACCTTTGTCCTTGGAAAGACCCACAGAGCACTCCTAGGCACATTCCCACCCTGCTAAATTGTTTAACTACAAATGAGATCTGCTGTGCCAGGTGTCCCTGACTCAGTCAGGCTAGGTGGGGACCCATAGCAACCCCCTAGCAGCCACCAATCAGCATGAGACAGGGGAATACCTGGAATGCCAGATGACCCTCCCAGTAGTTTATGGTGTAGGGAAACCATGTAGTTCAGCATGAACACCCCTCTTGGCTTAAACCAATCAGTTCAAATGAATACCCCTTTTGTAGTAACCAATCACCCTTACCCAACTTGTTCCCACCAGTGAATGTGCTAATCATGTTTTAGAGTTTTTATTTGATTTTCCAGTGGTTTGTGATGATTTGCTAAGAGATGCTATGACGTATGTGGGGGTCCCTGCCTTCTCCAAAGAATGTATAAAACTGCTGCAAACCCTGGGCTTGGGGCCTCTCAGTGTCACCAGTTGTTATGTGTGTGCAGAGGACCAAGCTAGCTCGCAATAAGCACCTCTTTGCTGTTTACATCGATCTTGGGTCTCTGGTGGTCTTTTGTGGGTCCCGAATTTGAGCATAACAATATAATGATATTTAATTATTTTTTCTACTTCTGTCCTTTTTCTGTTGTGAGATTCAATGCAGCATAACCCATTGCATTCCAGACAATTACCTTACAAAAGATTTAAAATCATATAAACTGTGATCATAAACACTATATTATCCCTTGTCAATGTTTTAAGACTAATTTTGGAAATCACTTTATTTGATAAAAGTTGGAGCTATTTTGTTTATAATTAATGATTTAAAAAAATTAAATAGTATTGCTTTTAGAAAACCCTATTGGAAGGAAGTGAAGAGATAAGACTTATTTAATTGTTAGTTTAACATACGACCCTGTCTTTCTTTAAGACTTCTACTTAATTTTTTTTTTCTTTGTACATTGAGTCAGTAAAACAGGCAGAATTCATGTGGTTCTGAGAACATAATAATGCATACAGGGGCCATCAGGGACATTTAAAAGTATCTTGTACTTAAAAACATATTTTTCACTGCATCTAAATAATATGTTACATTTTCATGCACATTTGAAGATATGTAACACACTTATCAGCCTTAGTCATGGTGAAGCAGGAATTAGGAATAAGCATGGTGTCATTTCTGTCTGGGTCAGGGGCTGTGGCAGCTTGTTCTCCCACACATTCCCTTCCCCTGTGCTATTAACTGCACAATCATTTCTACCTGTAGTCTAATCACATCCTCACAGGAGTTCTATTGATAGACATTCTAACTAAACCCAGATGCAGAAGTTTGACCTGAGCCTTATAGTATTTTAAGAATTTTAAAAAACATGCTCCACACCATAAAGCAAGTAAAAGATCGTGGATTTGCACCCAGGCCTGCATGAGTCTGGAGCCAATGTTCTCACTGGTTTCACTTCATTTTCTTTCATGCTTAGGGCTATTCTAAGAAGACCAGAACTGGATCGTATATGAACACTCTGTCGTTTATAATAGATAATTGTTTACTGGCAGTTGGTGAGTGGATATTGAGTTCATAGTGTAGACATTGGTTAGGAATGATTCTGAGACCACAGTGAAAATGATTGTTTCAAAGTAAGCAGAAGGACAGATAGTAATGTAAACATTGCATGTTTGTTAGTTTTAGTAAAATTTCAAATTTTTTCTGTTAACTGTAGCATTCATAAAACAAGCTTATTTTTTAAATTATTACAAATATGTAGATTCTTAATTTTTAATTTGTTTTGTATGACAATAGAATGCATTTATGCACTTTGATATATCATATGCAAATGGGATATAATTTCTCATTTTTCTGAGTGTATATGTTGTAGAATCATATTGGTCATACAGTCACATACATACATAAAGTAACAATGTCTGTTTAATTCTAATATCTTTCCTGTCCCCACATTCCCCCCCTCTCCTCTTCTGTCACTTCCTTCTACCTAATCTAGGATAATACTATTTTTCTCTAGTGCCCTCTGCCTTATTGTGAATTAGCATCTTCATATTAGAGAAAACATTAAGCCTTTGGTTTTTTGGGATTGGCTTATTTCGCTTATCATGATATTCTCTAACTCCATCCATTTGCTGGCAAATACCATAATATTACTCTTCTTTAAAGCTCACTAATATCCCATTGAGTATATGTACCACATTTTCTTTATCCATTCATCTATTGAAGGACAACTAGGTTGGTTCCATAGTTTAGCTATTGTGAGTTGAGCTTCTATAAACATTGATGTGGCTGCATTACTGTAGTAGGCTGATTTTAAGTCCTTTAGATATAAACCAAGGAGTAGGATAGCTGGGTCAAATGGTGATTTTATTCCAAGATTTTTTGAGGAATCTCTGTACTGCTTTCCATAGTCACTGCACCAATTGCAGTCCCATCAGCAATATATGAGTGTTTTTCATCACATCCTCATCAACATTTATTGTTGCCTGTATTCTTTCATGTTCACCATTTTGACAGGAGTGAGATGAAATCTTTGAGTAGTTTTGATCTACATTTCGCTAATTGCTAGAGATGTTGAACATTTTTTATATAATTGTTGATGGATTATATTTCTTCTTTTGTGAAGTGTCTGTTCAGTTGCTTAGTCCATTTGTTGATTGGGTTATTTGTCTTTTTGGTGTTAAGTTTTTTGAGTTCTTTATATATCCTAGATATTAATTCTTTGTTGAAGGTACATGTGGTAAAGATTTTCTCCCAATCTGTAGGCTCTCTCCTCATGATATGAATTATTTCCTTTGCTGAAAACAAGCTTTTTAATTTGAATGCATCCCACTTACTGATTCTTGATTTTACTTCTTGCACTTGTTAAGGAAGTCAGATCCTAGGCAGACAAGGTAAAGATTTGGACCTAATTTTTCTTATATTAGATGCAGGGCCTCTGTTCTAGTGCCTAAGTCTTTTATCCACTCTGAGTTGATTTCTGTGCAGGGTGAGAAATAGAGGTTCAATTTCATTTTGCTCCATATGGCTTTCCAGTTTTGCCAGCACGATTTGTTGAACAGGCTATTTTTTCTCCAGTGAATGTTCTTGACACCTTTGTCTAGTATGACATAACTGTATTTACGTGTTTTTTCTCTATGTCCTCTATTCTATACCATTGGTCTATAAATCTTTTTTTTTATGCCAATACCATGTCATTTTTGTTACTATAGCTCTGTAGTATAGTTCAAAGTCTGGTAGTGTGATGCCTACTGGTTCACTTTTCTTGCTAAAGAGTACTTTAACTATTCTGGGTCTATTAAATTTCAAATAAATTTTAGGATTGATTTTTCTATTTCTATGAAGAATGTCATTGGGATTTTAATAGGTATTGCATTAAATCTGTATGACACTTTGGGTAATGTGGCCATTTAAACAATATTAATTCTGCCTATTCAGGAGCATGGGAGATCTTTTCATGTTCTGAGGTTTACTTCGTTTTCTTTCTGTAATGTTCTGTAATTTTCATTGTAGAGGTCTCTCATGTATATTTTTAGATTGTTCCCAGGTTGGGTTTTTTTTTTTGGTGGCTAATATCAATGGTATAATTTTCTAATTTCTCTTTCAGTGGACTCATCACTGATGTATAGAAATGCATTTGATTTATGGGTTTTTTTATATATATATACTGCTACTTTGCTGAATTCATTTATTAGTTCTAGAAGTTTTCTGGTAGAATTTTTTGGATCTTCTAGAGATAGAATTATATCATCATCAAATAGTGATAGTTTCAGTTCTTCTTTACCTATGAAAGAAATGTAACATTTCAAATAATACATACCTCTTCACATATTTTATATAAAATATATATTTTTTAATAACTACTTCTTGCCATAGTACATGTTTTCCATATGGAATGGTGGATGAATAGTTTATCACAGAACTCTGTTTTCATATTTACTAGATCTGAATCCTGCAAGAGATAGTATGTTCTGTCCCCAATACCCATTGCTCTATTCCGGAGTATCATGGGAAATCAAAGCATCTGCAAATAGAAATCCAAGAGCAGGAAGACAAGAAATGGAAAAACAAAACCTCCAATTGCTTGGGACGAATGTTTTTCAAATACTTGAGCAATTGAAAAACCACACAAAATTGAGTCTTGGCACATCAAGCTGATGAATAATTTCTCCCTTGGGGGAACCAAACATTAATTCCACAGGTGCATGACCTGTGATGAAAGCCTCTTTTATAGTCCAGATGGAAATCCAAGAGGAACTTTTGCTCCTCTTTGTTTCTTTGTTCCTGTATTTGCTCTGCAGGAGCACTGGGGACAGTTGAGTATCAGAGAAGCTCTTCCTCTCTGTCTTGGGTGTTGAGCAAATATTTGATACACACAACATTTTGGGGAGCATGAATAAAGATTTCTTCATAGAGAACAGGAGAGGCCATCACTAGAAATTTCAAGGAACTGACACATGGTGAGATTTTTCTGAGTGTACATGTTGTAGAATCATATTGGTCATGCAGTCACATATATACATAAAGTAATAATGTCTGTTTAATTCTACTGTTTTGAATTTTCATGGTTGATTTCAAATTGTGATGCAGTGTTTAAAATGGTGGGTTGTGTGGCGATGCTGAGGGCTGTACACAGAAGGTATCTGTCAGCAACTGTGCACTTGGTATAATTGTGTGACCTTTACAACCTCAGAATTTTCATGTTGATTGAGGATTAAAAAACTAGCAAGCTCCAGGGATGTGGAAGTCAATAAAATAATACATGTGGAACAAACAGTACATAGTTGACACAAAATATGATTAGTCCAATGAATAGCAGCTCTTGCTGATAAGAGAAAGAAAGCAGTTGTCAGTGTGCAGAGTTGTGTGAAGGGATGAACACTTCTCAATGTGACCACCCCAGGATGGTGCAGCACCCATTGTTCATGCAGTTCATGCTGTGAGGGGCCCTCAGCAATCTCAGATGCAGCTCCAGCATATCTGAGGATATGGTTACTGAGAAAGGGAAAACCACAGGATGTTCTGGGACAAATGCAGACACATTAAACTTCTAACTGTTGTAAAATGTGAATTTAAAACTGGTATCAGTAAATGCATAAAGGGTGAGGAGAGTTGAGCCTCTCAACTTCACCCAAGGTAACAATTTTAACTTTAGATTCTCTATTATGGTAGCATGTTGCTTCCACTTTTGTGAATGAATTGTCCTTTATCCTCACATTCTTTCTGTGAGCTGTTCTGATGATGGAGAGTCTTGTGTGGTTTTTGCTAACTATGTTCAATTATAAATATTTTTATTATAGTAACCAAACATTTATTGCAAATGAAAAGACTTTATCATTGCGATTTTTGATCTTCTGGATGGCAAAACTCTATTTAAATTATCCATACAAATGGAGGGGAATGAGTATATGTTTTATTTCTTCCTTAACATGTTTCAAAATGTTTTCCCTTCTATTTCCTTACATCATTGATTATGGTTTTATTCATTACATCATTTGATATGAATGCAAAGATCTGATATAAACAGACATGTTTCTCACTGAATATTTAAGCTGTGTTTTTGTTACTGCAGCATTTTCCATTCTCAAACATCCTCATGTCATTTTGCTTCCATTATATATTTTTAGGGTTTGGACAATTAGGAGAAAGAATACATATTTATGATTCTGGAAGTATTTGTCAATATGTTTTCAAAAGGATTACATTTAATTTTTTTTCTTAAAATTGCTATTCTTGTGATTCATTCAGTCCTTTAATTCACTTTATGTATGTTTGTGCTGCTTAAAAATGGTGATGTCAGTATTTTTATATGCATTTTGACGTCTTCTACTGTGAACCCCACATTCATAAATTCTCTGTATTCGACACTGTGGTCAGGCTTCTAGAGGCTCAGGGATTTGTTTAATGGCACATTGCTGTTAGACAATGGGGCTGGATTTGTGGTATTTGATAGCAGAAATTGATCATTGCTTTTCTTTCTATGAAATGAACATCGTTACATTTTTATATGTAAACACCAGATTTCATTCATATTTCACTAATTTTGCCACTGTTGCCCTTTGGATATATCAAGATTCAATCCAAGACAGTGACTTTTATTTAAGATAATGAGCATTTAATGATTTGAAACACTAAACCTTGTGATCATAAACCATGAGGGACAACATATTCTCCATGTCAGTTTTTTAACACTAATATTGAGAATTACTTTCCTTTAAGAACAAAAAAGGGTTGATTTGTTTACATTCAATGACATTTTAATTATGCAGTGGTATTTCTCTTAGACTACCTAGAAAACAGAAGTGGAGAGATAAGATGTCATGAATTATCAAATGACTTTCATAGTTTGTTTTATATTGTTTTCTTCAACTTCCTACTCCTTTTGGTTTTCTTTCACAGTGAGGCATGAATACAGATGGGTCTGAGTCCACAATAACATAATCAGGGGCTACTAGGGACATTCAAATGTGCAGTACATTTCAAAAATGTTATTTCTTCCTGCAACTGAAGACTCTTATTTTTCATAAAAATCTTATTTATAGAAATAAAACTCATAAGTAGAAGAAGTACAAACAGAACCTTAAATAATTTTAGGGATTCTAAGTAGCCTGATCTGTGCCATAGAACAAATAGAAGGACGTGGATTTGAACCCATGGTTACACAATCTGGCACAGATTTTCTTACTCATTTTCTTTCTCTGTCTTTCCTGCTTTGGACCTAGAGTAAGATGACCACTGCTGGATGATGCACTACTATTCTTTATTCTGTAATAGTGGTTTCCAATGGATCTAAGGTACATTCAGCGTTTGTTTTACATATTTTTTTAAGTGTCTATGAAGTTAAAAGTATAGATGTCAGTCACGAATGTCCTGAGAACACAATTAAAATGGTTTTAAAGAAAGCAAACAAATAAGTATTAATTTACACAATGCATATTAGTTCATTGTATAAACTTTAAATTGTTTCTGCTTACTCTAAATGGGAGTCATAAACACAGTTAAGTTTTTATTTTTACTAAAAACCCATTATATATATTTTGAAATAAACATATATACATATAAATGTAGAAAAGTATATATGGACACAATTCATATGCTCTTCCACTGATATATTTCAGTTATACGTTCAGGTGAGGACATTTTCAATCATTCTTTGAAGTTGTGTTTGTGGACTGATGTCAAGAATTCAGTTAATTACCTGGAGGATTTGTGAAGGAGTTTTCTGCAGGCAAGGCTGCTGGCTTCTTTATGTAAGAAGTACATAAAGAAGTAACTACAAACTGGTAAAGGCCACTCATCATAAGCAACATTTCCACACTTTCAAATTTGACCTCATGATAACCCTGGGAGGTGAGAAAAATGTACATCTCTGCCTGACAAGATAGTTTCATCAATTTGAAACATTTATCTTGAGTTATACCTGATGAGAATGGATCCTGTTGTAGTAAGTATTGACAAAGAATGAATGAAGCTTCTAGACTTTGGCTGACAGCTAACCTATTCTCTTCCTTACCTAGGTGGCTGTTGCTGATTTACATGTCTAGGGGAATGGCCAATTCCTCATCCCTTTTTGGGTTTCCTTCATCAAGTTGCCTCATTCTAACATGAACAAGGAATTAGAGGCTTCAAGGTTCACAAGTGGATAGAAATTCTAGAAAGATCAGCCTACAGTGAAGTTCTTGCTAGAAAAGAAAAATTCCCATCCTTTTCCTGTTGATCCAGGGGAAAGAACTTGGGCATGGGGACAGAGGTGCTGTGTGTGACATCCCGTATCAAGAATCTGTTGTTCACTTGAACATAAGGTCTTTAAGCTTGAGTTTCCAATTTATAGAATGGGATAATAACACCCAACACAGTATGGCTTCTAGACAATGAGTCATGAGCTCTAACTTGAATTCACTCAGGGACCATGATAACCCTCAGGAGTAAACTTAACAAATAACAAAACCAATAAAGCCTATATATGTTTCACGGATATTTTAGAGCTAGAAAATTTTCCATGAATTCTTTTTTTTTTAAATAACGAGTTAATTCATTTAAAAGCCAATTCACTATGGACATTAAAAAAAAAAAACAGCAAGAATCGTCATCATTTTTGAGTACCTCTTAAAATACTTATTTTTGTGCTTCTTCTTACCTATAAGAGTGTTCTAGTAACAACTGGCATACTTCTATCCACAGTTTCATGCCCTTGGGAGGCATGATTAATAAATCACTGTCCTTCTATAGTTTCAGAATGATTCCCAATTATTTGCTATGGAAATCACTGATAAATTATCAATGTCACTTAAAAAAAGCAAAAACTATTCTTCTTCTTTAACATATGTGCATACTTTCTTTTCCCCTTATTAAAACTCTGACATTTTAAAGTATTCTATAGTTCACCCCCCACCTCAATTTTTCTGACCTCTGGTAACTACATTAAAAAAATTCTCATTTTAATTCTCAGTACTCATAATAATAATAATATAATTCTTATAAGTTGGTGAAGGCATTCCTGCACCTGTTGTCTGACAGGGTCATAGCATGGGGGATGCTGCGGCGGGGCTGCACCATCTGGAAACTGGAACCATGGGGCATGTTAAGTGTTTTGTTTATGATCCTCATGATATGGATAACAGGGCCTATGTCAATCAATAATAGAAGTATGTATTGACTGAGATTGCAGGAAAATTCCCAGAATGAGACTAAAGATACAATTGAGACATGTCATGAGGTGCATTTCAATATCCCTCAGGATACAAACAATAGTGTTATTCCTTAAGCCTAAACAAGAAATATTTATCCCATGGTTAACCATTTACAATAGATTCCCCCAACTCAGCCCTAAAACCACAACATGTACAAGAGCCTAGCTACAGAAAAGCAATTGCTGTGCCAACAGTACAAGGACCACCATATGTAGCTTATGGTATCCCCCTAGAGGAAAAGAGGCTAATAAAAATACATCCCCCCATCAACACACCCTCCTTTGCTTTACATAGAAATTTATGATGAAAATGGAAAACATACAGTTAATATAAATGACAAATAGGTTGAGGTGCAGAGACTGCCCTTTAGTTACAGAATACAAAGACATAAAACTTGGTGTACTTTAACCAAGGATCAAAGAAATTCTGAAGGAAAGCAGTAAAACAGGTCATATGAAAAAAGGAAATTACCTTGGAAATTAAAAATAAAATAATGTAAAATTAACATAGATATATTTTAGAGGCACTTAAGAGTAATAGGCTTTTTAAGAAATAGACTATCACTATTTTAAGTGTGCTTTACTGGGATTTTAGTTTAGAAGTAAGAAAGCTTACCAATAATCATAAGTATGTTTTAAAGTTAAAGGTTAATGAAATAATTATTGGTATGCTTTAAAGTTAAAAGTGAATAATAGGTCAGGAGACATGTAGTCAAGTTGCATAGCCTAGCACCTAGTGATTGAGGTAAAAATGTAAAAGCTAAGGTTATAGGAAAATATTTTAAACAATATACTCAATATCTGAGGTAATCAATATATGTCAGAAAAGAGTGTAACTCATGAAAATTATGTAACCAAAGAAGTTTCACCCTTTGAAGCTATCCATTAAATACCTGAAAAAAACACCTGCAAAAAAGGTATGAAAATAAAGGCCCCTTTAGGGGCAGCAGATTTTTTTCTGGGGGCTGCTCAGAACTTGCAACCTGTTGTCCCAACTCTTCTTCTTTCGCTGACACCACTCCTCCTTCAGGACCCCTGGGTTCCCCACCAAGGCTGGACCCTGGCAATAAGTAGTCTGGCATGTGTTGATACTCTTATAATCCCAGAGGCTCAGAAGGTGAAGGCAGAAGGATTGCAAGTTCAAAGCTGGTCTCAGCAACTTAGGAAGACCCTAAGTCATTTAGTGAGAATTTCTCAAAATAAAAAAAATTGCAGGGAAATGGATGGCACTAGAGCAGATTATGCTTAGTGAAGCTAGCCAATCCCTAAAAAACAAATACCAAATGTCTTCTTTGATATAATGAGAACAACTAAGAACAGAGCAGGGAGGAAGAGCAGGAAGAAAAGATCAACATTAAACAGATACATTAGGTGGGAGGGAAAGGGAGAGAAAAGGGAAATTGCATGGTAATGGAGGGAGACCCTCATTGTTATACAAAATTACACATAAGAGGTTGTGAGGGGAATGGGAAAATAAACAAGGAGAGAAATGAATTACAGTAGATGGGGTAGAGAGAGAAGATGGGAGGGGAGGGGAGGGGAGATAGTAGAGGATAGGAAAGGTAGCAGAATACAACAGTTACTAATAGGGCGTTATGTAAAAATGTGGATGTGTAACCAATGTGATTCTGCAATCTGTATTTGGGGTAAAATTGGGAGTTCATAACCAACTTGAATCTAATGTATGAAATATGATATGTCAAGAGCTTTGTAATGTTTTGAACAACCAATAAAAAAATAAAAAAGGTTTTGGGATGTATCAAAGTGATTATGCATGGCAAGGTTCGGTGACTTGTACAAGAAAAAAATCATAAGTATATAAAAGCTTGTTGGTGTGATGATTACTATTAAAACAAGTGTGATGTAATTTTTTGTTCTACTTGCAGAACCACATGATCAGTTTTATGTTAACCACTTTGTAAAATCATGAAGAACCAAAGCTTCATAACTGAATTTGTCTTCATGGGGCTTTCACAGAATTCTACTATTCAGAAAATATTATTTGTTGTGTTTTTGTTGGTCTACATTGCAACTATTGGAGGCAACATGCTGATTGTAGTGACGATCCTCTGTAGCCCTGTACTGCTGGGCTCCCCCATGTACTTTTTCTTGGCTGTTCTGTCCTTCCTGGATGTATGCTATTCCTCTGCCATTACACCAAAGATGGTTGTGGACTCCATTCATGAAAGGAAAACCATCACATTTGAAGGATGCATGATTCAACTTTTTACTGAACACTTATTTGGTGGGGCAGAGATGATAATCCTCACAGCCATGGCCTACGACCGCTATGTGGCCATTTGCAAGCCCTTGCACTACTCTACCATCATGAACTGGAGGCTCTGTGGCATTCTGGTGGGGGTGGCCTGGTCAGGGGGCTTCTTGCATTCCATCATTCAGATTCTGTTTACTTTCCAGCTGCCCTTTTGTGGCCCTAATGTAATTGATCATTTCATGTGTAACTTGTACCCATTATTGAAGCTGGCCTGCACTGACACTCACATTCTAGGTCTTCTGGTGATCGCCAACAGTGGGTTAATCTGCATCATCAACTTCTCCTTGTTGCTTGTCTCCTATGGCGTCATCTTGTTCTCCCTGAGAAAACATAGTGCTGAGGGGCGGAGGAAAGCTCTGTCCACCTGTGGATCTCACATTACTGTTGTGGTTTTGTTCTTTGTCCCATGCATCTTTATATATGCACGACCTCCATCTATTTTCTCTTTTGATAAAGAAGTGGAAATGTTTTACACTGTCTTCACTCCCTTGCTCAATCCTTTGGTTTACACACTGCGGAACAAGGAAGTGAAAAATGCCATGAGGAAATTGTGGAAGAGACTTGGTGATCTCTAATAAAATATAAATAATTCAGTACAAAAAATAGAATGTAAATATAAAGAAGATAATATTTAGTAAAATAAATATTTTTGGCATGTTCCTTATATGGAAAGAGATTACATAATTCTAAGAAGCATTATACTGAGTGGGGTATTTAAAAGTAATATTTTCAATATGAGATCATGATTTCACTCAGAGTTGCCTACTCAATTCTGCCATATGAAAAGTAAAGATAGTTCAATTTTATACTTTCTGAAATTTATTAAAAAGAAGAAGGAATTTAAGAATAATTTTCATTAATATTATGCTTTCAAGAATAGAAAAACTTTTTTTTGAAGAAAATAGTAGAAATTGGAACATTTTAAGTGAAAAGAATGTTAATGTTCTCTCTGATAGTGAAGTCAGTGTTTCTAATGTAGAATATCAGGATTTAAGAACATCAGAGAGAAGATCTTTTAAGTCACCTGCATCTTTGCATTTCATCTTAAATGTGGATCCAGTATCATCTGCTAGAGTTGAGTTACTTCTTGAATTTGAGAGATAAAAATCTGATTGTTCCAATTCTGCCTATGGTAGTGGTACTTGAAGTTACTTCAGAGAATTTGGAGTTCAGCATTGAAGTCATTTATCCTATTACAATCAAAGGTAACTCCTATGACACCACATTACTAACCCTATCAGGTCAAAACTGCAGGTATAGTGAGCACACTTTCCCCACACCCCCGTTGAGGGAATAGAATACAGAAGAACCAGATATAAAAGCAAATTTTCAAAAGAGAATTAGCCAGATTTGACTGGATGATTTTCATTTTCCTCAGTTCATGTACCTAGATGCAAATAATTCATTTGTGCAATTATCAATAAAGAGATCATTACAACTTTTAAACATATTTGGTGTCATTACTATGTTTTGCTAGCCTCAGATTGTCAAGTGTCAGGGTGATAAATTTATTGAGAGTTAAGTATTTAATTTTTTCTCTAACAAAAAACAAAGCAACAACAACAAAAGCAAAAACAAAACAAAACAAAACAAAATAATCCTTGCTGACATGCCAGTAGAGTATTATGGACAAAAATACTAAATCATCTATTTTTTTCCTCTCCTCAATTTTTCATGTGACCCTCAAAGTAAAACAGGATTTTAGCAGTCTTCCTCATAATAGACATGCAAACAATACTTGTAATTTCATTGTTAACCCCTGAAAATGTAGTTGAAGTATTACATTGTTAAGTCTAAAACCTCACCTGGGACAATGTGGGTGTCCTGCAGGAGACCAAGAGTGTGACAATGCTCAGATATGAGAGTATGCTTCTCCTTGGTCTTTTCCTTTCTTCACATCTGCCTATCCTCAAAGCAGGAGTAGCTTCTTCATGCCCTCTGCCTTCCAAGATCCTCATATTTTACTTCATTTTCACTAGGAACTAGTTCAAGAAGTATGGATCTGCTAGATTGGCTCTATTGCTTTATGTATCTGTAACACTAAAATTTGAAATATAACTATAAAATAAAACTATATTCTGGTCAGATAGCACTGATCAACACCAATTCATGTTTGATGTACCATACACTCAAATTCAACATTTATTTAAAAATTATTTTAATGCCCAACATTGCATTGGGAACTCTGTTTTTATGTACAACGAGAAAATCCACCAATATTCAGCAGGGGAGTAAGCAAATACTGAAAGACATCTACCCAACCTTTTTCATTTCCACTAGTGTATTGAACAACAGTAATTCAAAATTCTCCCCCAAACAATGGTTGCTTTGGTTTTCCATTTTATTTTCTATGCTGATTACTTTAGGCATAGTAAAGCTCTTTCTAATATTTTCAGCTTTTAGTCTATTTCATTGTTATGCTAATTATAATTTAACCTGTTACAGTTTCTGTAGTTATTCAAAGAGTATTCAGAAACACATTATATTAATGTAAAAAGTGTGAATTTAGAAAAATGTCTCTGGATATCTGAGAGAAGAAAATACACCTAGAACAAGATCCTAATTTTAAAACTTTATTCAGAAATGACATCTTGTGAAATCATAAGTCAGGTACATTCTTGACTTTGTTCAATGTCTTATTTAGGTTTTCCCCCCTAAACTATGCTGTGTCTACCATGGATCGTGGCTCACTTTTGCACTGTGGGCATTACTTTGTCAGACTCTCAGATTATGTTTCTTTTGTGGCTTTTAGTAAAAACTGTCATTTTCCTTTTGGCTCTGACCCCTCCCCTTGTCCTCTAATCATTTAAATATTTTTCTCACTATTGTTTTTCAATATGTGTATAAACTGACATTCTTTTTGATTCATCCTGAAGATTGCATCCATTACTGTAGTCAGAACATTTGAAAAGGCCAGTGTTTTCTTATCTATCTGTGGCTTCTTGGATTTATATGGGCTCTTCTTGGATAGTTAGAATGTGGGCTTTGTGTGGCATGAGGGGTAGTGTATTAGGAGAGTCTTTTCAGGGAGTTTGAAAACTCAGGTTCTCCTCCTGGATCTCTGATTGCTCCCTACAAAACTCTACTTCTCACTTTAGCATGAGCTGTGCACAGTGGCTTTAATATATTGTAAAATATTTAAATGAATAATGTTGAAATGAGAGAAAAATGAGAGTAAAAATGAGAGAATGATACATTAAAGATTATATGATTCAATAAATATGCACACATTTTAATACTTGGCATCATTAGCAAGTAAGTTACTTGCTTGGTGCAATCTAGAACAGTTTTTCTGAGCAGCTCATGTTTAAACTGGTGCTGTTTCCACAGTAGAAATGCAGAGTGGAGGTGAGAGCAGAGGAAGGGTTGATGGTGGTGAGACAAGGAGCAATCAGGGAATGTATTCAGGAGGGACAGCAGTTAGCCTGAAACATGGATGAGCTCAAGCCCAGGAGGACAAGTGCAAAGGAAGATAGTGGTACAGGTAGCTTTAAAAGTCATGGTGAGCATCTCAAGCAGTGCATCTGAAATCTGAAGTAATTATTTTGTTACGTTTAGGAATCATATATTAACTGTCCTGTTTTACTTCTCAGGTGATAGAAAGGAAGTAAAAAGCTAGGAGTAGTTGGAAAAGTGATGAGAATTTGTACTACCTTAATTTTCTCCTTCTCTACAGAAATAAAATAAGCATCTCAGTAAAAGCCTGTGAGGATCGACCTGAAGGATTGTAGGGTTGGCCATTATCACATTGGGATTCATGTCATCTCATCCTGAATTTTTGGTCTGTAAGCTCCAATGATCTTCATAATGAAAACCAAGAATAACTCACTCAAAGGGAGAAAGATTTTTGTCTGCTATTAAACTGTATACCACATTTTTATAGAACATATGAGTAACAAATACCGTATAAAACTTTTTCCTATGTCTGATAATATGAAATGATCCTCTTAAAGCTGAGGAAATATGTTTAGTATTTTTGTACCCACAGATAACAGTAAGTAGTAACTCTTCTGAGCCTTCCAGAAGAAACAAATTGGCAAGTCCACAACCACCAATAGATGGTACTTGGGAAGTCCTAATTCTAGTCTTTATTATATGGGGACCACCATGAGTCAGCTTGTATATTTTGCCCTGAGTTACTAAATGCAGGGAATAGAAAGATGGATATCTTCGGTGGGTGTCTGGCATCTGAAAAGGGGTAGGATCTTCATTATGGATGATTTCCAAGTCCAATTGTGTGTAACTTAGGTTTAAAAGAGAGAGAGATAAAATTCAATTAAAATTTTTTGAGTGACATTTATTCTTTGGTGTGGCTTAATTGAAAAGCTGCTATCATCTTTTTATGCCTCCAAATTTGATACTTACTTAATAAATAAATTATCCAAATTTCATAACCTTACATTCATGGTCTACCTGAATATCTGTTTTTTAGGTTTTGTTATTGATTTTTCGTTTGACTATGACATTGGAATCTGGCTAACTGGAAATTTAACATTGATCTTTTTGTCCCCAAAAGTGCTTTCCTTCTTATTTCCATTTATTTTTCTTATCCCAAATGTCCTCACTCCTCTGATTTTTCATATCTCTAGTTATGAGCCTTTTCACAACCTAAGATCTATTTTATGGTTATTTTTATTTACATCAATATTCATGATGCCATGCACTTTAAACTCATTTTGTTTGTTTATATTTACTAAAGTGTTTTTGATCTGTCATTCATACCTTCTCATCTATGTGAAAAAGTCTAGGATGATCTATGGTATCAACATATGTCACTCAGCAAAGGAACTCTGTGTTTTAAAGCAGTTATGCAGGCATCTGCATTATAGGTAAATGAACAGTTGAAATCAATATTTTGCATAATGGAATTTACCTCTTGGAAAGCCAGAACTGATAAGATAGGTTATAGAATCACTTATGTTCTACAGGGGAAGACCAAGGGACTGGGTGAATGTCAGATCCCTGGTGGGCAGTGGGGTGTGGTTTGATAGGAGGCAGTGTGGCTGCAGACATTTCAATGCTGATCACTGAGATAACACACTTCACAGTCTGGTTACATCTATGTGTTTCAGAATCTAGTTGAGAATTTGATTATCTGAATTGATGTTTGCAAGGTTTAAATTGCCTGACCACTCTCTCCTTCTACAGATTACAGTGTGTGGCTGTGGGACTGTGGACATTCAACAAATATCACGTTTTTGAATTCAGTGATTATGTTCATAGACTGTGGATGTGACGGTCCTTTAGTGTCTCTATCTTTCTCATGAATCCTATAAATTTAGCACTCTTTGAGGAGGGTGAAAAGACATAAAATTAGACATGATGCAGAATTTAGATACTGAAAATATAGAAAATTGTTTATGAGGATCCTTGTGAGGGGGCTTAAGAAGCTATGACCGAGTTTTCCCTAAACATCATTTTAAATCCTATGTTCTTTGACATTAACTAGGTCTGGCATATTGTCTTTCAAATAAATGACAAGAGGAAATTTTCTCCAATCTCCTCTTTAAATTTGCTTTTGTTTCTAAAATTATTGTTTTATAAGTTCAGCTTCTGAGAGAAATGTAACATTTCAAATAATACATCCTCTACACATATTTTATATGAAATATTTTTCTTTAATAAGTACTCCTTGCTGAAGTACATTTTCCATATGTACAGGTGGATGATGGTTTATCACAGAACTCTGTTTTTACATTTCCTATACACGCAAGCATTTGGTCTGAATCCTGCAAGAGACAGTATGTTCTGTTCCCAAAGACCCAGTGCTCTATTCCTGAGTATCATGGGAAATGAAAACTTGTGCAGATAGAAACACAAGGGCATGAAGACAAGAAAACAGAGAAACAAACAAAACCTCTAATTGCTTGGGACATAATACTCAAGCAATTGGAAAAAAACACATAAAATGATGTCTTGGCACATCATGCTGATAAATAATTTCTCCCTTGGGGGAACCAAACAGTAATTCTAGAGGTGCATAAGCTATGATGGAAGCCTCTTTAAAGTCAGTTGGAAATCCAAGAGAAACTTTTGCTCCTCTTTGTTTCTTCGTTCCTTAGACTGCTCTGGAAGAGCAGTGGGGACGGTTGACTGTCAGAGAGGCTCCTCTTCTCTGTCTCAGGGGTTGAGGAAACATTGGCTGTAGACGTCACAGTTTGGAGAGCACAAGTGAAGATTTCTCCTGAGAACAGGAGAAGCCATCGCTAGAAATTTCAAGGAAATGACACATGGTGAGATTTATAGTTTATTGTTTTGAATTTTCATGGTTGATTTCAAATTGTGACTCAGTGCTTAAAATGGTGGGTCGTGTGGCGATGCTGAGGGCTGTACACAGAAGGTGTCTGTCAGCAACTGTGCACTTGGTATAACTGTGTGACTTTACAACCTCAGAATTTTCATGTTGAATGAGGATTATAAGATTAGCAAGCTCAAGGGAAGTGGAAGTCAATAAAATAATACATGTGGAATAAATAGTACATAGTTGATACAGAATATGAATAGTCCAATGAATAGCAGCTCTTGCTGATAAGAGAAAGAAAGCAGCTGTCAGTGTGCAGAGTTGTGCAAAGGGATGAACACTTCTCAATGTGACCACCTCAGGATGGGTGCAGCACCCATGGTTCATGCAGTTCATGCTGTGAGGGGCCCTCAGCAATCTCAGATGCAGCTCCAGCATATCTGAGGATATGGTTACTGAGAAAGGGAAAACCAAAGGATGTTCTGGGACAAATGCAGACACATTAAACTTCTATCATAAAATGTGAATTTAAAACTGGTATCAGTAAATGCATAAAGGGTGAGGAGAGTTGAGCCTCTGGTAGTGCCATTAATGGGAAATTCACCCCAGGTTATCATTTTAACTTCAGATTCTTTATTATGGTAGTGTGTTGCTTCCTCCTTTGTAAATGAATTGTCCTCAAACCTCACATTCTTTCTGTGAGCTGTTCTGATGATGGAGAGTCTTGTGTGGTTTTTGCTAATTATGTTCAATCATAAATATTCTCATCATAGTAACCAAACATTTATTGCAAATGAAAAGACTTTATCATTGCAATTTTTTATCTTCTTGATGGCAAAACTCTATTTAAATTATCCATACAAATGGAGGGGAATTAGTATAATGTTTTTATTTCTTCTTTAACATGTTGCAAAATGTTTTCCCTTCTATTTCCTTACATCATTGATTATGGTTTTATTCATTACATCATGTGATATGAATGCAAAGGTCTGATGTAAACAGACATGTTTCTCACTGAATATTTGAGCTGTGTTTTTGTTTCTTATGTTACTGCAGCATTTTCCATTCTCAAACACCCTCATGTCATTTTGGTTTCATTATATATTTTAGGGTTTGAATAATTAGGAGAAATAATATAAACATAGTTATGATTGTAGAAGTATTTGCCAATATATTTTCAAAAAGATTACATTTAATTTTTTAAAAATTACTATTCTTGTGATTCATTCAGTCCTTTAATTCACTTTGTGTATGTTTGTGCTGCTTAAAAATGGTGATGCCAGTATTATTGTATTCATTTTGGCTTCTATTGTGAACCCCATGTTCATAATTTCCCTGTATTTGGCCCTGTGGTCAGGCAGCTTAAAGCATAGGGCTTTGTTTAATGGCACATTGCTGTTAGACATTGAGGCTGGAATTGTAGCTATTTGACAGCAGAAATTGATCATGCTTTTCATTTTATTAACTTTTCATTTGGAGTAATTTTAGATAAACCACAAAGGTACATACATTTTCTGCAAAATTCCTGCAGAAGAGACAATCTGCCTTAATATTATTACCTTACATTATTATGGGTGCATTTGTCAATCTATGAAATGAACATAGATACATATTTATAAATAAAAACCAGATTTTATTCATATTTCACTAATTTTTCCACTATTGCCCTTTGGATATATCAAGATTCAATCCAAGACAATGACTTTTATTTAAGATACTGAGCATTTAATGATTTAAAAGTCTAAACCTTGTGATCACAAATCATGAGGGACAACATATTCTTCATGTCAGATATTTACCACTAATATTGAGAATTATTTCCCTTTGGGAAAAAAGGGATTGGTTTGCTTACATTAAACAACATTTTAATTAAGCAGTGATATTGCTCTTAGACCACACAGAAAGCAGAAATGGAGAGTTAAGATATCTGTAATTATTAGACAAATCTCAGAGTTTGTTCTATATTGTTTTCTTCAACTTCCTACTCTGTTTGGTTTTCTTTCTCAGTGAAGCTGTCTGAAGGAGGCATGGATACAGGTGGGTCTGAGTCCACAATAACATAACCAGGGACTACTAGGGAGATTCAAAAGTGCAGTGCATTTCAAAATATTATTTCTTCCTGCTAATGAACACTCATGTTTTTATGTTTATACATTTATCTGATTTCTGTAAGAAACCTATTTTTTGAAAACTCATAAATAGAAGAAAAATAACCTGAGCCTAAAAGAATTTTACGTAACCTGATCTGTGCCACAGAACAAAGAGAAGGATCTGGATTTGAACCTAGGTTTACACAATCTGGCACAGATATACTTACTCATTTCTTTTCTCTGTCTTTCCTGATTTGGTCCTATAGTAAGATGAACACTGCTGGTTTATGCATTGCTATTCTTTATTCTGTAATAAGTGGTTTCCAATGGTTCCAATGTACATTCAGACTTTGTTTTATATTGTTTTCTTTTAAGTTGCTATGAAGTTGAAAGTACAGATATTGGTCCTGAGAACACAATTAAAATGAATTTAAATAAAGCAAACAAGTATTAATTTACACAATATATGTTAATTCATTGTAAGAACTTTAAATTGTTTCTGCTTACTCTAAATGGGAATCATAAACACAGTTGAGTTTTTATTCTTACATAAAACCCATCATACTTCATCCTTTTAAATAAACATACATATAAATGTAGAAAAGTTTATATGGACACATACATATGCTATTTGAATGATACATTTCAGTTATATATTTAGGTGAGAAAATTTTCATTCTTAATTTCATTCTTCGTTCTTTAAAGCTGTCTTTGTGAACTGATGTCAAGAGTTCAGATAATTGCTTGGATGATTTGTTGAGGAGCTTTTTTTGCAGGCAAAGCTGCGACTGGTAAAGGCCCGTCATCATAAGCAACATTTAAACAGTTTAAAATTTGACCCTCATGATAACCCTGGGAGGTGAGATAAATGAACATCTCTGCCTGATGAGATGGTCTCATCAATTTGAAACATTTATCTTGAGTTATATCTGATGAGAATGGATCATGTTGTAGTAAGCATTGGCAAAGGAAGAATGAAGCCTCTAGACTTTGGCTGACAGTTAACCTATTCTATTCTCTCTCTTACCTTGGAGGTTGTTGCTGATTTGCATGTCTGGGAGAAAGGCCACTCCACATCACTTGTTGGGTTTCCTTCATCAAGTTGCCTCATCCTAAGATTAACAAGGCTTCAAGGTTCACAAGTGGACAGAAATTCTAGAAAGTTCAGCCTGCAGTGAAGTCCTTGCTGGAAAAGAAAAATTCCCATCCTTTTCCTGTTGATCCAGAGGAAAGGACTTGGGCATGGGGACAGAGGTGCTGTGTGTGACATCCCATATCAAGCATCTGTTGTTTACTTGAACATAAGGTCTTTAAGCTTCAGTTTCCATTTGGTAGAATGGAATGATAACACCTGAGACAGACTGGCTTCTAGACAATGAGTTCTGAGCTGGAGCTGGCCTGGAATTCACTCAGGGATCACGATAACCCTCAGGACTAATCATAATAAATAACAAAATCAACAAAACCTATATATGTTTTCATTGATATTTTAGAGCTAGAAACTTTCCCATGAATTCTTTTTTTTTTAAAAAAAAAGAATTAGTTAATTCATTTGAAGGCCAATTCATCTTGGATTTTTAAAGAAACAGAGCATGAGTAGCCATCATTTTTGAGTACCTCTTAAAATGCATGTTTTCTACTTATTTTTGTAGACAAGACTTTCTCCACTAACAAGTGGCATGCTTCTCTCCACTGTTACATGCCCATGGCAGGCATGGTTAATAAATTACTGTCCTTCTATAGTGTCAGAATGGTTTGTATGCATTTGCCCTGGAATCACTGATAAATTTTCAATATCACTTGAAAAAACAAAACAAAACAAAATTATTCTTTTTCTTTAACATGTGTGCATGCTTTCTTTTTCCCTTTTTAAAATTCTGGCATTTTGAAGTATTCTACAGTTCATCCCTACCCCAAGTTTTCTGATCTCTGATAACTGCAATCAACAAATTTTTTATTTTTTTCAGTGATAATATCTCAATAAGTAATACTCATAATAATAATAATAAATACTTATAATTAATCTGGCATGTGGGTATACTCCAGTAATCCCAGAGGCTCTGAAGGCTGAGGCAGGAAGATTGCAAGTTTGAGGTTCGTCTCAACAACTTAGCAAGACCTTCATGAGACTTTGTGTCAAAAAACTAAAAAAGGGCTGGAGTTGTGTCTTAGTGATTATGCATCACAAAGTTCAATTACTGGTACAAAAAAAATCATAAGTATGTAACAGCTTGTTGATTTGCCTATTACTATTAAAACTAGGTTTGATGCAATTTTTATTCTCCTTGCAGAATCACATTATCAGTTTTCTGTTAACCATTTTGTAAAATCATGAAGAACCAAAGCTTCATAACTGAATTTGTCTTCATGGGGCTTTCACAGAATCCTAATATTCAGAAAATATTATTTGTTTTGTTTTTGTTGGTCTACATTGCAACTTTTATAGGCAATATGCTGATTGTAATGACCATCATCTATAGCCCTGCACTGCTGGGCTCCCCCATGTACTTTTTCTTGGCTGTCCTGTCCTTCTTGGATGCCTGCTACTCCTCTGCCATCACACCAAAGTTGGTTGCGGACTCCATTCATGAAAGGAAAACCATCTCTTATAAAGGATGCATGATTCAACTTTTTACTGAACACTTATTTGGTGGGACAGAGGTGATCATCCTCTCAGCCATGGCCTATGACCGCTATGTGGCCATTTGCAAGCCTTTGCACTACTCTGCCATCATGAACCGGAGGCGCTGTGGCATTCTGGTGGGGGTGTCCTGCTCAGGGGGCTTCTTGCATTCTATCACACTGGTTCTGTTCACTTTCAACCTTCCCTTTTGTGGCCCGAATGTCATTGATCATTTCATGTGTGACTTGTACCCATTATTGAAGCTGGCCTGCACTGACACTCACATTCTAGGTCTTCTGGTGATCGCCAACAGTGGGTTTATCTGCATCATCAACTTCTCCTTGTTGCTTGTCTCCTATGGCGTCATCTTGTTCTCCCTGAGAAAACACAGTGCTGAAGGGCGGAGGAAAGCTCTGTCCACCTGTGGATCTCACATTACTGTTGTGGTTTTGTTCTTTGTCCCATGCATCTTTATATATGCACGGCCTCCATCTATTTTCTCTTTTGATAAAGAAGTGGAAATGTTTTACACTGTCTTCACTCCCTTGCTCAATCCTTTGGTTTACACACTGCGGAACAAGGAAGTGAAAAATGCCATGAGGAAATTGTGGAAGAGACTTGGTGATCTCTGATAAAAAATAATTACAGCACAAAAAAATATAATGTAGCATATATATGAGTTATTATTTAGTTAGACAAACATTTTTTGGCCTTGTCCCTTATATGGAAAGTGATTACTTAATTCTAAGAAGACATGATACTGAGTAGGAGATTTAAAATTAAGATTTTCAATCTGAGATCACAATTTCACTCAGTGTTGCCTACTCAATGCTGTCATATGAAAATTAAAGATAGTTTGATTTTATTCTTTCTTAAATTTATTAAAAATTGGAGGGAATTTAACTTATAAGAATGATTTCCATTCATGTTACACTTTCAATTGTAGAAAAATTCTTATGGAAGAAAATATTGGAAATTAGAACATTTCAAGTGAAAAAAATGTTCTGATACTGAAGTCAATGATTCTCATGTAGAATATCAGGATTTAAGAACATCAAAGAGAAGAAATTTTAAGGCACCTGCATCATATCACTTCATTTGAAATGTGAATCCAGTATCATCTTCTAAAGTTGATTCACTTCTTGAATATGAGTGGTTAAAATCTGATTGGTCCAATTCTGCCTATGGTAATGGTCTCCTGGGTCATGTGACCACCTTATACCAATCAGCTACTGCAAAGAAGTTGGAGCTCTTCAACAGGGAGTCAGCAATGACGTCTTTCATTCTCTTACAATGAAAGGTAACTCCTGAGACACCACAAAATTAGCCATATCAGATCAAAGGTACAGGTGTAGGGACACACTTTCCCCACACCCCAACTGAGGGAATAGAACACAGAAGATCCAGATGTAGATGTAAATTTTCAAAAGAAGATTAACTAGAGATGACTTGATGATTTTCATTTTCCTGAATTCATGTACCTAGGTGCAAATAACTTATTTGGGCAATTATCAATAAATAGATCATTTCAATTTATAAACATATTTCGTGTCATTACTATGTTTTGTTAGTCTTGGGTTGTCAAGTGTCATGGGTGATAAATTTATTGAGTTAAATATTTATTTTTTCCTAGAAAAAAAAAAACAAAACAACAACAACAAGCACAGGAACAAAAAACACTGCTGACATGCCAGTTGAGTATTACAGAAAAAAATAGTAAATGATCTCTTTTTTCCCTCTCCTCAATTTTTCATGCCACCCCCAAAGTAAAAGAGTTTATTAATAGTCTTTCTCAAAATAGACATGCAAATGATACTAGTAATTTCACTGATCACCCTTGGAAAAGTACTTCAAGCATTACATTGTTAGTCAAAAACCTCACCTGAACAATGTGGGTGTCCTACAGGAGACCAAGAGTGTGACAAGGCTCAGACATGAGACTATGCTTCTCCTTGGCCTTTCCTTTCTTCACATCTGCCTGTCCTCAAAGCAGGAGTAGCTTCTTCAAGCCCTCTGCCTTCCAAGGTCTTCATATTTTACTTCATTCTCACTAGGAACTAGCTCAATAAGTATGAATCTGCTACATTGGCTCCATTGCATAATGTACCTTGGAAGCCAAAATTTAAAACGTAGGTGTACGGTACAACACTGTTTTGGCAAGATTGCACTGACCAACACCAATTCATGTCTGCTCCCTCATATGCTCAAATTCAAACTCCATTTTTTTTTAGTGGACAACATTTTCATCATGGATTCTGTAGTTATATATAAGGAGAAAATCCACTAACATTTAGTAGGGGGATAAACAAATACTGAAAGACATCTACCCAAAAGTTTCATTTTCACTAGTGTATTGAACAACAGTAATTCAAAATTCTCCCCCAAACCATGGTTGCTTTGGTTTTCTATTTTATTTTCTATGCTGAATACTTTAGGCATGGTGAAGCTCATTCCAATATTTTCAGCTTTTAGTCTATTTAACTGTTATGCTAATTATAACTTAACCTGTTACAGTTTTTGTAGTTATTCCAAGAGTTTTCTGAAACACATTATGATAATGTAAAAGTGATAATTTAGAAAAATGTCTCTGGATATCTGAGAGAAGACAATACATATAGAACAAGATATTATTCAGAAGTGACATTTTGTGAAATCATAAGTCAGATACATTCTTGACTTTGTTCAATGTCTTATTTAGGTTTTCCCTGCTAATCTAAGCTTTGTCTACTATGGATTGTGGCTCACTGTGGTTATTATTCTTTCTGATTCCAACATTATTTTTCTTCTGTGGCTCTTAGTAAAAATGTCATTTTCCTTTTGGCTCTGACTTCTCCCCTTGTCCTCTAATCATTTAAATATTTTTCTCACCATTATTTTTCAAATAGACATATAAACTGACATTCTTTATATGTCCTAAAGATTGCATCCATTAGTGTAATCAGAACACCTGAAAAGTCCAGTGGTTTCTTCTCTTATTTCTCTATGGATTCTAAGATTCATATTGGCTCCACCTGGATCCTTGTAGTGTGAGTTTTGTGTGGCATATGGGTTGTGTATTAGACAGTCATTTCATGAACTTTGAAAACTCAGGTTTTCATCCTGGATCTCTGATTGCTCCCTATAAAACTCTTCTACTCACTTTAGCATAAGCGTGGTTTTAATATATTATAAAATATATTAAATGAATAATGTTGAATTAAAATGGGAGAATGATACTTCAAATATTGTGTGATTCAATTAATATGCATACAGATTAATCATTGATAACATTAGCAAGTAAGTTACCTGCTTGGTGAAATCTGAAATGGCTTTTCTGAGAAGTTCATGTTTAAACTGGTGCTGTGTCCACAGTAGAAATGGAGAGTGGTGGTGAGAGCAGAGGAAGGGTTGATGGTGTGAGACAGGGAGTGATCAGGGAATATATTCAGCAGTTGTTAAATTGGAACATAGATAAGCTCAAGCTCTAGTAGAAAAGGCAGATGGTACAGGGAGCATTCAAAGTCATGGTGAGCATCTCAACCAGTGCATTTGAGAATTGTAGTAAATATTCCATCATGTTTATGAATCATCATATTTTCAAATGCACACACACATATGTGTATATGTACACACACACACATATGCACACATACACACAAACACACATTTATTTATTTGTTTTTGGTACCAGTGTTTGAACCCATGTATGCTTGTCCACTGAGTCCTATCTCCAGCCCCTTTCTTTTTTCTTTTGAGACAATGTCTTGCTAAGTTGCTTAGAGCTCTGTTAATTTGCTGAGGCTGGCTTTAATATGCATCTTACTAAAATATAAATATTGCTAAAGATGATTTGTCAAAAAATAACATATGATGAGAAGGGCAGAATTTCAGAAAAAACTTTTAAAAATTGGTTTGTAACATGAATAAGATGCAATCTTATAAACATGATATAATTTATATTTCATAAGATAATTTTTTGTATAATAATAAAGTAACATCATAACATTTATTTCGCAAATGCCTCAACTTTTCTGGAAAAATTATCAAGCTTTATACATGGGCCAGCCATACTTGTATATGAGAAAAAGAGAATATAAATGGAAACACATGTACAAATATGTCTATAAATGTTTTAGGATGTGCTTTTAGAAGATATGATTGGTTATTTATAGAGAGTAGAAAAGTAGATTCAAATAATCTAAAAAGAGATGTTAATTTTCTTTTTACATTGTTCTGTTTACTCTGAGTGTTTTATCATGATCATTATTCTATTATAATTATTCTATGATAAATATATGTTATTCTATAATAATTATATATTTAATAATGGAACACAATATATTGAAAATAACTTTGAATAGTTATCAATAACACTGATAGTCACTTACATTTGAGTAATAATACAGCAATTGGTAAATTATTCTAAAGTTATTTGTAGGCCCATTTATGAGAGTGAAAACTTGAAATAGCATAAATATCCCAATGAAAAAATGATTGAAGAGATTATGGTCTTACTTCTGAATTCTGGGTTCCATTTCATGTTGTGCTATATTCATCTGCCTAAACTAATACTTCTTATAATGATTTATATTATTAAATTAGCAATTAATCTGAAAAGTAAAACAAGAAGATTTGTTATAATAATTCTTAGTCAAAATAATGATATAAAATGGCATGGCATGATAATTTTAATCATGTTAACTATATATGCTATGAATAAGGATCATAAATTGTATATTGGAATTACAGATTTTTTAAAATTACAGATAATGCTTTCAGAGAAAGTATTCTTGGGAATTCAAGCATAGACAAAAAAGCACACTGCTTAGGTTATAAAAGTATTAGAAATTTGGACTGGGGTTGTGGCTCAGTGGTAGAGTGCTTGCCTCTCATGTGTGAAGCACTGGGTTTTATTCTCAGCACCACATATAAATAAATGAATAAAATAAAGATCCATCAACAACTAAAAAAATATTTTAAAAAAACTATCAGAAATTCTATTCCATGCCTAATTTATAGGCAAAGAAGCTCAATATTCTAATGGAAAAATATTTGCGTAGAGAAAGAGAGTATAGTTTCCTTCAATTATTTTGACCTCAAGGAATTATCCAGACTGTTATATTGTGACCATTAGTGAACTGATGCATTAAACACAAGGGACATAGGTAAATGGTTGTCAAAATAGATTCTTTGTAAAGCATATTTCATACAAAACACTAAGGGGGTGAGAGATAATGGACACAAAAATGAGTTAAATGAACTGAAAGGATTCTTATCACGTGGAATTTTCCAACAATATTAGTGCTTCCTTGTATTTAAATAGTGTCTTTTTTTCTTCATGGTAGGAGACCTTCAGTGATACACAAAATAATAAGAGGTTATGAGGGGCAAGGGGGTGGGGGGAAAAAAGGGGAGAGAATTGAACAACAGCAGAGGAGGTAGAGAGGGATGTTGGGAGGGGAGGGGAGGGGAGGGGGGATAGTAGGGGATAGGAAAGGTAGCAGAATACAACAGTCACTAATATGCCATTATGTAAAAATGTGAGTATGAAACAGAAGTGAGTCTGTATTATGTATTTGGGGAGTTCAAAACCCAATTGAGTCGAATGTATGAAAGATGATATGTCTTGAGCTCTGTAATGTTTTGAACAACCAATAAAAAAAAAAATAATAAATAAAAAATAAATAAATAAATAAATAAAGATATCATAAGACAAAAAAAATTATTTGATATTTTTTAAATTTATGCTTTATGTTATTTATGTTACATATTAAATGTTATGTTATTTGTTTTATTTTATATATTTTATTTGATATATATTAAATATATGTTATTCAATATATGCTCAATATATTAAAAGAAAAATGTTGAATAAAATAATTTTTTTGGTTAAAAAAAAAAAAATTTCAGAATACAGGGATAAAATTCATTAGTACATGATGTATGTATGTGTTCATGTGTGCATATAACACTTTTCAGTTCTTCTGAAAATTCAGAAAGCATTGGGCAACTATTTGCATTCTGTTATGGTACACAATTACTAGACTTTAAAGCATTTAAATCACTTACCCAAGAAAAAAAAACAAAGTCTACAGTTCTAAATCTAGGTCAGAATAAAATATTTGAAGGAAATTTATTTTTATTCCACAGATACAAAAGCTGTGGTTCAATGCAGTGTGTTTCTGAGTCAATAGGTAATAAATGTTATAGAGGTCTGAGCATCAGCTAACAAAGATTCATAGGGGATTTTGCTTCACCCCAAAGGCAGTTGGAGATAGCATAACATAGAACAGAACCCAGAATTCAGAAGTAAAACCATAATTTCCTCAAGATGTAATTGCTTTCATCTGTAGATTAAAGATTTGTCAACTGCATGCTGCCTACAGCCTCTGACATGGTGATGCATAACAGCAGCTTGACTGAATTCATTATGTTTGGGTTGACACAAGATGCTGGCAAGCAGAAGACAGTATTTGGGCTCTTCTTGATTCTTTACCTCATTACTCTTTTGGGGAATTTTCGCATTGTGGTGACCATTAAAACAAGCCAGATCCTTATGAGTCCCATGTATTTTTTCCTCTGCTACCTGTCTTTTGCAGATGCTTGCTTCTCTACAACTACAGCCCCCAGACTGATTGTGGGTGCCCTTTCTCAGAAGAAGATTATTTCCCACAATGAGTGCATGACTCAAGTTTTTGCAGACCATTTCTTTGGCTGCATAGATATTTGTGCTCATCCTCATGGCCTTTGATCGCTATGTGGCCATTTGTAAGTCCCAGCGATATACAACCATCATTATCCAGTGTGTCTGTCATGCATTAGTGATTCTGGCCTGTGTGGGATCTTGCATCCATTCTTCAGCAGATTTTCCTGGCTTTGAGATTTCCTTTCTGTGGTCCCAATGTGATTGATCACTATTTCTGTGATTTGCAACTTTTGTTGAAACTTGCCTGCATGGACACTTATGTCATCGATCTGCTCATAGTGTTTAACAGTGGGGCCATATGCATGGTGAGTTTCACAGTCTTTCTTATCTCCTATATAATTATCCTATAATTTATGAGAAACCACAGTGCAGAGGGAAGGTACAAAGCCCTTTCCACATTTACCTCCCAATTTATTGTTTATTATTGTTGTTATATTTTTGGTCCATTTATATACACTCATCAACCAACCACCTTTCCAGTACACAAGATGCTGGCTGTGTTTTATACAGTTGGAAACCTTTATTGAATTCTTTGATCTATACACTGAGGAATGCAGAAGTGAAAATTGCCATGAAAAAATTATGGTGCAGCAAAGTATGTCTTGAATTGATAAATGTTATGTGTATTATATAATATACATCCTTTTAGTTTAGTTTTTGTTGCATGGACTGGAAAGATACCATATTTCTTGGGAACATGCAAGAATTGAAAAGCCAGGTCTAGTGTTTCCTAACTTTGGACTTTTGGTTTTATGGGAAAATGTTTTATATAATTTGAAAATAATTATTCATATATATATAATATTATACATTGTATATATTATATTATACACTCACCTATATTTCCCTTTCTCTCTCTCTCTCTCTCTCTCTCTCTCTCTCTCTCTCTCTCTCTATATATATATATATATATATATATATATATATATATATATAAACACATTAACCAGTCTTCAAATTAAAATATCATGATTTCAGTTACATTGTCACTAGGTAATAACTGAAATAACTGGCACCATAATATCATGATTTCAGTTACATTGACACCAAGATAATGGAAGAAAATGATGTACTTTGTTATGTGCATGAGCATCTCCATTGACTGAATACAAAATGTCACAACACTGCACCAAATACCTCAAAGATTTGGAATCAAAGATTTCAAATACCTGTAATACAGATGTGGTGGAATAAACATTTACAAGCCAAAGAGTACATTATCAAAGCCGTCAGTGCTATTCACAAGTGACACATTTATTTACACTCCCTTCAGATGAGTATGCACAATTCTCCTTATTTTGTGGGTCACAATTTATTTTTAAAGCATTAGAATCTAGTCCTATGTAGTTTAAAGTGTAATTGGATCTTATGTAAGCAAGGAATAATTGAAATAAAAATTTGATTCTTATCTGTTGTTACTCCTTCAAACTTAATACAGGGAAGAGATTTTTTTTTCATCTGTCTGAATGAAATTTCACAAACCTTTCTTCTTACTCTTTTCTTCTCACTGTAACATAACACAGAGACCAGATCCCCCTGGGTGTTAGGCAAGGCTGAAAATTAAAATGTTCAGTGCATTACATTAACCAAACTGTCAAAAATCCCCCCACTCTCCACTCCACTCCAAAAATACCCCAATTCAATTTTAGGCCTGGGACCCTAAAATTGGAAAGGCAGACAGCTCAGTCTGGGGGACAAGGGAGAAAAAAGCTCTACTTGACTTTGTATCTTAGCACACTGGCTCACTGTCTCTGAAACTGGCAGATGTTGAAAGATTTATATTTTGCTTCCCTTGGGGGCCTTTTCATAAGCTTTTTCAAGATTATCTCTGACTTTTCTAATTGTTGACTCCTTGATGTAGGAATAAAATATCAATTCCTTAGATCATTAGTGATGTATTCTTTGATCTTCAAACAGCCAGTAGCTACCTTCTAAACACTCTGCCCCTCTGAGTAACCAAATATCTACATCTATATCTCTGTATATATAAGGATGAACACAGCTAAGTTTCTTCAGTTCTTGTAAAATTATATTTAAAACCAACATAACTAAAAGGCCTATTTGAGCTAGAACCTGATAAAAAGAGCATTATATTTCCCATGTCATTTAATTATTTAACAAGGTCCCTAGATACACTAGGTTATGAGATTGGCAAAGCTTCTCTAGGCAGGTTGCAAAGTCTAGACATTCTAAAGGTTTGTGGTGCTTCACCTCTTACCATTTTAGTGATGGGAATAAAAGTAAAAGAAAATTCTAAACCATAAAATAGGCATGAGGGAGTCTAGCAAAATAATGCATTTTTCACTAACTACTTAGACTAAATCATAAATATTGAAGTTCTCATATGAAGTATTTGTGGTACCTCTCTTTTATCATCTATTGGCTTTTGCATTTGCTTAGCTTTTCAAACAGTTAACCTAGTTACTGAACCAGTACTAGGGAGCAAGTATGCTTTCTCTGTGCCAGGGCTGGGACACATTCCCCAGGCTATAGGCAATCCACCAACAGCCTCAACTCTTTAAGTTATTTCTCTTCCAAGTCTTTACAAACACTCAGTGCACTAAAGACCTTAAGAGCCTGCCTTCTTTCTTTTTCCCTCCTTCTTGCATTAATAACTTAGGTAAAGTACTAAGGAGTGAGCAAGATTCCTAAAAGCAAAACAGTAGGATGGGAATGACTCATGTTCTTGAAGAAGCTCTTCCATGTGGGCCATTTGAACACACACAGTCTGTCTATGTCAAGGGAGTTGCTTGCAGATTGGAGCCGACCCAATAGAGCTGGAGAGGAGATGAGGAGCTGAAGCATGGGGTATCTGAGCTCAACCTACCATTCTAAGAATCCTCCTACTGCTTTCCACCTAGCAGGATTTTCCCACCCACTTTAGTCCCTTCTCCTTCTGGGGCTATAAGCAGTTCCAATGCATCTTATATCCAAGACTAGTAGAAATACTGATATGCAGTTTGGATCTGATGGTAATCTAAGCAATTGTATTACTGCAGAGGAAAGAAAATTGAAATAAATCTCATGTGAGCATTTAGCTCTTCAGCCTGCCAAATATTGACATGTAAGTGATACATTGGAAACAAAGATGAGATGGAACTTCAGAGCATCACTATGTAAAAACCTTCACCAAGATTTGAAAAACAATTCCCTACTCCTTATGAAGTTGTCTGCTGCCACATATATAAACAATGGAAATTCCAAGGGACATGCAAGTCTTGAGTGAGGATGGAGATATGAGGAGAAGGGATAAGAGTCATCTCAGGAAGACACTCTTGCAGAGGCAGAGAATTGACATGAGTTTATGGTCATGGAGAATGGAAAGAAGTCCTGGTGACAGTTCTTGAAGAGATCAGACACTGGAGATAGAAACACCATCCTAGGTCACTGATTTAATGACTTCAGAGAATCTTTTCCTGTGTTGAGGGAATTGGAGTCTACTAGCAAGAGCCATTTTCAGTAGTGAACAGTAGGATTCAACTCCAAAGCTTCTTGCCAAAAACTGTTGGCTGCTAGAAGTTATCACTGGGGAATTGAAAAACAACTGTGCCTGTTAGTGTAGAAATAGTTTTGGCAGCAAATATTCTGAATAATTAAAGCATTGTATCAGCCTTGGAGACCAAGGGACTGTGTTGGAAGGAGCTATTGACCACAGCTTCCTATGTTCCTCAGGGAATGCTCCTTTCCCTTCCCAGCTTCTCAAGCCAGCAGCTGAAGCTGGAGTTTCAAGGGATCTGTAAGCAGGTCTGATCTAAAGAATGGATCATTGTCATGCCCTCAGAATAGCTCATATCCCTAAGAAATTACACCCTAGAGAAACACTTGGCCTGCAAGCCTCTATATATCAGCAAATTAATCATTTTGTTTTTATAAATTATGAAATAGGATGAAGATAAATCTTTGATTAGAAAATCACTGTGAATATTCACTTTAAGTCATTTTTTATGGACAAAAATATCTGCATACAGAGTCCTCCATTAGAAGGTAGCAGGTAAGACTCAAGGTTCTGAAAGTTGATCTATTTTTTTTAGTTGCATAACAAATCAGTAAAAGAGTAAAGGCAATACATCTCATTATCATTTTCCAAATGGGAGAATCAATTCTATTTGGTTAGACTTTTGATTCTAAGCTTTGCTCAGGAAAGAAAGAACACTAAGTTCTCATATGATATTTTAAAATCGCATTCCAAAGGAGACATGCTATGTTTCTGATAACCTCTGCAAGTCATCTTTCATTAATGTAAATATATAGCAGTGGAAGGAAGTTTCTTATGAGTATGCTTGTCAATAATAGGAAAATCATAAACACCAAATCTAAATTTCTATCTCATATATTTTAATGTATTTAATACATAAGGGTAATGACACAAAGAAAGGACATCTATCTTAGTGTTCAAATATTTTCTGCTAAATATGATACATATCAACTGACATTTAAAAATTGACATTAAAAATATAAGCTCAAGATTTTTATGGGTTACTGATTTATCCATGTATGTTATTAAAATAAAAAAATAGAGGATTTTTCAAGTTAATCCTCTTCTCTTAGTGTGGAAGTTACTAAATTGTTTCACAAATATTCTCTCTTTCATTCTCTGTTTCTGTCTCTCTCTCTCTTTCTTTTTGGGTACATGATTACATTTCCTAGTCTGGAAAGCTGAACATTGGCACATGTGGCAAGCTATCAATTCCATTCCAAGGAGACATGTTTAAAAATGTTTGTTCATTGATACAATATTGGATAAATATGTTTTGAATAATCACACATGGGATGTGGAAAGAATTAGCTTTTTGTGATGATTAACACAAGAGTGATGTTCAACTCAGATTCTTTATAGTTTAAGATCATTAAAAAATCCTTAAAAGTGAATAAGTTTTTTTAATTTAATTTTCAACACTTCAAGCCTATTGAGAAGAAGAAAATTTACTGACAGAAAAGGAGAAGCAAGTAAAAGTAATTTTGTGTCTATTTCGTCTGTCATATCCCATGTGTTGGCTAACTCACGACTCTCAATACAACCTATTGACAATGTGAATGGGAACATAATGGGCCACATACGTCTTCCAGATTGCATTTAAGTAACTTACACTTTAATTTATGTTTTTACTTCCCTATCTGAGTCTCATCATGACAAGAAAGTTCTAGGATAAATGTTTTGTTTTTGAAAGTGGAACCCATGATAATATTATTGTGCACATTAAAATAAATCTTCATTGAAAGAAGTGCCATTTCAAAATTGAATAATCATTGACTTTTGCAGGACATAAACAAAATGAAAAATTCAAGTAGTATCTCTATCCCTCAACTCTAAAACAACATATTGTTCCCTTTTCCGGATTTCTACTCTGTTTCATGTACTTTTCAGATTGGATAATAAAAACTGTTCTTGGAGATAAAACCATGATCTCATCCTATGACAGCTGCCTGGTGATGTCCCTCCAAATAACTGCAGTTCCCAACTTCATATGCTACAAACTTGAATGAGAGCAATATGAATAATGGAGTTGTCATATACTTTACTACCATTTCATTTAAATGTAACCAAGAGACTACAAATGCTCTTTATAAGGTAGTTGTGGCATTTAGGTTCTTATTTATATCATGAAACTCCAAGGTACACAGATATACTATAAATATTGTGACCTATTTGTAAAACATGGGTGCTGATATTTACTATGAAAAAGCTGAAGTTATTATTAAATTGATCTATACCTTTTAATTTCATATTAACTGAATTGGCAAAGAAATTATCAGAATCATGTAAAAATTAAACAGCATTTGTATTTTCAGGAAATTATGGAAAATAATTACATACAAAAGAATATTTGAGACTCATAATACAATGAATTGGTCATTAAAATTGAGGAAAGTTTGTTGGCATGATTTTTTAAGAAACTATAGACAGATGGCATGGGAGTGCATGCCTGTAATCCCAGAGACTCTGAAGGCGGAGGCGGAAGGATGGCAAGTGTGAGGACAGCCTCAGCAACTTAGACATTCAACAACTTAATGAGACTCTGTCTCAAGAAAAAAATACTTAGGATGTAGCTCAGTGGAAAAATGAAAGAACAAAAAAGAAAAAAGAAAGGAAGAGAGGCAGAAAGAAAAAAATGAAAACATAGACTGGGGTCCCTGGTGAGAAATATAAATTTTGCTTAAAATATTTCATAACGTAACATAGCATATTGTTAATTAATTCCTTTATTTTTGCAGATAAACCATCTCTCACTCACCCCTTCTCCTCATTCATGAAATCATGCAGCTAAACTATAATGTGGATATTGAAACATGATCCATTTAGGAAGAAAATAGTATTTGAAATAGTATTTGTCACATTTTTGCTTTTCTTCTTGGGGACATTGCTGGGTAACTTGTTGATTATCACCACCATCAAGACCAGTTGGGCACTTGGCAGTCCATTGTACTTCTTCCTTTTCTATTTATCCTTATCTGACACCTGCTTCTCTACTTCCATAGCTCCTAGAGCAATTATGGATGCCCTTTGGAAAAAGGCCACTATTTCTTTCAGTGAGTGCATAATCCAAGTCTTTTCATTGCATTTCTTTGGCTGCCTGGAGATCTTCATCCTCATCCTCATGGCCATTGACCACTATGTGGCCATCTGTAAGCCCCTGCACTACATGACCATCATGAGCCGCAGGGTCTGTAGTGTGTTGGTGGCTTTGGCCTGGGTGGGGTCC
The DNA here is from genome assembly GCF_052094955.1 of Ictidomys tridecemlineatus. NCBI lineage: Eukaryota > Metazoa > Chordata > Mammalia > Rodentia > Sciuridae > Ictidomys > Ictidomys tridecemlineatus. Next base: position 18,165,474 of record NC_135480.1, on the reverse strand, counting down.
TGTGTGCATTCTTTAGTTCAGATTTTTCTTGCCTTGTGTTTGTTTGCCTTTCTGTGATCCTAATGTGATGGTCCACTACTTCTGTGACTTGGAACCCTTGTTGAAGCTCGCCTGCACAGACACATATGTGACCAACCTCCTCCTGGTGTCCAATAGCGGGGCCATTTGTACAGTGAGTTTTGTTGTGCTCATGTTCTCCTATGTCATCATCTTGCATTTGCTGAGAAACCACAGTGCGTAAGGGAGGAGAAAGGCCCTGTCTACCTGCATCTCCCACATCACCATGGTCATCTTGTTCTTTGGACCATGCATGTTTAGATACACAAGGCCTGCAACCACCTTCCCCATGGATAAGATGATAGCTGTGTTTTACACCATTGGAACACTTTTGCTCAACCCTCTGATTTACACACTGAGGAATGCAGATATGAAAAATGCCATGAGGAAGTTATGGAGCAAGAAATTGGTCTCCGATCACATGAGATGAATGCCTTCATATTTTGTGTTGACCTGGAAGAAGTAAAAAGAATATTATCTTTTTATTGTTTGGTTAATATACTAAAAACTTATCTCCTGTGGGTTAGTTCCTTCTGGAAAGGAGGAAGTGTACTTACAGACACTAATTAATGTTGAGTCAGGTTTAGTAGAGGAAGAATCAGCAATCCTGAAGAACCAGCATCACATAGTTGATGCCAATGTCTGCTGCCATCTCCAGCAGTAACCAACTTCCAGGGACCATGGCTGCAGTAACTTTCAAGTGCCTGGCTGGCTGAGCATGGTGAAACAACTTTCTAGACCCACTGTGTGAAAGCAGGGTGTCCTGATTGTCTCTGCTCAGGGGAATTTTCACTTTTTCATCCTTGAGTTTGAGATGGGTGTGGTCTTGCCAATTCCTGAGAAGATCTCAAGTCATCTTTCTTACTGTCTCTGGGCAAAGTCTTTTAGTGTTTCTTTAGTGGCTAAAATGTTGTTTTTAACAACCACATATTCATTGACCCACATTTACTTGCAGTTTTCTGGCCAAACTGCAAGTTTTACAGATTTTTCTGCTTTGATTTCTACTCCTGATCATCACATTATTTGGATAAAAGCTGCCAGCAATATCCTTGCCACTGCCTGAATACTGTTTCCTAGAATCTTTTTCCACCTGATTAATTCCATAACTTTTGTATTCAGCCTCACTGAGAGTGTCAGGACATAGGGAAAATGTAGACAACTCCTTTGACAGTTTATTTTGGGGCTCACAGTTTCAGAGGTCTCAATCCATAGGCTGCAGATTCCATTCCTAAGTTCAAGGTGGGGCAGAGCATCATGGTGAAAGAGTGTGGCAGAGGAAAGCAGTGGGGGATACGGCAATAGGAAGCAGAGAGAGAGATAGCTAGAGAGGCAGAAAGACAGAAAAGGGAGGAGAGAGAGAGACTCCACCTTGCTGGGAACAAAATATATACACTAAAGGAAAACACCCAATGAACCTCCTCCTTCAGCCATGTGCTACCTGCCTATAGTGACCATCAGTTAATTCCTATCAAGAGATTAATGCACTAATTGGGTTAAGGCCCATAACTCAAATATTTCACTTTCTTGCATTTTCTCACACATGAAGTTTGGAAGACACATCATATTGTCACCATAACAAGTGGAAACCAGAGGGAAAAAAAGTAAACTCATGAAAGTAGAAGGGAGATCAAGAGAGTAAAGAAAGGAGATCAGAGGAAGGGGGCAGAAGTGGGGGCAAGGGGTGGTGCTGGATAATAAATTAATCAAATTATCTTATATGCAGGTATGTCACAATGAAATTCACTCTTCCGTCTAATTAGTATGCAGCAATACAAATTAAATGAAAGAGAATCATCTTCAGAGCTTATTTTGTTCTTAGTTAAATATAGTTATATACATAGCTGAAGAAAATAATTAAAGTAATCTTTTAAATAGAGTCTTTTGGCCATCATCATTTAAAATGATGAAGATTTTCTTAGAAATGTTTTTTCCTTGCTGATGGATTTCCACTATGAATAGATTGTATGATTTGGAGGAAAATATGTAACTTATATCTTTGATACCAGCAAACCATATTTGAAAGTCTTGATTCTACTTGAATCCTATCTATATAATTCAAAATTTAAAGTTGACTTTGAAATAATCACTTCACTATTTTATTATCTTATTTTACACTAGAAATTCATAAATACTTCTAATATGTTCACAATTATTGTAGTGTTTGTGCAGCATTTTACATGTGTCAATTTGCCAAATTTTCTCCTTGTGCTTCTGTGAAAGTATTAATAGTGCTATATCATGCATGAAATTAAAATATGTGTATTAAATTAAAAATAATTTTATAAGGGCTGGGGTTGTGGCTCAGTGGTAGAGAACTTGCTTAGCACATGTGAGGCACAGAGTTCAATTCTTAGCACTACATAAAAAATTTAATCATTTTATGGTGCTTTTTACAATTTCTAGCACATTTTACAGAATGTTTGAAATTAATATATAAAAGTCAAGAAAGAATAGATCCTAATGTCATTTGATTAATAGTCATTAGAAAAAGTATAAGAAGAGCAGTTTAATTAAAACAAAACACAAAATTTAACTGTGAAAGACCAATTAAGTAATCTGGAGAAGTTAGTCATTGGCAGAGCAATGAAATAAATAAGGTATGGAATAAGGTTTTAGGGAACACAATGAAAAAGGAAAAACCTTACAGAAATGGGGAAATTTAAGTCTGGCCTTAATTGTGTTAAATAAAAAGAAAAATTATTTCACTATTAATATATGATCAGCCTTGATAGCGGAGAGGAGGATTATTAATATTTATGATAAATACATATTTATTTTCTGCATAAATAATCTTATGACAATTTTTTAAAATTTTTGGTTACCAACCATAAAATCTATCCTGAAATTTAAAATTATATATTTAAAGCTATTTAAAATAATTTACAAATTATGTTAGAAAAACTGAACAAATAAAGTCATGAGAATTACATATTGTTAGATTTGTCCAAGAATTGCCATGGGGATAGCCAATGGGCTTGAACCCAGGTACCTCTAGTGCCCTTAAATCTTCTCCCAACTCTACGTGCACCTACTTCAGGAGCCTTTATACTCCATGCATTTAGGGAACTGGTTTTGGATGCTCATTATTGCATTGAAGGAAGAAAGAGCGAAAGGCCAATATGCATCTGATTTTTCTCTTGGAGTATTCTCATGCTTAGTACCCATAGAGTAAATTTTTATATTTTAAATATAATTTGAAAGCTACATAAAAAGCATGAGGATTTTTTCACTGTGTTTATGCTTAAGATATCTACTTCTTATTTGGGGTTAGAATTTAGACTTTTTTCATTTGTTGTTATGATTTCAAGAACAAAGATATTGCTTCAAATGCTGATTGGAATTGAATGACAACCAATGTGGAGTTTTTATTATATTCGTCTCATTTTTACATCTTCCTCTGCTTTGTATTCTTTGCATGCCAAAGTCTTCGTAAAAGTCACTATTTTGAATAACAATAATGTCAAATATCCTTATTTGCCTGTTTTTCAAGAAAATTTTTCTCCATGGGTAAATAATCTAAAAATATAGCTGGTAGGCAACTATTTTTTAAAACTTGTGCCCTGTCTTGGGAAACAGGTATTTCAACTGAGATATCTGTTACAGATACAGAGAATTGAGAACTTTTTTTACTGAGGTTTCCATTGCAATTAAAAAATGAAGAAATATTAAAAAAAAATCTGTTGTATTTTAGATCTGTAACAAATTAAGGTTTGAAAATTGTGTAGTACAAAGTAGTTTTCCTATTTACATTGTAATTGATGGAAGTTATTGTAAATAATCCTTAATAACCTGTTGGTGGTGTAATTTACTAATCATGAGTTTCAAATTGGGGCAATGCCATATCAAATTGATGAAATAGAAATTTCTATCATATTTCCCCCTATATAAATATTTTGAACAACTGTCAATGTACAAATATCCTTTCATAAGAGTTAACAAACCAAGTGAGTGTTTATAGTACCTGAGTGTGTAACATAGACATTAGAAAAAATGAATTTAAAGAGGTAGGAAGAACAGTTTTACTTTATGGGTGTCACCCATTTTCACATCCCCAGGCATGAAGAGAGAGACTCCCTGTCAGGACAGAAGAGGGAAGGGAGCACTACACTCTGTCCTAGACCCCTAAGCAGGGCCTGCCTCAGTGAAATCTAGTGCTGTGCAGACTCTTAGAGCACCAGATTCTAGTCCCTGTACCTGTGGACTAAGCCTCTCACTCACCACAGCACCAGTGGCCCAGACTCTAGGTCTACCTTGAAGTTCTTGGGGCCTGACTCACCACTAGCCAAACTTTAGTAGCCCTGGACTCTAGACCAGTCCCACCAAAGGACTGATCTTGGCCCCAGGCACTAGAATGATCCAGACCCTAGTCATAGGCTTTAAGGATATCTTAAAAACTCAGTCTTTAAGGATATCTTTTGGATATAAGTTCCAAGCTGGCAGCCATGGACTGAACTTCCAAGTTGGCCCTATGCCAGGCAAGATTCTGTAGCTCCAGATCCAAGCCTGTCCCACAGGACCAGGATTCAGGCCCCGTCCAGCACCAGGCTGGAACCTGTTACCCTATTCATTAGGCCATCACCATTTAATCAGAGTCCAGGACAAAGCCTGCAGACACAGACTCCAGAATGGTACCCATAGACTGAACTTCCAAGCCCTCCTTCATGCCAAACAGTGCTGAGGGCCATTACCAAGTAGGAATGACGCATCGAAATTTCCTTGCCAAGCGTACTCCATGCTGCTTAGAGGACATTCGATGGGACATTGCATGCATGCTTTAATAAGGTGACCTTGCTCAAGGACCAAGGCGGATCCGGGTTTAGAGCTGATCAGGTTTGAGGAAGTAACCGGCTCCTTGAGTTTAAGGCGTTGCCAGTTTAAGACAATGGGTTTTAGGGAAGTTGGAGGTTGAAGATTATTGCTGGGATTAGGGTGTTCCTGCTGCTTGTTCCCGTTGAGTTCTCATGAGATTAAAATGGGATTTGGAGATAGCCTCGTGGAGTAGGTGAATTGTGCAGGTAGACGGCAGAACGCGATTTGCCCCTGGACCTGTGTGGAGGCGGTGTGAGAGCGGGAATAAAGAATTGCTGTTTGAACCTACAAAGGTGTGTGGTGGCTCGTGATTCTGGTGCCAAGCCGAGACCTTGGCAAAACAGGATCCCCTATGATCCCAGGTTCCAGGCCCATTTCTTTTCCAGGATAGCCCCCCTGACCTCAGGCACAGACTGGTGCTGTGGATACAGGCTCCTTGTCCAATTAGCAGCATGCTAGTCACTATGGCCTCACACTCAAGGCCAGCCCCTTCGGTCACACCAAAAGCAAATTAAAGGGCCAGTCTTTTCCTAGTGGTTTCCATTGCTGGACCAGCTCCCACAATCTCAATCCCCTGGACCATTCTTATTGGCCCAGGTTTCAGCTTTTCCCAGATGGATCTAGCTTCCAGATCAGCATCCATATACCCAACATGCAGGCTAGCCGTAGCGGGCTCAGGCTTCAGGCCAATCTTCAAAGTTGCAGGTTACAGGCCAGCAACAGGCTGACCCTAGGCTACGTGTATGTAGTCTCCATGCCTACATCAGCTTAAGGCCAGTTTCAGGCTCCAGGATGGTCTGTGTGGTCCAAGATTCTTCAATATTTAGGATCCATGCTTTCTCCAGAAGACCTAGCATCAAAGTTCACCCCAGCAGACCCCAATGCCAGGATATTTCCCATGAACTGAAATTCTAAGGTCACCTCTATTGACCCAGGCTCCAAACCAGTTACCATAGACCCACAGTCTCATCTGGAGATTTGATTCCCAGACAAAGCCCCACGAATTGAAGGTACAGGTTCATCAAAGTGGTGGAAGAACAAGGCCTAGTCCAGTTCCTAGAATCGCCTGTAGATTAGACTGGCCCCTGTGGACATAGGCTGAATTCCATCCACCCTGCACACCATCAAGAGATCCATCTCAGTGGGTCCTGGATTCAAGAAAAAAATTCATGGACCTAGATGTGGTGCCTTCCAATTCCTGCTTACATTTCTCATCTGTTCTTGCAGTCTCTGTGCTTTATCCATGAGAGCCTTGGCAGGAACTGAATGTCATGAATTCACAACTCCCATGTTGAATCCTCACCCCAGCTGAGATACCATTAGGAGATGGCGACTTAAGGAGGCAATTCAATTGTGAAGGCAGAGTCCTCATGCGTGGAATTAGTGCCCTGACAACAAGGGGACCTGATTCCCTCCTTCTCTGCTCTCTGCCATAAGAGGACATGGGAAGAGGATGGACATCTGAAAACTAGCAAGAGGCCCTTCCAGACCCTGCTGGTGTCCCTCAATGAACGCTACTGCATCCTGGGTCTGGGTCCTGAGTAAGTTGGAGTGGGTGGATCTGAGCTGCTGGGCTTGTCCTCCCAGGTAGTCCACTGGTCAGAAATGCTGGTCCTTCACCAGAAGATAGGCTCTGCTGAGTATCTGCCCCCTCCCCCCAGAAAGGGGTGGACCAGGCCTGCTGTGCACTGGGCCCCCTCAGAGGCTGGTGTGGGTGGTCTGGGAGTAAAGGCACTTTTTAGATCTCTAAATTTGAACATACTAATATCTTTCTAGGAAATGTAGTTAAAGTCATTTAATGCAAATTACTCATGATAACCAGCATTCAAATTAATGTTTATGAATACTTAATATTTCTCAATATTTAAAAACTGGCACACAGAAATTATAATATTGTGCATTTAATCATGGCATTTGTACCATTTGTGTTGCACACTAGGAAAAATTTTGGGTTGAGGGCACCAATATGTTAATAGAAGAAATACCAAAATTTTGTAAAAATTTCCAATAATACATTTTAAAAACTTATAATGGAAAGTTGGGTTTTCTGTTGTTAGCATAACTTAGAAATATGCTTTCTTTTTAGGGTAGTTTTAGGTTTACATGAAAATTACACAGAAAGTACAGAGAATATCTTAATAATGGCATTCTGCCCCTTATAGCTGTGCAAGGCCCTGTTGTGGCCCCTTGCATTGGTGTTAAACATTTCTAATAATTTTGAACCAGTATTAATAAATTTTTACTGAAATTCACATATTTTGTTACTGTTTATTCTTTGTATTGTAGAATTTTATGATAAATTTGTTGTCATGTATCTATTATACATGCATCGTACAGAATAGTTTCACTGTCCTGAAGATGTTCCGTGCTCCATTTGTTCTTTGTTTTTCTTCTCTTCCTGAATCCCTGAAAACCACTTATTGTTTTGTTACTGTCTTCAGTTCTGCCTTTTCAAGGAGGAAAATTTATAATTCATACACTATAGTAAATATTTGTTACAAAGCTCAAATTCTCTTTTTGGTATTTCAAACTTTGTTAAAATCATTCATATTTTTAAAGTCTTCAACATCAACTGGTTATATATATATATATTTACTTTGCAGTACTGAGAATTGAATTATGGGTGCTCTATCACTGAGCTACATTCATAGTACTTTTCAAAATTTTGAGACAGGGTCTTGCTAAATTGAGGAACTGGACTTTAACTTGTGATCCTCCTCTCAGCCCCCTGTCACTGGGATTACAGGGGTACACTAATACATCTGACTCAACTGCTTGTATTCTTGCCTTATAATACATATAAATGTATCATTTTTCATTCGTGCCAGCTATGCCACAATCATAATAAGGCTCTATTATGAACAAATTTCAATAACTGTAATTTTTTAAGGAACCTAAGGTCACTCCTTCAAATTAGAAGCAACAAATTAGGACCATAAAGTATATTTTAGGAAAAGAATGACTTTATTAGAAAAAGAAAATAAAACCACAAAGTCTGTGTAAGATCAAAGGACTCCTTCTGAAGGGTGAAATTTCTGCCCATATTCTGCCTGTTCTGGAAGGTTCTTTGTAAACATAAGGTAAGAGTCCAAAGTATATTCCTTCAAGTATTGGTTTGGGGATTACCTAGATTATCCATAATGTTCACAATAACAGAAAACTTTATAATCATTTCATATGGTACATTCTGCTGAGTCAGGAGGAACAAATAAGTTGAGGTACATAATCAGATATAAGAGGTTGAAATGTCTAACAAATAAGGCTATTTGGATGAGAGAGAAGCTGCCAGTCTGTGGATATGAGCATGTGGAACAATATTGATAAGCAGAGAACACCAATGTGAAAAAAGACCAGACAAACACTAGATAAATTTCACAAAAGATCATAGGCAAATAAGAGAATGACACAGAAGGGAAAAATATTTAAGGCAGTAACCCTTATATATCTGTTGGGACCTCAGCCAGTCTCATTTTCTACATATAGTCAATTCAAACTAACCAGTACACATGTATGCACATTTCCTAAAGGAACTCTCATTCCCCTAGGGAATATTCTATAAAATCTGCTATTAGAAGTTAAAAATTTCTATGTACTTCTTTTAGTTTAATCCAAAGTAAGAAGAATTCAAAAACTTCCATTCATCTCTTATCATCAGAGATCAATTTCTTGCTCCACAACTTCCTCATGGCATTTTTCACTTCTGCATTTCTCAATGTGTAAATCAGAGGGTTGAGCAAAGGTGTTCCAATGGTGTAAAACACAGCTATCATCTTATCCATGGGGAAGGTGGTTGCAGGCCTTGTGTATATAAATATGCAAGGTCCAAAGAACAAGATGACCACGGTGATGTGGGAGATACAGGTGGACAGGGCCTTTCTCCTCCCTTCTGCACTGTGGTTTCTCAGCGAATGCAAGATGATGACATAGGAGAACATGAGCACAACAAAACTCACTGTACAAATGGCCCCGCTGTTGGACACCAGGAGGAGGTTGGTCACATATATGTCTGTGCAGGCGAGCTTCAACAAGGGTTCCAAGTCACAGAAGTAGTGGTCGATCTCATTGGGACCACAGAAAGGCAAACGCAAGGCAAGAAAAATCTGAACTAAAGAATGCACACAGGACCCCACCCAGGCCACAGCCACCAACACACTGCAGACCCGGCGGCTCATGATGGTCATGTAGTGCAGGGGCTTACAGATGGCCACATAGCGGTCAATGGCCATGAGGATGAGGATGAAGATCTCCAGGCAGCCAAAGAAATGCAATGAAAAGACTTGGATTATGCACTCACTGAAAGAAATAGTGGCCTTCTTCCAAAGGGCATCCACAATTGTTCTAGGGGCTATGGAAGTAGAGAAGCAGGTGTCAGATAAGGATAAATAGAAAAGGAAGAAGTACATTGGACTGCCAAGTGCCCGACTGGTCTTGATGGTGGTGATAATCAGCAAGTTACCCAGCAATGTCCCCAAATAGAAAAGCAAAAATGTAACAAATACTATTTTCTTCCTAAATGGATCTTGTGTCAACCCTAGTAAGATGAACTCAGTCACATTATTGTTCAGCTGCATGATTCCATGAATGAGAGGAAGGGGTGAATGTGAGATGATTTATCTGCAAAAGAGAATGGATTTAATTTATGGTGTATTCTGTTAAGTTATGAAATATTTGAAAAAAATAGTTCATGGTGCTGTGTGTGATTATGGAATATTTAAAACAAATATAATATTACTCTCTGGCTACCTTCCTGCTATGATATTTTAATTATTCATATCAAAACTTGATTCCTCAATTTTTAGTGACCACTTAGTCGGGATATCATTTTTAAATAAGGATATGAATGTGATGCTTTTCTACACAATTCTTCAAATACAACTCTTCTTAACTTTGTCATGATTTTGATTGATTTTGCAATCTAGATATATGAATTGCACCTAAGAATTGTTTTTCACTTCTTTTTTTCATATTAAAAATTCTTTACGTGTATTTGCATGTTGAATACTTTGCATTAAAGACATATTTGATTGCCTTTGGAGCTTCATGATAAAACCATAAAATAACATACTACCCTCAAACTCATACAGTTTTTTATACGTGTAATAGATTACATATTTATGATACTTCATTATAAAAATAAATGATTTATAGCTACATAAATAATTCTACTTCTCTGCATATTTACCAACATGTATGCCAGCTTGAAAAGAGGAGTAAGAACCGTTTGCTTTTTTCCATGATGCTGTTTAACCTTCAAGCATCGTTATGACATTTAGTATTTGACATTAAAAAAGGCACTTAAATGAATGCTTTTATAGTTTGTTATAGCTCAAAATATCCCAACTTTATTTTTATTGTTCCCTTTTCTGAAAAGCAATCTTAGAGCCTTCACAGTCCCAAAAGACACTAATTTAACGGAGGAGTTATCCTACTTGATAGTTAAACATTTTCATGGTTGATGTTTTAAACTTAATTCAGACCTGAATTGGTTGTGTGTCATGGTTACTACCAATCAGTTGGTTAGGACCAGATCAGGATCATAGTGTCTCAAACTTCACATTGAAATGTGAGAAATGACAGGGGATGTGGTTTAAAAAGACACAGAATAATTAGTAACCAATTTCATTCAATTTCTTTCCATTCCTTTCATATTCAATGTTTAGTCACTTTTCAAATGTCACTTTAAAAATAAAGTTTTCACTAGTATGTGTAAATATGTATAAGAGAGTGTTTATACATATATATATATATATATATATATAACTATTACATATAGTGATTCATGTATATATGTAATTATACTATAGAATTATACATATAATTATATATACATGTATATAATATCATTCCCATATCCTACCAATTTTCAGGAAAAGCTCTTTTTTTATATTTATGTATATATTTTAAGATAAATTATGCACCATAAATACATGACTTATTTAACTTTTTAATGATTTTTAGTCCTTTTCAAATATGTAACCAATAGTATCACAATGACATTAAGTTCCCAGCAACTTCTGCAGCCACAAAGCCCATTTCAATCATTTTATGTTCTAGATAAACAATTGTACATTCATCATGTATTTCTTGATATCTTTGAAGACACTTTTCTGTGCCCCCAAGCACATTTCAAGGATTTTTTTCAAACACAGTTTATTTTGTAATCTACAATACTCTGGAATCAAGATATTAGGGAACATAGTGCTCACACCACCAAATATTTCCTGGAGTATGTTATCTCATGTTAGGTTCAGCTGCCTTGTGGTCATACTGAAGGTTAATATGTATATCTTATGGGATCTCTATTATGGGGAAGTGAAGAATCCAGATGTTAAAGCAGAGCAGAGTATTAAAGCTGATCTTGCTCTTTCTTTTCCAGAAGAGCCTTTTAATTTCCATCTGGTTAAACTTCAGGACTTATCTTTTGAGGAGGATCTCTAAGGCAGCTTTTGATGATAGTCTTATGATTAAGAAAATTATCATTCTTGTTCCCTACAAGCTTTCTTTACAGCTTGTAAATAACATCATATATTACTCTTTAGCACACAAGCTTCCTTCCTAGAATAAGAGCATTGGAAAAATATGTGCTCTCAGGATATTATTCTCCAAGTTCCAAACCAACACCTGTACAATGTAGGTATCCTCTAAATGTTTTTGAATCACTTATTCTTTACCACTTCTGAAATGCAATAGCATTTACCACTGTTGTAGTACCATGATTACCAAGCACATTAACATCATTAATTTACTGGGGCTTTCTATCTATCCTGTATGTAGAGACATAAACATGCTCCTAATTTATAAATCCAGGAACAAAATAAAACAACAACCTAAGATTGATTTTAAATAATTTGGCAAATTCACTCCACAACCTGAATTTGAAAAAAATTTTAACTTTAAAAAACACCATGTTGTGATTCATGATATTGGGGATGTAAAACTCATAAAATGATCATTTTAAAGTGTTTGGTTGTTTTTATGTTTGTTTCTCATGAATCCTTTCACCTTAAGGATAAAGGAAGAGGATTTACATGTCCTCTTGATATTAATTCATATTTTCATGTGTGTATGTGTGTTTACATACACATAATGGTTTGGAGACAAAAATGTCACTAGAACTAGGTTCATCCTGTAATGCCTGGAACAGTGAGTGGTTCACATCTTTAATCCCAGCTACTTGGGAGGCAGAAACAGGGAAGTTGCAAATTATGAGGCCATCTTGGGCAATTTAGGGAAAGATTTCATTAAAAAAAATAAGTGTAGCTCAGATGTAGAATACTTCAGCCTTCAATACCTACTACCATAAAACAAAAAAGCATCAAAACCACATCACCTTTGAATTAATGTTCTCACCTTGAATCTTCAGACAAAATCAGCCAAATTTAGAATGGAAAAATTTGTCAAAATGATGTTAATGAACAGATAACCTGTTGGCATGGTGGGTACCAGAAGTGCTGGAAGCAAGGTAAAATGTCTTGTGTGGACAACAGAGGAACGTGGAATACAGCACCAAGGGTCTCCTATGATTTCATGCTACAGAGTGAGACCACAGCGAGGAGCTCTGCTGCTCCTTCAGGACTCTCTCCAGAACTACCCAACCCTCCCAGATTCAGTCTAATACATCAGGAAAATATCCACATTGACTTTATTTCTATTCAGAATCCCCCATTCTTTGTGGGAAAGCTGATGTGCTCCCATGATGTTTTATTGCCCATAACCCAAATTTGGGAGTAATATAATCTCTCCTGGAGCTTCATGAATCCTGCTCATTGACCAAGACATGCTCTGGAGAACAGCCTGGTATATGGTCCAGAGCTCATCATGGAATTCAGTACCCATGCCCATGCATTGTATATCTACCTGCCACAAATATCATGAAATAAATGTACAGTTAGTTATTCCTCTTTTAAATGTTATGAGAGAGAGCAGGAGTTCTGTGGAGAAGCAAGGGTGGGTTGGACAACACATTGAAGAAGTCTGAACAGAGCAAATATTGAAGAAAATGGAAAGCTCTTTATCCAAAGTATTTTCAGGAACTCCCTCCTGTGCCTTATCTATCTATCTATCTATCTATCTATCTATCTATCTATCTATCTATCTATCTATCTATCTGTTATCTATCTATCTTTCACCTTCATTACACAGTGTTTAGCCTATGAACATTGTAATGTTTATTCTGAACAATAATGATTCTACTTATAAGTCTCAGAAATGTGTCAAGTACAAATTATGTTCTTATGATACCATTTAGGAAACATGCAAGAAACACAAACCGTATACTGTGATAAACAACATGCATTCCAGACTCTCACTTGGAGGTGGAGAAGCTGGCATTCTTTCGTAGCTTGTCAAAGTCATTATTTGCAATGTCTTTTTCTCTCAGTTCTGAGCAGGCATAATCTCTGCTCATTTTCTAGTACCCAAACACCTACTGAGGATGTATTCTGCCAAGCAACCTAATCCAAAAACATGAACAGACCTCTTTTTTTTTTCATTCTTCCACTTTAAGAAATTGTGGTACATTTTAAATAATTATGTCCTCCATTTTCCCCCACATAAACATGGCTTTCACATGCCTGGGTGCTCATAAATTATTAGTTGAGCACAAAGGATAATTTCTTCCCAATACTTGTTTTTTATTCATTTATGCTATATATTAACATTAATCTAAAAGAAGCCACTTGAATTGTTTTTTAAAAACAAAAACTTCCTTTCTCAGAGTATATGTCAGTAGTATAATCAGGAGACCTATAGAATTAAATTTGAAAGTTATACTGGATTACTCTGTAATAATGCCTCTCTGTCCACAAAGACGGAAATAATATATTGCTTACCCGTTAGAGGACTCTCTGAATTAATGTCAGGTGTGCTCATCCTGTTTTTATAGAAAACTAGAAAATTAAGGTCCTCTCTATATTCCAGGGAGGTTATTTTAAGACATAATGATGCAAGGCATTAGTATCTAAGAGAGTATTATCCCTAAGGCTTCTCCTACTTTGCTGCTCATCAGCATGTTAATTGTAATGCACTTAAGTTTTGGTTTCCTACTTTGACTATAAGAATAGAAAGCTGATCCTTCTCACAATAATTAATGAAATACAAACAAGGGTTTTGACAGGTTAAGTACTCCAGGTTGAGCAAAGGTCCAGGATAAAAGAGAAAAACCACCCATAGATAAGGAAGCAGAGAGTAGAGAAGGGGAATAAAAGAAAACCAAAATGATACTAGTGAAAATAGAAGTGGATAATCAGGACACAACTCTACTCCTACCCAATGCCCTATGTTGCCTCATCTTGCTGTAGAAGACAAGTTCTCTAGGTCTTGTAATTAATTTGCAAGTACAATCTAGGGACATCAGTGCAGCATTCTGAAATCACAGGTTCCATGCTGTGGGCTTCAGACGCCCCCCACTACAAAACAACAGATTTATAGAATATATTCTGAAGATTAATAATTACATTAAACATGGATTGCAAAATAATTTTCAAATTAATTTCCACTTGGTTTGCTAACACATGTGAGTAAAACAACACTTCTTAACAAAGACATTTGTGTTGAAATAATTTTATTTTCCAAATATTTCTGTATTTGTCACTTTGCATTAGTTGTAGTTTCAAGTCACATACAAATTCCATGAGGTATAAATCAACAATAGTTCATGAGAGAAAAGTGAAGCTCATAGAAGTTAAGTAGCTTGCTCAGCTTACATATTTAGTAAATTCATTAACAAGGTCTGCACTAATGATAGTCTTATTTTATGGTTTTTAATATTTCCATATATTTTTCTACACCAGTTAAAGAAACCTAGAAAGCTATAAAAACAAATTTCTATTGGCTGAGTTATGTGGCCTCAGGTTGTGGAGCTTAAAATCCATAGTGAGTTAATGAGGTTATGTTGAAATTCAGGTATCCATGGGGTATGCAAATGGAAAAGTTTCAGTTGACAGATGAAGACAGAGGAAGGTTTTTTTTTTTTAAAGTCTGAATTTCTAGACAAGGTTGTAGAGCTTGTTTTGGTAATAATTAATTTTAAATATTAATTTAAATTATGATATTGAGTGAGTTCATCTGAGAAATAATTTGAGATATTAGAAAAGCCAATCATCTTTAAAATGTAGGATGACACCAATCTCTAGCCAAAGGGGGATATTGAAGTGACTACCCACCCTTCAACATGACTAATCGAAAGAGAAGTTATAAATTCTAATTGTCCCTGCATTTTAGGAAATTAATTTGTTGAAAATCATCTTTGACAGGAGACATGGTTGAAAAATTCTCTGTTGGAATATAGGAGTGTATATTCTTGTGCATGTGTTGGTGTGTGTGTGTATGTGTGTGTGTGTGCACATGTGTTGGTGTTATGCAAAGAAAAGACTGAACAAATCTATGATGGACTCATATTCCCACGGTTGCTAATTATAAGACCCTCATTGTACCTGATTTGTCAATTGTGGGACACCAATGTGAGCACTGGGTTTTATTAGGTTTCAGGAAACAAATAACAAAAAAATGGATATAAAAACAGAATATGAAGAAGCTACATAGGGAAAAATGGAAGATGCTTTTATATACCAAAAGCATTAGTAGTCAAATTAAAACTGAAGAAACAAGCCAGGCATAGTGTCATTTGATTACAGGCCATGGTCATCTGAAGATGAAATGAAAAAACTACATGGATCAAGAGTTCCAGTCCAGCTTGGGCAACACAGAAAGACCCTGTCTTAAAAAAATAAACAAACAGAATAATACAGTGACACAGCCACATCAATGTTTATAGCAGCTCAACACACAATAGCTGAACTAGGGAACCAACCTAGATGTCCTTCAACAGATGAATGGATAAAGCAAACATGGTATATACACAATGGAATACTACTCTTCAATAAACAAGAATGAAATGATGGCATTTGCTGACCAATGGATGGAGCTAGAGAATATCATGCTAAGTAAAATAAGCTAATCTCTCCAAACTAAAAGCTAAATGTTTTCACTGATATGTTGATGTTAGTGCATAAGAAGGAGGCAGGATCTAGGGAAGAATTGTGACTTTGGATTAGGCAGAGGGGAGTAGGGGGGTATAGGGGTAAGGAGGATAGTAGAATGAACTGGACATTATTACCTTATGTGCATATATAATTAAATGACTAGTGTGATTCTACATCATGTACAACCAGAATGAGAAGTTATACTCCATTTATATATAATATGTCAAAGTGCATTCTGCTATCATGTATAACTAATTAAAACAAATAAAAAAATGAAAAAAACACACAAACAAACCAAAACTGTGGAAGTGAAGGAAAATAATTTTTTAAAGTTCTGTTACACCATATCCATCTAAATCACAATTTCAGAGTGACTACCCACTCTCAAACATGATTGATCTAAAAGGAAACTATGAATTTTAATTATCTCTGCATTTTAGGAACTGAGTGGGATAAATAATCATCTCTGACAGAAGACATGGTCTGAAATGGCCATATTTTCTCATTTAATAATGCTGAGGCTGGGGTCTTTATAATACACTGAAGCTAAGGAGTATTGACCCTTAATGGTACAGTTCAGGGCTTGCAAAACTAACATGGAGCTGTTAATATGCTCCTCACACTTGGGCATGACAATTCCATTAACAATTATAACTTGTGAATAATCTATACAACCCTTTGTAGACAGCACAAATAAACTGGTGGTGCATACTTATAATCCCAGCAGCTTGAGAGTACCAGGCAGGAGGACTGCTAGTTCACACACAGCCTCAGCAAATTAGAAAGGCCCTAAGCAACTTAGAAAGACCCTGTCAAAAGTAAAACTAAAGAGGGCTGGGGATATGACTCAGAAGTAAAGCATCCCTGAGTTCAATCAGAGCAGTGATGTGCTCACCCCAATCTCATTGAAGAGAGACAAGCAGTATGAGGATTTTCTGAATGCATATAGTCTTTTCACTTGTTTCTTTGACATTATCAGTTTTGCAGATCATATCATTTTTATCTTCAAACTGGATTCTATATCTTTGTCTTAAGTCTCTAAAAATACATTGTATCTTCAGCGCAGTTTAAAAAAGAACTTTTAGTTTGCAACATCTATTATTTTATTTTCCTATTTCTTGAGTCACACAGTTTTGTTATTATACTTTCAATGCCCTAATGAGTTAAGTAGCTGAATATCTCAAAGATTTTCACTAGCACATTTAAGAATCTCGCAAATAGAGTTTTATCTTACTAGTGAAAGGAAATAATAAATTAAAATAAACTAAAACGTAAAAGGAAAGCCTCTGATTAAAAAGAATATAAGTTTTCAAATAGAAACTAGACATGAAATGAAATGGGAAGTCCTGATACACTGAATCCATTCCTTTGCCTTAAAATGTTCATGAGGAAGACCAATATTTTGTTGTAAATCTATTATAAAAGAAATTAAATACAAATAACTGTACGTTGTTGGTAGATGTTCGAAAGTTTGAACAGGTGGGATTTTTATAAATGTCTTCCTTCTTACCAAACCTGTATGCAGACAGTGTTGTGAGATGTAGCTCACAGGCAGCCAGAATTGAGCTCTCAGAAAAATTATGAGCCAGAATTAGTATTTTGGGGAAACTCCTGTCTATTGGTCAGGAGAACAATTCATCAGCAGGAAATCAAATGTAATGATATTAGAGTTCAAAGGGGTAGTCAGGAAAGTGGAAAACAAAAGACTCTTAAAAAGTCTATTGGAGCATGATATTTTGAATACTCTAGCACTGACACACACAAAAATGACTTAATATGGTCAACTAACTAAAAAACTAAGAAACCCACAACATATGCAATGATAGTAAGATATATCCACAATATTCAGACATGATTGAAATCAATGTCTGTACTTATTCATCAAATCATAACTGAATAAGTATAAGACATGGCCCTCAGTTCACGCCTTGTTTTCTGATGCAGTTTTAACATGCCAAAGCTTTCTCATGGCATTTTTCACCTCTGCATTCCTCAGCGTGTAGATCAGTGGGTTGAGGAAGGGTGTGCCAATGGTATAAAACACTGCCACCATCTTGTCCATGGGGAACGTGGTTGGGGGGCGTGTATATATGAATATACAGGGACCAAAGAACAAGACAACAACAATGATGTGAGACGTGCAAGTGGACAGAGCTTTTTTCCTCCCTTCTGCACTGTGGTTTCTCAATGAATGCAAGATGACAACATATGAGATCATCAAAATAACAAAGCTGCTGGAACAAATTGCCCCACTGTTAGTAACCAACAGCAGATTGATCATGTATGTGTCCATACAGGCAAGTTTTAGCAAGGGCTGCAGATCACAGCAGTAATGGTCAATCAAGTTAGGTCCACAGAAGGGCAATCTCAAGGCCAGGATAATCTGAGCTATGGAATGTATAAAGGACCCTATCCAGGCAAGGACAATCAAGATGTGACAGACCTGCCTCCTCATGATCCTTGGGTAATGCAAAGGCTTACAGATGGCCACATAGCGATCAGCAGCCATGAGGATGAGGACAAAGATCTCCATGCAGCCAAATAAATGCAGTGCAAAGACCTGTGTCATGCACTCATTGTAGGATATGACTTTCTTTGCAGAGAGAGCATCCACAATTAATCTAGGGGCTGTGGAAGTGGAAAAGCAGGAATCAGCAAAGGACAGATAAAACAGGAAGAAGTACATGGGGCTTCCAAGCGTCCGGCTGCACTTGATGGTCACAATAATGAGCATATTCCCCACTACAGTCCCCATATAGAAAATTAAGAAGATTAAAAACACCATTTTCTGCCTCAGAGGATCCTGTGTCAATCCTAGCAATACAAACTCAGTCACATTGATCTTTTGCTGCATCATCTCAGTTGATATGGGGGTATCACAATTTGGAAACCCCCTATCTGCAAAGAAGAAAAGAAGAAAATGTAAAATGAATACTAAACAAATATGCTTTGAATATTAATTATCAAACATGAAGCTGAAAATTTCAAAGAGATTAGCATTTACATTTTTATATATTTTTTTCTGAATAAAATCGAATTTCTAGAATTTATTTAATGCATTTACAATTTATTTAATAAATTTACCAATTATATTTGAAAATAAGGAAATAGCAAACTAATAAATAGCAAGAGCTTCCTCAAGCAAATGTGTGTGTGTATCACATTTAGTATATAAAAGCATAATTTTTCAAATACAAATGGATCACAGATCTGTCTTAAAAATTTAACAGAGGGCAAAGAACATATTACCAAGCAGAATCTCATCTTTATTAAAAAGATTAAGCATATTAACAAATGCTCCATTTCATTCAGAGTTCATGCATTCAAATTAAAATTCCAGTTGGATATCCTTTGCACCTATATCAAATAAATAAAGCAATACTTTGATAACTGTATTTTTAACAAAAGATATGTAGAAATGTGTGATAAATAGTCAGTTACACCTATCTTTGGTGGGTTCAAGTGCTTGCAAGCTCCTAGTGATCTCAAAGCTTGTAGTCTCACAACTGTACAAAGACGTTGATCCAGAGATTCCTTTCCCTTAGACACAGCCAGTCAGGCACAAAGAATCATTTTAGAGCTGATAAGTAAATCCAACAAGCAGCAGGGAACAAGACTAATACTGCAGCCCTTTCAGTGGTAGTTAAAAAGAAAAAGCAAAGGGAGGGCTGGGGGTATAGCTCAGACGGTAGAGTGCTTGCCTCCCATGCACAAGGCCCTGGGTTCAATGCCCTCTGAGTTTAATCCTTAGGAAAAAAAAAAAAATGAAGCAACCTTTAAGATCAAAATGCTAATGAAAAAATCAAGGATGATATTATTATGTAAATACTGATTACTATAAAGAACACCTTGTAAGTTGTAATTCAAAATTTCAACAGGGGCTGGGCTCAGGGGCACAAACCTGCTTCCAAGAGCCTCAGGAGGGAGGCTGAGGCAGGATTTCTTGAGAGTTGAAAGCTAGCCTCAGCAATAGCGAGGCACTAAGAAACTCAGTGAGACCCTGTCTCTAAACCCCTACAAAATAGGGATGGGGATGTGGCTCAGTGGTTGAGTGTCCCTTAGTTTAAAGTTTAATCCCTGGTAACCCTCCCCCCCCAAAAAAGATTTCAACATGGTATTCTCATAGGATGATAAAATTTTCATTAACAGAAAAAAATATGGTTGCATATATATACATCCTTATACAAATAAATATTATTTTAAAGACCATAAAATATTTGCAGGGTGGACACTGATTTCTTTGAAGTGAGGAAGTGCTATTTTTACATGACTCACTTTAATAATATTTGAAAATATTATTATATAATATTAAATATATAATCATACCCCAATTAGAAAAAAAGTTGAAATACCTTACCTTAGGAGAGACTATTATTCATATCAACATGTTATTGATTCATCACAACTATCCTCTGTTGTGTACAGGACAGATGTATTAATTTTAGACATCACTGAGCTTCAGCAACAGGAGAGGTAATTGTAAGACTCAGCACTGTTTAAGTGCATCATAAACCACCACACTGTATTAACTACAGGTTTACTTGCTTCATATGTATATTTTATAAATATATTCCTTATGGGAGCTATTTAGGAAACAGAGATGAAGAAAACGTTCTTGTCTTCTATAATTAAGTAATATAAAATATGTTCATTTATATCAACAAATCAATTTTCTTTTCTTATCTCTATAGATAGCTAGATTTAGATATGTAATCATCCTAACACATCTGTGTGGCACTGTGTATGTGTGTGTGTGTGTGTGTGTGTGTGTGTGTGTGTTTTAGGCATAAGAATGGTATATATCGGAGTAAATTGAATAAGAGAATCAAGATATTTTCTATGGATATAAATAGGTATTGTTCTATATCATTTTTTTACTTAGCTACTATTGAAGAAAAGGTATTCCTACATTTCACAATATGAATGGCAACATCTAAAACACCAAAACTATTACTCCTATTTATACCTTATAACCATACCTATCAACAACCATACCTAGTAGTGCCACTTTCTATTTACTGTGCCTATTATTTTATTTTATTGGTACTTAGTTGTACATGACAGTAGAATCCATTTTGATAAAATTATAAAAGCACAGGATTTATCTTATTCTAATTGGGACTCCTTTTTTTTGGTGGACACATGGTGGAGTTCACTTAGGAAAATTATGTTACATTTATTCTACTGTCTTTCAGAATAGCATGCTAAATGATAAAAAGCCAGTTCCAAAAAACCAAAGGTAGAATGTTTACTCTGATATGTGGAAGCTAAACCACAATAAAGAGAAGGAGGGGAAGAAGAGAAGTTCAGTAGATTAGACAATGGGGAAAGACTGTAAGGAAGGGAGGATAGGAAGAGGAAAGACAGAAGAATAAATCTAACATATTTTTTAAAAAATCATGTTCTCATTTTAGATTGTAAAGCATTTCTATAAAATATCCTAAAGGTCCTATTCTTCAACAAAGCCCTGGAATTGTGTTAGATACTGTTTTGACATTAATCTGACTCATTTTCTGAAGTTTAAATACAAATCATACCAACTTTACTAACTTTGGCAAGATTAGAATGCAAGGTTAGAATGTTCATTTGCCCTCTTTCCAAGGTAATTTAGAGTCTACTTACTCAAAGGAGAATTTTAAATGTGGTCCTAAATCAATCCCTGATTTTTCTGCAGTCATGATGTCTTTGGTCTCACCAACAAGTTTATGCTCTAAGCTGCATGCTGGAAGGCAAACTAAACTGGCTCCAGATTCATTCAGCACTTTCTGAAATCTACCCACACACAGGATTTTCACTAGGACTTTCCTCCCTTTTGCCTGCCTTAGAGATGTATTTCATATGAATGATGCAAATTAAAGGTGTCCTGGGAAGAAATTCCCTGAAGTGTCCCATCCCTCTCAGGTGAAAAATAAGTCATATATGATGAGTAACTTAATCTTCAATTTGTTTCAGATTATGAGATAAAGAGGTTATTTATTCTTGTAATTAAAGATACTAATTTGGGTAATATGCAGCAGTTTGGGCTACAAAAAAAAAAAAGTAGGAATTTATCTTCCAATACTATTCTCCAATAAAATGACAGTGCCTTTTTGAAAGAGTGTCTGTTTCCAGAACTGGACTGGGAATACATAGGAGCAACTGGAGCATCTTACAGTGGTAGAGAATGGGTTATTGCTGAAACACACATAGGCTCACAGTGATGGGAATGTGGGACAGAGATATAGGGTCAACCGAAAGAGCCTACAGGGATCAAAACTGAAAATATAGCAGCAACATAAGTAAGTAAACCATACTGAAATATAGCCTGAAGTATGACATATCCATCCAAGAGTCCGCAGTGCTATAATTGAATAAATAACTAAACAGAGGAGAATAGAGAAACTTATATGAATATAAATTTGAAGTATTTACAAAGACAAGGTATCCTGGAAGTTTTAGAGGACACCCATGCCTCCTCTTGTGGGCTGTGTGAATAGTGACTTTCTTCCAAACAAGATAGTATTGAATGGGGGACAAGTGGATGCAGAGAGGAATGCAACCATGGCTGCCTCAGCCAATTGGGCAAGTTCCTTCTGAGCAAGTGTAAAGTCACACTGGTGGCACATACCCACTGATGTGACATGATAAAAATAAAACTTTATTTCTTTGCTATTCCTTCCTCCAAAATCTCACAATTCCAGGCTGAGTAACAGCAGGCAAGCAATACCTGAGAATGTTAGTTCAAAATGTTGACTTGCTTTCCTGAAAAGTGTCAAGGTCATTGAAAAACAAAGACAGTATCCCTGTCTATCTGTGCTGACAAAAACACGACTAAATCAATGTGTCATCTTGGACAGGATTCTGAAGAGAAAAATGATAGGACATAAAAATTGGGATATCTGAATAAAATATGAATCTCAGTCAATAATTGTGTGCTAATATTTATTTATTTGTTTTGAAAAATGTAATCAATAAATTAGCAAAAGACCTAAATAGATACTTCTCAACTTAAGAAATACAAGTGAAAACAAATACTTGAAAAAAAATGTTCAACATCTTTATCAATCAGAAAAATGGAAATCAAAATTTTGTTGAGATTTCATCTCACTCCAGTCCAAATGGCAATCATCAAGAATACAAATAATAATAAATGCTGACAAAGGTGTGGGGGAAAAGGTACATCCACACAGTGCATTTGACTGCAAATTAATGCAATCACTTTGGAAAGCAGAATTAAGATTTCTTTAAAGACTAGAAGTGGAATCACAATCAATCCGACTTTCCCACT
The DNA here is from genome assembly GCF_052094955.1 of Ictidomys tridecemlineatus. Lineage (NCBI taxonomy): Eukaryota > Metazoa > Chordata > Mammalia > Rodentia > Sciuridae > Ictidomys > Ictidomys tridecemlineatus. The sequence continues at coordinate 18,142,359 of NC_135480.1, read as the reverse complement.
CTTTGGTATTTATCTAAAAGAATTAAAATCAGCATATTGTAGTGATATAGGCACTAAAATGTTTATAGAAGTGCAATTCACAACAGCCAAATTATGGAACCAGCCCAGGTGTCCATGAGATGATGAATAAATAAAGAATATATGGTGCATATACACAGTGAAGTTTTACTCAGCCCTAAAGAAGAATGGAATTATGTTATTAGGTGGAAAATGGATGGAACTGCAGAACTTCATGATAAGTTAAATAAACCATACCCAGAGTTAAGGCTTGACTCTTTTCTCTCTAATGAAAAAGCTAAGGCAAAATAAAGGGGAAAGTGGGGGAAGGAAATGTGAAAATAGAAGGGAGATCCGAAGGAGATGTTGAAGCTCGGATAATTACTAGTGTCCCATCCCAATAGGCCATTGCTACTCTGCTGCTTTTAGGTTTCTTTACACCATAGATTAATTTTGCCTCTTCTAGAAACTTATATAAATAAAATCATAAATAATGTACTCTTTTATGAACAGGTTCTTTCATTCATCAAAATATTGTTGCTATTAATTACAGGTATTGTGCTTATCAGTGCTTGTCTCCTTTTTCTTGCTGAAGTATATTTCATTATATATATATATATATATATATATATATATATATACCAGAGTCTTCATTTTTTATTAATAGACACTTGAATCTCTTGATGTACTTAGCTATTATTCACAAACCTGCCTAAATTGTATAATACAATCATTTTATGAACATACTGTATTTCTTGAACAAAGAGCTAGAAATTGGATCATTGGGATATATTTTAAGTGCATATTTACTTACTTGGTGAGCAGTCAGGACTTTAATAAAAGTTGTTCTCAGTGGTGCACATCTGTAATCCCAGAAACTCATGAGGGTGAGACAAGAGGATTGCAAGTTCAAAGCCAGGCTCAGCAACTTAGTATGCCCTAAGCAACTCAGTGAAACCCTGTCTCTAAATACAATATAGAAGGAAGTTCAGGCCCAGGTCAAGCCCAGGACTACCCCATCCCTGCCCACCTGTGGACCCTTCAGCAAGCTCAGGTCCAGGCTTAGGACTGCCCATGCTGACCCAGCCTGGAGACCAGGCCTAGTCCACACCCATGGGACACTGCAGATATTGCCATAGCTCTTGCTACATGGCCCTCCCCATGTAATGGCTTTCACCCTGGGACAATAGACAGGGCCTGAAGCCATCTGAATCTCCAAACAGGCAGCCCAAAGCCATTGTAAGGCCACTCTTCCAGCTCCATCACTGAAAGTGGTTTCATCCATCTTGGGACACTCCTGCCACTATCTTTGCTATTGCTGTCACAATCTTTAGTTGCAGCAGCATCTATCTTGGGACACTGGCTGCGAACTGGAAGCCCAACACCAAGGTGAGGTACAGGTAATCTTCAGGAACACTACAAAAGTATAGGGTATAAACTGTAATACCTCAGATCTGCACTGCAAGAAAGGATGACACAATGACAACATGAAAACACAAGGGAAGAAAGTGCCCCAAAACAAACCGGGATACTACAGCAATAGAATCCATTGACAGCACAGTTGATAAAATATCAGAGAAAGAGTTCAGAATAATCATAATTAAAATGATCTGTAATTGAAGAATGACCTGATAGAGCAAATACAGGAAAAAATTGATCACTCCAAAAAGAGATAAGAGACAAATACAGGCTTCCGTTGTGCACACAACAAAGAGATATGGGAGCAAATACAGATAAGCAAAATATTACTTCAAGAATGAGACAGAAATTCTGAAAAAAATATATAAGAAAGCTTTGAAATGAAAGAAACAATAAACCAAGTTAAAAAAAAACTCAATAGAAAGCATCACCAATAGACTAGATCACTTGGAAGATAGAACATCAGATAATAAAGACAAAATATACAGCCTTTAAAATAAAGTTGACCACACAGTGATGATGATAAAAAAACATGAACACAACATACAAGAATTATGGGATAGCCTCAAAAGAACAAATCTAAGATTTATTGGGATATAAGAAGGTACAGAGATTCAAACCAAAGGAATGCACAATCTCTTCAAAAAATAATATCAGAAAATTTCCCAAACATGAAGAATGAATTATAAAATCAAATACAAGAGACTTACAGGACATCAAATGTACAAAATTACAACAGCTATACAGTACTGCACATTATAATGAAAATGCCTGCATATAGAATAAGGATAAAATTTTAAGGGCACATGAGTGGAATCATATTACATATAGGGGAGATCAATTCAGATCTCAGCAGATTTTTCAATTCAGACCCTCAAAGCCAGGAGATCCTAGAACAACATATACCAAGTTCTGAAAGAAAATGGATGCCAACCAAGAATCTTTTATTCAGCAAAATTAAGCTTCAGATTTGGTGACAAAATAAAAACATTTCATGATGAATAAAAGTGAAAAGAATTTATAGTGAGAAACCTGCACTACAGTGCATTCTCAGCAAAATATTCCAGGAGGAGGAAATGAAAAACAACAATGAAAATCAGCAAAGGGAGGAACTACACTAAAGGGAAGACTAATCAAAGGAGAAACTAAGTCACGTTAAAAAACAAAAATAAAGCAAAATATTCAGGTATACAAATCATATACCAATAATAACCCCAAATATGAATGGCCTAAACTCATCAATTAAAAGACATATACTGACATATTAGATTAAAAAAATCAATAATTTAGACTTAACAGACATATATATATATATATATATATATACATATATATATATATATATATATATAATATTCCATCCATCAACAAGTGAATATACTTTCTTCTTATAGATTCTATGTTGGCATCCATTTTCTTTCAGAAATATACTTTCAGCCACCCTGATGAAAAGTAGGAGAGGTTAAATTCAACTTACTAAAATTCTTGATGAAAAAGGAAATACCACAACAGACATTATTGAAATATAGAAGACAATTAGAAACTATTTTGAAAATTTGTACTCCAATAAAATAGAAGACGTTGGAGACACTGACAAATTTCTAGAGGCATATGATCAAACCCAACTTAGTCAAAAGGACATACACAAACTAAATACATTAATTTCAAGCAAAGAAATAGAAAACACCATCAAAAGCTTACCAAACAAGAAAAGCTCAGAACCTGATGGATTCATTGGTGAGTTCTACAAGACCTACAAAGAAGAAGTAATACCATTACTCCTCAAATTATTCCATGAAGTTGAAAAGGAAGGGACCCTTCCAAACTCATTCTATGAAGCTAATATTCTGATAGCAAAGCCAGAGACATATCAAGGAAAAAACAATTCCGACCAATATCCCTGATGAACATAGATGCAAAAATTCTCAAAAAATTCTGGCAAATCATATACAAAAACATATTTGAAAAATACTGCACCATGATCAAGTGAAGTTCATTCCAGGGATACAAGGTTTAACATACAGAAATAAATAAATGTAATTCATCACATCAATAGACTTAAGGATAAGAGTCATATGATTATATAAATAGATGCAGAGAAAGCATTTGATAAAATATAGCACCTTTTCATTTTGAAAAAAAAACTAAGGAAAATAGGAACTTTACTCAACATTATACAAGATATCTATGCTAATCCCAAGGGTAACATCATTCGAAATGGAGAAAAATTAGAAACATTCCCTCTAAAAATTGGAACAAGACAGGGATGCTCTCTCTCAGCATTCCTGTTAAACATGTGTGGAAAAAGGCACCCTCATACATTGCTGGTGGGACTGCAAATCGGCACAATCTGGAAAGCAGTATGGAGCTTCCTTAGAAAACTTGGAATGGAACCACTATTTGACCCAGATATCCCACTCCTTGGTCTATACCCAAAGGATTTAAAATCAGAAGACTATAGTGATGCAGCCACATCAAGTTTTATAGCAGCTCAATTCACAATATCTAAACTGTGGGCCAACCTATATGCCCTTCAGTAGATAAATGGATAAAGAAACTGTGGTATATATCCACGGTGTAATATTACTCAACATTAAAAGAGAATAAATTGATGGCATTTGCCAGTAAATGGATAGCCTTTGAGAATATTATGCTAGGTGAAATAAACCAATCTCAAAAAACCAAAGGTTGAATGTTCTCACTGACAAGTGGATGTTGATCCATAATGGTGGAAGCACGGAAAAAGTGGAGGAACTGTGATTGGTAAAGGGGAAAAAGGGAAGGGAAGGAGACATGGGGCAGGAAGGATGGTGGAGTGAGGTGGACATAATTCCCCAGGGACATGTATAACTACACATATGGTGTGACGCTACATTGCATACAACCATAGTAATGTAAAATTGTGGTGCAGTTGTCTGCAATGAATCAAAATGTATTATGCTGTCATATATACCTAACTAGAATAAATAAATTGTGGGACACTAACATTGCACATGACTGAGTCACACTTCCCATCTGGGTGCTAAGGCACCCAGTTGCAGAAATGTGGCAGGACTTTCCCCACCCTTCTTGGGTTTCAGGGACATGTCTTCGTGCATGGGCATGCCTTGCTACAGCCCCATGGATGGAGCTATGCTCACCTAATACTTTGAAATATTACCCTTTGCCCTGTTTGGGATAGAATGTCCCATGGAAACAACTTTTGTGTGTCTTTTTCTCTTACTATGCCCTTGGGTGTGGCCTACCTAGATGTGAGTCAACCTGCTGACAGCAGATATCATGAAGCTAGACTCAGCCCCCCTTAAACCTGACCCCTTGCCACATTTGAATACCTTCTCCTCAATAAAAGGGGTCAGCACGAGTGGGCTCTCTCTCTCTCTCTGTCTCTCTCTCTCTCTCTTCCTATGGACCCTTAAGATCAGAGGAGCCTTCACAGTGATCCCAAAAGAAAAAGGTATTTGTATCTCTTGTGTGATTACTTCGTACAGCCCAATTTGCTCAGTTCACCTGGAGTGACCCCTGAGCATTTTAGTCGCAAACAAAACTCAGCAATCAATCAATCAATAAATAAATAAATGTAGTAATCAGACTTCTAGGATAGTTATTTATAATCCAAAAGGTAGGGACCCATGGTTAATTAGGCTTCCTGAAGAAAGTCTAATTAAAGCAAAGAAGAACTGACCCTTTCCCTGGGCATAAGTTTATTACCATAATGTTTTTTATAATTTCATTTCACAACCAGCTCTGGTATTGCCATAACAGCATATTGATTGTAGAATGTTTGGAAGTCTATTTAATGAAGATTGCTAGAAGATTATCTGTATAAGTGGAGACGAAAACAAACAACCAGAGAAACCCAGAAAACATACAAGACAATAGGAGAGAATTAAAGTAGAAGCATTGCAAAGGATCATTCTAGTGGTCTGATTTTTTTTCATACACATATACAGAAAATGGACATTCACATAACTAAATTTAAAGGAGAGTAGAGAAATTTCAAAGAATATAAATTCAAAGTATTTACATAGATAAAGTGTCCTGGAAGTTTTAGAGAACACCCATGACTCTTCTTGTGGGCTGTGCCTAGTGACCCCTTCCAAACAAGTCAGTATGGGATAGGGGATGAGCAACTACAGAAAGGAAAGTGACCATGGCTGCCTCAGCTAAGAGGGCAAATTCCCAGCAAGGGTGAAGTCATACTGGTAGCACATACCCATTGACGTGGTATGAAGAAAACGAGTTTATATCTTTGATATTTCTCCCTCAGATCCATGATCTCAGGTCAATCAGACAGTTACAGGATTTAGTTCAAACTCTCTGACTTGCATTCCTGAAAAGTTACAGGTCCTCAACAAATTTTCCCTGTCAAGATGTGCTGAAAAGAAGGTGATGACTCAATCAATGTGTTATCTTGATAGGATTCTAAAAAGAAAAAGGGCAAGAGTTAAAAAATAAGGAGATCTGCATAAAGCATGAGTCTCAGTTAATACTCATGTACTAACACTCATTCATTTTTTTTTGAAAAGGCAGCCTATTAATATATTTGGCAAACATTTTCCCATTGAATTTATATATGGTGAGTTTTAAAAATACATTTTTATTAAAATTAAATTTATATACAATGAAATGCAGACCTCATATGATTTGGTATTTTGATAAATTAATATTTTCAAGTAACTATTAACAAATTTAGGATGTAAAATTTTTCCAGTAACTCAAAGTGTTCTTTGTTGCTTTTTCTTTTTCAGTTAAAAATTCCCCTTACCACTTACAATTCTGAGTTTTATCACCTTATATTCATTTTACCTCATGTAGAACTTCATGTATATTAAACCACAGTGTTGAATCTTCTGTGCCTAGCCCTTAAGATTCATCAGGTTGCTGTGTGGAGAAGTAATCCATTACTTTCTTTGCTGAAAAATGTTTTGTTGAATGTGACATCTTCTTCTTTTAAAATGTACAATGTTTGCTGTTAACATTATTATTTAGATATTTTAATCCAAGTTTACCATTATTGTAATTTTCTTCCTCCCTTCCTTTCTTTCTTTCTTTCTTTATTTCCCATCTGTACTTTTCTTTCTTTTGAACAATTGAGTGATTGTTTTTGTTTCAAGTTTAATTCTACCTTTCCTACTGGCTTGAAAGCTTTACCTGTTCTTATTGTTCTTTGGTTAGAGATTATAATAAGATATTGTAATGAATAAACATCATATAATTAAATGTAGTAGTTACATAAAGTCACCACATTTTACCTTAAAGTGAATAAACTACTTTATGTGTGATGTAAAGACTCATGATAGTGGGATTCCAGTTACCCTTTTCTTGTGCTATGTGCTACTGTCATACATTTTTTGGCAACATGTCTTTTAGAAGTAATAATTCAGTAATTATTATGTTGACTATACTCAATTTAAAAAAAATACAAAAAAACTGTTCTTTATACATAATTGTTTATTTAGTGACATATGTCATGTTTCTTCCTGGGACATTGGATTTCCACAAGGTATATATTTCTTTTAACATGATACCTTAGCCTTGTATTTTGACTTTTGATTATCTGAAAATATATAATGTTGCAGGATTTAGTTCAAACTCTCTGACTTGCATTCCTGAAAAGTTACAGGTCCTCTACAAATTTTCATTTTAAAAGACTATATTCATTTAATATATATATTTTTGTGGATCTCTTTTTTATAATGTTTTAATTAGTTATACATGACAGTAGGATGCATTTATGCTACTTTGATATATCATACATAGATGGGATATAATTTCTCATTTTTCTGAGTGTACACGTTGCAGAATCATAGTGGTCACATAGTCACATATATACACACAGCAATAATGTCTGTTTCATTCTACTGTCTTTTCTATCCCCACATTCCCTCTCCTTCCCACCCATCACTTCCTTCTACCCAATCCAAGGTAACACTAGTCTTCCGTAGTGCCCCCCACCTTATTGTGAATTAGTATCCACGTATTAGAGAAAACATTTGGCCTTTGGTTTTGTGGGATTGGCTTATTTTGCTTAGCATGATATTTTCCAACTCTTATCATTTAAGGCAAATATCATAATTTTACTCTTTTGCAAATCAAAACTTCTCTAAGATTTCATCTCACTCCTGTCAGAATGGCAATTATCGAGAATACAGGCAACAATACACATTCGCAAGGATGTGGGGGGGAAAAGTACACTTGCATTGATTTTTTTTGTTGTTCTTTTTTTCTCTTGTCTTTTAGGTGCTTTCTTTTTTTCATCATAGCCTTCCCAGTTTCTAATAGGTGTCTGCTCATATTTTTTATTTTTATATAATGTAGAATGACTTTTAATATCTGGCTGACTCTTTCTCTTTCTGTATATTTCCATATATATTAATGGATTTATGAAGTATATACACATAGTTCCATATATATTTCTCTCTGTGTGTCTAAACGTTTTTTATTTAATATGAAATTTTACATATATCTCCTCAAAAATTTTGCCTCATATTCTCTCTCTCTCTTTCTCTCCATTTTTTCTGACATCCCATTTTTATAGAGGTTAGATCATTGATTCTTACATTTACTACTTTGGATCTTGGGTCAGTTTTAAAAACCTTTTGTCTTTGGTATTTAGTTTGTATATTTTCTACTGACTTTTCTTCAAATGTACTGATGCTTTCTTCTTAATTTTCTAATTCTTCTCAATAACATTCGAAAATCATACATTTCAGACTTTATCTTTTCTCATGCACGTGTTTATTTCCATTAATTTCCTAGTCAGCAGTGTTTTAGCAATGCTCTGCAAATATTGATCTCTTATATTATTATTTTTATTAAGTTTATTAAAATATTTTTTTTCTTGAGATTTTCTTTTTTGTTAAAGGATTATTTATTTAGGAATCTGTTTACTTCCAGATGTTTAAAGATAAAGTAAATAAGTAGACCTATATAATGGAGTTTTACTCAGTCATAAAGAAGTATGGAATTACAATTATGGCTTTTGCAGGTAAATGGGTGGAGAACATTATGCTAAGTGAAATAAGCTAGACTGAAAAAGTCAAGAATCAAATATTTCCCTCATGTAAGCAAAATAAGATGAATAAAGAGGAAACCCCATTGAAAAGGGAAAAGATCAATGAGTGATTGAGGAGTTAGAAGGAAGGATTGGAAAAAAAAAAGCAACTGTAGAATGAAATTGACTGTAGAATGAAAATTACGCTATGAGCATATATGAATGCACCAGTGAATTCCACCCTTATGTATACCTATAAAACAAAAAATTAAAAAATACTAAGTGAATAGAAGGAATAACAGTTAGTATAGAGGTAGAGGAATGGGGGAGATGGAAGAGGGGAAGGAAGTGGGGGAGCATTGTATATATGAGTAGGTTATAATGGTCCCCACTAATATGTAAAACTATAATGCACTCATTAAACAATCAATAAAACCTATAAAAATCCTAAAAAAAATTAAAAAAAAAGAACATTGATATTAAGTTTCTCACCACAGATACAAAAGCATAGAATTTGAGTTCATGCAGTCTAACTTCAAAACTTGTAGACTTACATTGAATTCTCCCTCCCTTCTTGAAGTTAAAATATGCAAATTATGACCATTGCACAGCTCATATAAAGTTTTTAGATTTTTTAGGACTTTTACAGCAATGTTTCAATTTTGGGATAAAGTAGGGAGAGGAAGTTATTCCTGACATGCGAGATTAAAAGAACAGGTTCAAAACTACTTCTGCCAGGCACTGTGGTGCATACTTGTAATTCTAGCAACTTGTGAGGCTGAGGCCAGAGGTCAGCAAGTTTGAGATCAGTCTCAGCAACTTAGCAAGATGCTCAGCAACTTGATGAAACCTTGTCTCAAAATTAAAAAGGAAAAGTAGTAGGGATGTAGCTCACTGGTAAGTGCCTCTGTGTTCAATACAAAAAAAATGTAAATAATAATAAACATAATTATAACAACCAATCATAAATATAATTAAGAAATTAATAAAATAAAACATTATTCTGACAATTCTCAGGAAATTTATTCATTTCTCTAAACTTTTTATTTTCATTTTTAATTCCTTAATAGATATAGATAACTTCGTATATTTTTGTGTGACATAATTATGTGGTAACAACAATAACAAAAAAAATCTGATACATATTAGACCCTCTCCTTATTCTTCAAGTGAAAGGATAGTTTGAAATCATGGTTTTAGGTGTATTAATATGAGTGAACTGGTCACTGTGAACTTATTCATTGGATGTTTATGGAATCCTAGATTTATTATGTTAATTTTCCTTCATTTTATCAGAAGATTTTTTTTATTTTTTAAATGACAAATAATAATCATACATATTAATGGTGCTTTGAATCACATAGAACTATTTAAATTTTCTTTCCTTATAGAGGTATTTCTTGTTGTATAATCTATTCATTTTCCTCTACATTTTAAGAATATTTCATTTTTTTTAATCTACCTCTGATCTTGATTTATTTTTCTAAAATGCAAAGCTCTATGAATCCTCTGGTGTGTGTGTTTGTGTGTGTGTGTGGCTTGTATTATATATGAGTAAATTAGATAAGTCTATCACAGAATCAATTCATTTCAGGGTCTATAAAGTATAAAGTGTATTACTCCCTTTATGCATGAATTAACTTTAAAACAACCAGTTGTGGCAGTAAGATATGGTGAATAGTGGTAAGAATTTTCAATTATAAGGCAGAGTACTATTTTTAGTTTTTGTTCTTGCTAGACACACGTGACAGTACAGCACATTTTTATATATTATACACACATGGAATAACTTGTTCCAATTAGGGTCCCACTATTGTGGTTGTACATAATGTGGAGTCACACTGGTGGTGTATTCACATATAAGGATAGGAAAGTTGTTTGATTCATTCTTCTGTCTTTCCTATTCCCATCTCCCCACTCTTCCCTTTGTTCCTCTTTTTCTTATCCAATGAACTTCTGTTCTTCCCCACCCTTGTTATGGGTTAGCATCCAAATATCAGAGAGAACATTCTGCCTTTGATGTTTTGGAACTGGTTTATACATTTAGCATGATAGTCTCCAGATCCATCCATTTACCAGCAAATGCCATAATTTCATTCTTCTTTATGGCTGAGTAATATCCCACTGTGTATATATAGCACATTTTTCTTTTTCTGTTCATCTGTTGTAGGGTACTTAGGTTGCTTTCATAACTTGGCTTTTGTGAATTGTGCTGCTATAAACACTTATGTGGCTCTGTCACTGTAGTATGTGAATTTTAAATCCTTTAGGTATAAACTAAGGAGGAGAATAACTGTGTCAAATTCAAATAAGAAAAGAACATTCAAAGAATAATAAGGAATTCATTTTGGCTATAGGAGCAGCAAAGCAAATAAAGTTCAGGGTAAGTCAAAAAGTATGTTAAGGTCAGAGCATGAAAAATCTGTAATTGAAGATTCTGTGACAAGAATTATTGAAAGGCTACAAATATTAAATGATTAATGTTTAATAAATAAATTATAAGGCACAGTATTAAAAATAATATGGAATTTGGTAAGCATTACTAAAAATGTGGTACAATTCTCTACACTGAAGTCAAAGAATTTTTAATTTTCAGAATATAATCTGAAGCCTAGGCCTCTAAGGTACAACTGTTCACCTGTCCTTTTTCCCATTCTTGGCATGAAAAACAATGGACATTTTAATTTGTGAAGCTATACACACAACACAATGGCATAGAAAAATAACAAATAAAGAAAGGGGACATAGCAGTATAAATGGAGAGAGAAAGGGGCTTTGCACAATAGTAGTGAGTTCTCCCTGAGCCTACTCTCTAGACACAAGTGCTGTATTTCTGAATTTCCATGGTAATTTCATCAACATCATTCACTTCAAATAAAATAGATCCTATCACTTTGGGGTTCACGTCAGTTTCTACCTTTCTGCTCTTCAGTCTGAGAAAACATGTTGTATCTCTCTATCTCTAGTTTTATTTAGCTTTCACAATGCCCATTATTGTACTTTTATTTAACTTAGATTTAGAGGGTCTTTTGCTACAAATGGTAAACATTAATTTTGTAAGAAAACCTGAATATCTCAAGGCTTTTCAGCATTAGCTTTAAAAAAAACTCACAATGTTTTGATTAGAAATATATAGGTTAGAATAACTTTATATGAAAAGAACCTCTTATTTGAAAATGTGGAACTTTCCAAAGGCAATCCAGTCATAAATGACAAGGGCACTTTAGATACTAAAAGATTCCTTTGTCTGTGAATGTTCAAGAAGACACTTGCTACTTATTTCGAATCCCTTAAAGAGGGAGGAGATAATCACAATAAAATGGTTGCACTTTATTTATATCTACTTATAAATTTCAGCTGCTCTGATGGTATAAATGTTTTCTGATCAGATAGATCAGAGTAAAGATTGACGGACTTGTAGGTCATGTTCACAAGTACCAGAATGGAATTTCAGGGAAAGAAAGAGTCAGACTAAAGAGGTCAGGGGCATTAACAGTCGGAGGTCAAAACACAGAAAACTCTAAGAAAGCCGGCACATGAGTTTAGAATGTATAGAAGTGGCCAGGCCCTAGAACCATAGTGGCTGGAAAGGATGATAACCTGTTGAGACGGAATATTTTCTATAACTACCTGACTTAAAATTTCACAACAGCTCTGTAAAAAAGATACTATGGAATTCATACTGCTTATCATCTAAACAATATTCAGAACCCACAAACTTATATATAAGTACATATTACTCTCACAGTTATCACAAATTATCACATTTAATATTTATAGAGATTCAGTCATATCATAAATGTATAAACATGAGATTGGACTCGCAATTCATCCCCTGCTTTCTGATGTAGTTTTAACATGCCACAGATTTCTCATGGCGTTTTTCACCTCTGCATTCCTCAGTGTGTAGATGAGTGGGTTGAGGAAGGGTGTGTCAATGGTATAAAATACTGTCACCATCTTGTCCATGGGGAATGTGGTTGGGGGGCGTGTATATATGAATATACAGGGACCAAAGAACAAGACAACAACAATGATGTGAGATGTGCAAGTGGATAGTGCTTTTTTCCTCCCTTCTGCACTGTGATTTCTCAGAGAATGCAGGATGACAATGTATGAGATGGTTAAAATTGTTAAACTGACTAAGCAAATTGCCCCACTGTTAGTCACCAACAGCAGATTCAGCAAGTAAGTGTCTGTGCAGGCGATTTTAAACAAGGGCTGCAGATCACAGCAATAATGGTCAATCAAGTTGGGTCCACAGAAGGGCAATCTCAAGGCCAGGATAATCTGAGCAATGGAATGCATAAAGGACCCTATCCAGGCAAGGACAATCAAGATGAGACAGACCTGCCTCCTCATGATCCTTGGGTAATGCAAAGGCTTACAGATGGCCACATAGCGATCAGCAGCCATGAGGATGAGGACAAAGATCTCCATGCAGCCAAATAAGTGTAGTGCAAAGATTTGTGTCATGCACTCATTGTAGGATATGACTTTCTTTGCAGAGAGAGCATCCACAATGAGTTTAGGGGCTGTGCATGTTGAATAGCAGGAATCAGCAAAGGACAGATAAAATAAGAAATAATACATGGGGCTTTCAAGTGTCCTGCTGGATTTGATGGTCACAATAACAAGTGTATTCCCCACTACAGTCCCCATATAGAAAATTAAGAAGATGAAAAACACCATTTTCTGCCTCAAAGGATCCTGGGTCAATCCTAGCAATATGAACTCAGTTACATTACTATTTTGCCACATGGTTTCATTTGGTGTGGGGATATCTCATGTTTGAAACAATCTGCAAAGAAGAAAAGAAAAAATATAAAATAAATACTGAATTTGAAGTAGAATGCATATTCTTTGTCACTAAACTACAACTTTATAAGAGGTGCTTTCAATGAGAACCCCCAATAGGTTCCAATCACTTTTCATTCTGGGTATTTTTTTTCCCCTCTGGATAACATGAATTTTCTAGAAACTATTTTACTGCATTTACCAGATTGGATATGACAATGATTAAATAAGATATAGAAAATGTAATAAAAATGCAATTGCTTCATCAAGCAAATTTAGGGTACTTGGTGTGAGTAGATAGATTTCCAAACTGATGAATGTGTTCCATCAGTCCTCAGGAAGGAGCTATCAACAGTAGGTTGATGCACTGAAAATCTAAAGAATGCTTAAGCTTTATTTATCTCAATAGACATTCACATAATTTGAAGCTGGTGCTTCTATTAAAATGTAGTTATAGAATAAGCATGTTGAACATTTTAGTAATGATTGTTTAACGTTTAAGATAACTTTTTTCACACAAACACACATATTCAATGAGTGAGAGGAAAAGAGAGAAACAGAGATAATGAATTTACCTCAGTATACTTTTAACCTTCTTGAACCTGCTAATGCAGTTTAGTATATTTATTTTTAAAATATTCTGAACATTAATAAATAACTTTCTAAACATTGAGATTGTCTTCATGAAGAGAAGAGGAGAGAATAGAAGAGGAGAAAAGAGAACGGAAAATAATAGAAACATTAAGCAAAATTTTGTGAATGAACAAGACATTGATCCATTCCAACAAGAGTTAGTTTAATCTGTTGTTTAACTAAGTCAATCTCTATTTACTTTACCTCTTGAAACATCTTATGTCCAAATTCAGCATCTACAATTTTTTATAACATTGTTATATATAGTTAAATTTTTTTTAATTCTTTATGTTTCTGAATATTTAAATATGTTTTTTTAGACCCTAGGAGACACATTAAAGTAAAGGAAAAGAGGAAAACATATATCAATAAGAGTATTTTTCCAAATTTCAGGTTCATGACTAAGGATTTTTAGAAATGTTAGCAGTAAATTCTCCAAGTTATAGCTGAAACTTTCAATAGAATTACAACTGATATTATTAGGTATTCCATTTCCTGACTTCAAGGGAGAAAAGATAGAAATAAAATGGTCATTCATTTGTTTTGGCTATGCCAAATACAGGACAAATTTTTCTATGAACCTTGTCACATATGTTCTCTAAATAATGGCATAGTCAACAGCAAAAGTTAATTATGAAGTGAATAAAATATGTGTAAAAATCTCTTGACTTAAGAAAGCATATTTGCTTCAAATTAAATGGATTTCACAGGTCAACTTAAAAAAAAGAACACATACAGAATTGACAAAGTGTCAATTTTAAAAGACACCCTTTTTCTTATTAGAAAGAATCATAAGGAAGCCTAATTTTTATTGAAAAGTATATTCAAATTAAAATTCCAAAGAAATATCTTTTCAGTTCTTGAACTAAAACTGTGATTTTTAAGTAAATATCTTTTAATTAATAGTTAATAAGAAAGATGTGGAAAACAGTTATCTCTAAATATTCTTGATAGGGATTTAAATGGGCACAATCTCTTAAGGGGTAATTTTCTATATTCATAAATAATAGTATTTATAATAAATACTAAAATATATTTCTTATACAACTATATAGCCACTAATGGTCACAAAGAACTTCCTAACAGCCCTTTCCCTGGAGGTGAAAGATAACAATTTAGTGCCCATATCAGCCTCTTTGAGATTGAATGAACCAGGAATGGTATTTTTATGCAAACATTAAAAATTATACACACAAGTACACACATACACACACGGACCTTTAAAATATATTCTAAATTAAAATTTACAAAATCTAGAGCAGTTCTGGGGAAGGAGGTTGACTTTTTCAACATCAGAAGGATTTTCTTATAAGGCACATTCACTAAGATGTAATTTCTATAGTTGTACCACAGGCAAAGGCAGCATATGATAAGACTCCAAGTTTTTTTTTTTTTTTTTTTTTTTTTTTTTTTTTTTTTTTTTTTAGAGAGAGTGAGAGACAGGGGGATAGATAGAGAGATAATTTTAACATTTATTTATTTTTTCTTAGTTCTCGGCGGACACAACATCTTTGTTTGTATGTGGTGCTAAGGATCGAACCTGGGCCACACGCATGCCAGGCGAGCGCGCTACCGCTTGAGCCACATCCCCAGCCCCAAGACTCCAAGTTTTTTAAAATATTAAAACCCATATACTGTGTTTCAAATATGCATTACCAATGAGATATTGTAATACAATCATTAAATAAATGTTGATATTATTATTAAAAATAAAAAGAAAAGAAATAGATATGTATGCTTTAGATGGTGACATTTTTGTTCACATCAGGCGATTACAAAGTGTTCATAGTCTGCGAATTGGAGAGGAGATTGTATTTTTGGCATCAGAGATTGGAGGAAGACCTAGTTTTAAAAAGTATTCACTATGGTAAAATTTGAAAATGTGTCATATTCTTTTTTTTAATTAAGCCTTAATAGTTATACATAGTAGTTGAGTTCATCACAACATATTCATACATACATGAAAATCAATTTCACTTCACGATCCCCCTTTTCCCTCTTCTCCTTCAAGAATTCTGTCCCCTGCATTCTCTTTTCTCTATTCTGATTTCTTTTTGCTTATCTATTAATTTACACTTGATTGGTTCTTTGTGTTATCCTATTCTTCCCTCCCTCTTTCCTTTATTTTATTCTGGTTTCTGCATATGAGAGAAGACATTTGACCTTTGAGTTTCTGAATTTGGCTAATTTCACTCAGCATGAGAGTCTCCACATTCATGTGAAAATGTGTTATATTCTTGATGCATTAAAAGTAAAGCTCTGAAACCCCTTACCTTAGTAGAAGTTCTATTCACACTGTCATATAATTTTTTCTTAACAATTATGTTCTGGTGTAGGCAGGCAGTACTGTGATATTCCCAAGGTAGGACTGTGATCCAGAGTCTTGATTGAGATGGTGAGTCAATTGCATGGGTATCTTAGTAATCCAGTGCTCTTTGATCACACTAAACACCACAAAATTGTTATTACCTACAGGTTTGCTTGCCTTCATGAGATTTTCCACATGCACTCAAACAGAAGTGAATATCAAATAAAAAAAACCTAACACTTGTAAATTTCATAGATAGATAAGAAAGATGTAAATTAGAATGAAGCAACATAAGGAAGAGGACTACATCTGTTCCTCATATCTATATTTCTTATAGATATAATGCAGTGGCATTCCATACTCTTCTATGCTCAATGGCCAAGAGGAGAAGGGATGCTTGCCTTCTACTGTATCCATTGCAACATCATCACCACTGGGAACCCTGAAATATTTTCCTGGAACACAGCAATAGTTACTGTTTTCATTTGCTTCTCATCTCCCTGTCTACCAATATTCCTTACCCACAGAATAGTGCCCATGTCCATCAGCAACTGCTGTGCATGCTTTCTATTTCCATTTTCTTTCCTTGGATTGTAGTGCTCTCAGAGAAGTCTCCAGAATTTCTATCTTCCACAAATGCCTACCATGCCTTAGATACTGGCTGTGGCATTGATTTTACTAATTTCTGCAACTATTAAATATGACTAAATTACTTCCAAGTGCAATTCTTCCTTGCTTTGCTAACTCTTTTATAAGTTAAGTATGTTCAGTTGCTTTTTTTTTCCTTCCCAAGGCAATTTGGGAGTCATGTATTTAAATGAGAATTAAAAATGCTTCTCTAATTCTGTCTGAAGCAGATTCACTTTAAATTTGCAACTTGAGGCTTTTATTCTCATCTACATTTTAGAAGACAAGCTAAATTAGTCCCAGATTCACCCATTTCCTTAAATCCATGATCACACAGAATTCTGGCTGTGAAGGCTTCTCTTTTGCCATCCTGGGGGGAGTATTTATACATAAATGATGCTAAACACAGGAATCTGGGGAAAGGTTGTTCTCTAAAGGGTCCCTCACCTCCCAATTAAGAAACACAAATAAGTTGTGATAATGAATTAACCAGCCATTTGTCTCATTGTGGGAAAAAGAGGTGGCCTATTGTATTTAAGTGTGCTAAAATGATCTATAAGTGCCATTGTTTAAAAGAATAAGAAACAATAATTGTCTAGAGTATTGGTATTATTTTTAGTAACATTCTCCAACAGAAATATTAGGAGTTCTCGAGGTAATGGCTGATTTTTGGTCTGGAGCACAAATTATATGAGCATCATGTAATGGCAGAAAGTAGGGAATTCTAAAATGCAAATACGTTAATAAGCATATGTGACAGAGAAATTGGAGTCGGCCGATAGAACCCATCATAGTCAAAGCTATAAATAATTTGGACATGGAAATAAATAATACAATATTGAAATATATCTTAAAGTATAAAATGAATACCAATGAGTTCCTAAATATGTAATATAATGAGTAACTAAATAAAGAAGCATAAAATATCTCACATGAAAAAAATTCCAAATGATTTTTAAAATTTGACTACTTTAAGGTACTTCACATAAATGGACTAATTTAGTATTAAACTTTTTGTGCATGGTTAATATTTCTTAACACAGTGTCCTCAAGCTTCATCCATCGCAAGTACTGGATAATATTCCTAGGTATGTATGTATCACATTTTAAAAATCTGTTCTTTAGTTGTAGATCACTTGAATTGCTTATGTGTTTTGGATATTACACATAAGGTTGCCATATACATGAGTGCACATCTATTAAAGTCCATGAGTTCAATTGATTTGTGTTTGTGCACAAAAATAGAATTGGATCATCTAGTAGTTAATTTTTAAGGAGCAAATCTCATAGAAGTCAAACATTGTATAGTCCCATAAATAGGACACAAGTGTTCTTATTTTTATTTCTTTTACAATTTTTTCTTTCTCTTTCTTTTCTTTTTGTTAATAATAGCCATCTGAAAGGTTCAAGGTTCTTTTTCTCTGTGCTTTCGATTTACGTTTCCCTATGAGTACTAATGTTGACAGCCATTTCTTCTGCTTATTAGCCATTTAATTATCTTCTTTGGAGAAATGATCATTTAGTACATTGCTTATTTTTAAAAATTGAAGAAATATATACAACTACATTTGATGATGGAGTAGTGAGTGCCGTGCAGGCTCAACTTTGTTTTTTGAGCAAGATAATATCATGTTGGACAGGTCAGTGTGCATGGTCATTTGGTGGCTAATGTGTTTGAGATTTTTAATGTCCCTCAGAAACCTATGTGTTAGGGGCTTGGTCCTCAGGGTGGTGCTGGGACCCTTGAGAAGCAAGTCCTTTAGGGGTTTTTCTTTCATTGGTGATGTGCCTCTGAAGAGAACTGTGGGACCTCATGCTCTTTCTTGTGTTCTTGCCTCCTGGATATGATCAACATAGAGGGGCCCCATTGTTCTTTTGGTCTTAGATGATCCTGGAGGGCAATGGCCAAAATATTGACAGTTTTGTTAAGATCTTTTATCCAACCCACATCTCATGGGGGCAGTGGGAATGGGATTCCCCTTGGTGGAATGGGCTGGCTGATAAGTGAAAGCTAAGATAAATACAATGGCAAAAAATCACAGGGCACAGAAAGTACTTTCAAAAGTGGGGGCAGAATGGGCAAGCTGATCAGATGGACGGAGCTTCTGGCAAAATGGTGCCCACATCTGCTTTATTTATGTTGGGAGACATCAAGGGCCTTCCATAGAATGTTCTTCTCCAAAAAAGGTTAAAGTTGGGCTGTTCCGTTCCTAATGGGCTACACCCATCTCTGGATCTACTATGAGGACCTTCCTAGGAGAGCAAAGGGAAGGGCTGTGTGCATTGGGCATCTATTTCTATGGGAGAGATACAGAAAGTTCCCAATGCCAGGCCTCTCTCTCCCTGGCTTCCAGGCCAAGAGAAGATCCTCCTGTGTTTCACGGATGGCTTCTTATACTTTCATTTTTCTTGTTTTTGTCCTCCAAGTCTTAGTTGTTGAACACTCAGAAAACCAGTTTCACCAGTTTTGAAATAGGTGTGGTGCATTTTAACTTTTATAATATTACAGTTCCCCTTTCCATTTGTTTGGGGTCAGTATTAGTATTGGGAGTCAGTGTTATATCTTCCCTTTACATTATAACTTATTGTCTCAAATAACCTCAAAATTAACCTTTTGAAGTCCACTGGTAGTGGGAGGGAAAACATTTTTATACGAAACAGAGGCATTTTTCACTTGCAAAACTTATGTTTCTCTCTCCTCCATCTTCTGAATTTCCTCAAACATTTGGTGGTGAAAGTCAGAACCTGAATCGTACCTATGATTCTTCTCTATCTAATCTTCCTCATAATCAGTTCTGTTGTCTAAAACTTTAAAAAAAATTGGGGAACAATTCCTCTCTCTCCATGTCAGTTTGTGTTCTGTAGATACAGAACTTGAACTGAAGATGTTTTAACAAATGACAAATGGAAGTCAAGAAAGCCAATATGGTAGGGGGAAGAAAGCATGTGGTCTCAAGTGAAGTCTGGCTTTAACTTTGGCCTCAGCAGCTCTAGAGTACTCACTGTTAACTGCACAACATGGTCTGCATGGAGGCCAGGGGCCACAAACTTTTTGTACTCCTATCATAGTCTTTTGCTTTCCCCTCTATTCACAAAACAAGAATCTAACAACATTACTTGCTAGATTAAAAATGCTATCAAAATTTGACCCATGGACCTTACCATTAAGGTTTAACAGTATTATGAAACCTTTCTTGATCTTGCCTTTTTCTGTCTTTTGATTCTTGGAAGTTAAAATCTACCTTTATTCTAGGTTAGTATGCAATTTTTCTGCATAGGTTTTTTTTTTTTTTGATAACCTCTGTATCTAGTACCTGTCCTAGGAATGATTTAGCTTTGTATCTTGCCTATTTACTGATCCTACTCTCTCCCTTCGATATGATTTTTATGATTTTTAATGTTTTCCCATTTAGGAATCTTTCTTGACCCAAGCCTCACTTCCCTTTTGTATGGTTTCATAGCACCCTATCTATCTTACCATTGTTAATATTCTGCAGTAGTTTTCTACTCCTTTCTGGGAGTCTCTCAGTAGATTTTAAAAAGAAAGAAGCTATTTGTACCTTATGCCACATCAGAAACCCACTAAAATATATTCCCTGAGCACAAAATTTTGTTTATTAATGAGTGAAGGAAGAATTGCCTGAAAAGTATTTAATCCTGCAATTGCTCTGTGTGTAGGAAGATCTACATATTATGAGAAATGACTTTTAATGAAATGTAATAATGAAATAATTACATTATAAGTTATTACATAATGAATTATTACATAATTACATAATGAAATGTAACCACAAAGTAACTGGAAAATGATAAAGAACCCTCATTTGTAGAATAATGATGTCTTCCTGAGGGAATATCAAGGCAAACACTTTCTCACATATTGTGAAATTCAATTCCATAATCTTTCCCATTCCTCAAAGTGAGAGGTAAACAAATTTTTGTTTTATTTAAAGGGCAATCAAGAATTCTCTACAGAATTCTCATCCGAAGGAAATAAAGGTAGAAAAAAATTCCCATGATCCCTTGTAATCATTTTAGTGTATATTTTATTGAATTCATTTTTGTGATTTATACTTTATTTATTTATTTAATATGTAATCAGGTACTAAACATTGTGCTACTTGTGGAAAATATTGATACCTAGCAGGCAAGTACCTTATGGATTATAACTGCTCTTTTAGTAAACAGGAATTCTGAAGCAACATTCAAAAACTCTTTTACTTAAGTCATCACTCTTTCTAAGAGGTTATCAGCTTGCAGTGACCTGAGTAAATAGCCGAGTTCAAAGGCTAAAAGGAAATGTAGAAACATGGCTGAATCTTTCTCACCACTTGTATGGTAAATGAATGGCCATTGATTTTTGCCCTGAAGTACTTAGACACCACAATCTTATTAGAAATATATGGCATATAAAATAAAAATAAATAATAATAAAATGTCTTGATTTTTAGTTATAGATAGTAAAAGAGCATTATAGTAAGTAGGCTAAGTATAGTTCTTTTCTCAAAAATTCTAACCAACAAAATTATATTAATATTTTCTCATCATTCCTGGAAATGTATGATAGCAATTAAGCATATGGTCCAGAAAATTGGTAATATTCTGGTTACTGAACCATTAGTAAACCATTTCTTATAACTCCCTATTTCTGTCAGGTACTATATGGTAATGGTAGTGTTTACCTGATGTAGAGTTACAGACATTAATGATCAATACCAGTATTTTTTATATTCTTAATTTTTATTAGAAAGAAAATCTACAAATCCATATAAATGGATAAATCTAGGAAAATAAGGACCAGAATTAGTAGAAACTTGCAATATGAGTAGATTGTCCTGGGTTAGGTAGTCTCTGATCTTTAACCTACTTATTCTTATTTCAATGAAGAGTTTATAAATAACAGTCTTTTTTCATCCAATCATAATCTTCTGAGATACTCCAAAATTTTCATTTATCCTTTCCTCACTTAAATCAATGTTGGAATTTAGGCAAATTCATTTATCAAGCAATTTCCTGCTAAGCAATTTTCTCATAGCATCTTTCATCTGAGCATTTCTCAAAGTATAGATCACAGGATTTAACATGGGAGTTATCATGGTATAGAATACAGCGACTGCTTTATCAATGGGTAAATTAGCTGGAGGTCTCATGTACACAAATATGCAGGGAACAAAGAAGAGGACAACCACTGTGATGTGGGAGATACAGGTGGACAAGGCCTTGCGCCTACCCTCCAGGCTGTGGGTCCTCAGGGAGTGCAGGATGACCACATAGGAGATCAACAGGAGGAGGAAGTTTAACAGGCAGATGAATCCACTATTGGCAGCAACAAAGAGCCCCAGAGTGTGGGTATCAGTGCAGGCCAGATTGAGCAATGGGTTCAGATCACACATAAAGTGATCAATGACATTAGGGCCACAGAAGGGTAGTGGTAAGATGAAGAGGATCTGAATGATTGCATGGAGAAAGCCTCCTATCCAGGACACTCCCACTAGCAGGGCACACACTCTCCAGTTCATGATGGTTGTATAGTGCAAGGGCTTGCAGATAGCCACATAGCGGTCATAGGCCATCACTGTAAGCAGAATGACCTCTACACCTCCAAAGAAATGTTCCCCAAAGACTTGTGCCATGCATCCTTTGAAAAGGATGGTCTTCTTTTCATGGAGTGCATCTCTAATCAGTTTAGGATTGTTGACAGAGGCATAGCAGGCATCAATAAAGGAGAGATAGGCCAGGAAAAAGTACATGGGGGATCCCAACAATGAGCTGCTAGTGATGGTTATCAAGATGAGCAAATTTCCTACTATAGAGATAATGTAGATGAGCAAAAATACAGCAAATACTATTTTCTGCATCTTTGGGTTTTGTGTAAGTCCCAGAAGAACAAACTCTGTCACATTGTTTGTAGTCTCCATGTACTTCATGTGGACGCTTGTTAAATTACCTGAAAAAGTTGATACAACCTAGGATTTATTCAGATTTTCCATCCTAATAAATATTAAATGTCTGGATGCCACTGAGATGTGAAATCTTATGACATTTGTATGTTTTTGTGGTTGCATTTATTTATTTTTTGAGATGTATCAAAGGGTTCTGAATTCTTGAAGATTACTCAAATTGCCTCCTGAGTGACTATTAGGAAAACAGAATATAGATAAGGCCTTTTGTATAGATAAGGATTGGCATCTGAGTACACTAACATATCTGGGATGACTTTGAGTCTGAACTGAAATAATGGATTTCATACACCAGTAGCAACTTAGCCCAAAAAAGGAGGCAAAAGTTGAATGTACTGGATATTCATATACAGGTGAAAAATTGTGCCCGTTATTATTAAGAAATGGAAAATTACGAAAAAAAGAGTAGAGAATGAGTGAAAGGATGACAAGGAGTTTGATTAAGGGGAATCTTGGGTACTAATCTCATATAGGTCTTCCTGTATCCTGGATGAAGCTGAGTAAGGTCAGTACAGTGGAAGCCAGAGGCAAGAGCTGCAGGTAGCAGAGTATTATAATATTTGATATAAATATGATGGAAATGTAATGAAATACAAAATAGATAGTATAAAATAACCTATAATGTGTGTTTACACAATTCAAGAACTTATAGTTGATAATAAAATGTTTTAATGTGAATTCTGTGTGTTCCAAGGTACCAAGTACTCCACACACAATTCATTTTAATAATTAGAATAACCTTGGTGCTCAAAATTATTTGTACATTTAACAGGTAAGGAAATGATGTCAGAGACTAATGTTTGCTGTTTAAAAGCAATGAAATATTATATAAAGCTTTCTGAATATTTCATGTATTTTAAGCGATTTTATAGATTCTTGTTGCAGATTATCTTTCTTGGGGTGCATTTCCTGCCACTTTGCATACCTAAATCAACATCTATAAACTGAGAATAACAATACCACCTCATCATTTGTTAAGAGAATTGATTGTTATATTATTGTATCCACCCCGGTGCTGCTGGGGATACATATAGGAACTTTCATCCACTTTTATATCTGCATGCACTCAGCAGAGAACAGAACTTTTCTCCCTACAACAATCTGAGAAGAAATGCTTTCCAAAATTACTTTTAAAGAAGCTAGAGAGACTTACCTGTATTATCCACAGTATTTGATATCAGAAAGAGTCCAACTTGCCTGTGCTTGGACTAACAAGTGATGATTTGTGTCCATTAATATTCATATTTAGATCATTTTTGTGTGAGAGATATATTAAATTTTGTTTTCATTTTCAAGATTAATCTGGTTATTAATTGATATGTCTCTTCCCTAAATAATGGTTCCTAGTGCTAGACAGCTTGGTTTTAGAAAGTACTTCATCTCTCTCTCAAATTGTTCAATGTCAGATTAGATTCATGACATATTTCAAATGTGTTTTGAAAATTTGGGTTAAGAATGAGATTCTCTGTGACAGTATTTGCCAAATTTAGAAAAATAATGTTAACCATATATGAAACAACAATATTTAGTAACCCTTACCGCTTTTACAAACCTACCTTTGCAATTCTAGATGATTTTTGTGGCATTACAGTGTGTTCAGGCACAAATCCATCTTCAAATTAGTTCCTCTTGCAATAAGCAGAGTCCAATATGAAGGATAAAATGGAGTTGAGAAAAAGCCACTCAGATAATTCAATATCAATTCAACCATTTTTAAGGATGTGTCTTTATAAGTTTAAATCTTTCCATCTTACATAAGCCTAAAGTGATTTCACCAAAATCCTGAGATTTGAATTTAGAATGGATTCACTTGATTCACTATTATGGAGAAATGATCCTCATTACCTGGTTCTGGCCCATCAGGGCAGCATGTAGGAAACGCAGAGGAAAAGCTTTTTAGTGGCTCATGCCACTCACGAGGATTCTTGCTGTGGAGACATTAATGACAAGAAGGAATATTTTCACCTCACACTATTAGGATATTTAAAGAGGTTCTCATAAAAACTCAGGTACCTTCCTTGTAGTTTTCCATCCTCTCCCAGGAATTAGTTATCCCCTTGTTGGAAAAGCTTTGTGTTTAGAAGTGGGTATCCTGGCAGTGTGTTTGTGTGTTACCCACTCTAGAGTACAGATGGTATTCCCTGCACTTACAACATAAACAAGTGGGAGTTGCCTTTCCCTTTCCCAACCTGAGTTGCTAGGAGAGCTGAATACCAGGTAAATAGCACGGTGGCCTAAGTCCAGCCTGGGGACCAGTGGTGCAGGGTCCCTGATGATGCCTGTCACAGAGGGGCTTCTTTCTTCTGATCATTTTAAAACCATTTCTGAAAACTCCTTGTGATTGCTTGAGAGCTAAAGCAGTGAAGACAGAGCTTTACTGAGAGACATTTTAAGTAGATAACTGCAAAACTGCTTTTTCTAATTTTCATAGTGTTTTGGAAATAGATAGAATCCTCAGAAGGCTCTAAATTAGTTATCCCAGATATCATGGTCTGGTCAGTGTAGATTAACAGGCAGCATGACACTTTGGAAAGAGATCTAAAACACAAGAAGAGAGTTTCAATCTTTCCATATTTTGTCACTTGGCGTTATTTTTTCCCATTCTGTATCCAGACGTCAATTGTTTTGGTTTTCTATTGAAATTTCGTGATGACTGACTATGAAGATTTTTTTCATATTCCTATCTTCTGTTAATGTTAATATTTTGTAAAAATTCTATTTATATCTTTGCATAAGTTAAAAGCAATCATTCTTTATTTCTTCCTATTTAGTTGTAAATGCTCAGTATTTTACAGATGGAGGTCTTTGTCATGTCTATAGTGTGTAAACACATAAACACACAATTTACTCAAAGTCTGTGAATTCTTTTATCATTTCTCAAATAACAGTTGTTTGGGTTATAATTTACATACAGAAAAATGCGCAAATATAATATATAAAAAACACTCTCTGTATTGGAGTTAGACTCTTACAGATTTATCATATGAATGTTGTCATGTCACATTTGTCCTTCTGTGCCAGACCTTTTTTTTTTTAATTTTCTAAACATATTATCTTCTGAGTTCATCCATTTTGTTGCAAATGAAAGGACTTTTTTAAGCCGGAATAATGTTTTGTTATGTCAGATATTCTTTATGTAATGATCTATCAATGAACATTTAAGTTTCTTTCATATTTGGCTATTGTGAACAACATATAATGGTCTCAAGAATGCACATATGACTTGGAAATCCTGTTTTAATTCCTTTGAATAAATACCCATAAATAGTATTGCTAGATTATATGTAGTTCTATTTTTTTTTTTTGGTAATATTATAAAGGAATGTTCAAGCTGCTTTCCACAGACAGAGCCAATATCGCATTCACACCAACTATGACAAGATTTTCCTTTTCCCTATACTATTGTCTCTATTTGTTATGTTGATTTTTGGTTTATTTTTATAATATGAATCCTCCTGGGTTATGTTCATACTTTGCTTTGATTTGATTTTTCACTTTTCCTGATGATTATAGAAATATTGACTTTGGGTTCCATTTTATATAGCTGTTGGCCATTGGTATTCTTTGGACAAATTCAAGGTCTTGCACATTTAATTTTAATTTTTATTTATTTAATTTTCTTTTATGTTGAACTGATAAATAAAATTGATAAAATATACATATTAGTGGGCTACTCTCATGTTTCAATACATATTTCATATTTCATAATGTTTCCACTAGGTATTTAACTTGATATAAATACCTGAGGCTGGGATCCCAGCCTCTTTTACTTCCTTCTTTACTTCCTGGCCATGATCTAAGCAGTTGTTTCTATGCCATAAGCATTTCTTATGGTGTACTACCTCACCACAGAGCAAAAGTAATGCAACCAACTGAAAATGGAATGGAATCTACAGACTCTGAGCCAAAACTTATCTTTCCACTATATACATTGATTACATCAGATATTGTAATATGAAGATGGAAAGGAAAACCAGGCCAAGAACTGTATGGAAATGGGTAACAGCTACCTATGAAGGATAGCAGGAATCTCCCTAAAAATCCTGAGGACTTACATTGAAATTCACCTGTAGGTGCCATCTATACCATAGGCATTTTACATACAATTGGACCATGTGATTAATATGACCTATGTGGCAGAACTCTGCCATTTGTTGTATAGACTTCTCTTCTTCTGGGCCCCCCTCAAAACTAGAATTTTTGGGGACATCCAAATAAGAAATATGTTGTCTCTAAAATCCAAGTGATCCACTAGGAATCATACCCCTTTTTTCCTTGTAACAGGGGCCAGATGCATCAACTTATCATTCCATTCACCTTAGAAGGGATATCTGGACATACCTCACACCACTGAATTCCTAGATATTAAACAGAGGTAGAAAGTCCACAAATTTTATTCAGAATTATTTCTCTCACTCCAATGTGTTAACAATAAGTCTAGAGTAGTTGCTTCTTCTCATCTATTGATAGTTCCAATAATCACAAACTAATCAACATACAGGCCATAATGTTCTTGAGGAAGAACAAGTCAACAAGATACCTGTGAACTAAGTTATAGCATGGTTCTGGAACACTGGCATACACCTGAGGTTAGCCACATTTACCTTTTTAGCTGAAACCAAACTGGTCCTTTATGGGAGAATAAGGAAAAAAAGACTTCGCCAAACCATTAGCTGCATAGCAGTTACCAGTGGGATGTGTTAATTTGTTCAAGCAATGAAGGCACATCTTGTATAGCAGCTGTAAGTGGAGCCTCCACCTGATTAAGCTTATGGTAATGGACTATCATTTTCTCATAACTGTCTGTTGTTTGCACAGGCAAAATAGTTGAGTTGAATGAATATGTGGTAAGAATCAGTGGACCATCTTTCAAGTCTTGATGGTGCCGGCAAACTCTGAAATCCTTCCAGGAATGCAGTAGTATTATTTATCAAGCAAAATGCAATCCTGCTTTTGGTAATTTATTTTCTTATATAGAGGAAGCTCTACCAGCTTCCACTTTGCCATTCCCACCCTAATATTCTTCACTCCATAGGTCATGGTGCCATTGTGGAGATTCTACAAATACCAGGTCCATTCAATTTTGCATTCCAAAACTGGGGAAATAGGTACCAAAGTAGTTTGAAAACCCACTTGCCTCATTCAGAGAATAACCTGAGTTATGTTTCCCTTCATCACTTAAGTCCATGAGATCTTCCTCTCACTGCTAAGCCAGGGGTATATTTTAATTTGTTCAAGCAACGAAACCATGTCTGGTAGAAAGCTGCAATTGGAACCTCTATCTGATTAAGCTTATGTTAATTGACTATCATTTACCCATAACTGTCTATTTTTTTGTACAGCCAGACCATAGTGATGTTTTGGGTGTCCTTGAATTAGTGTCAGTTTATAACCAGAGTGAAGCTGTCCAGCAATGTCTAAACTAATGTACTGCACAGATACTGTGGAAAAGGTTTTAGATCTCTTTGTAGAAAACTGGGAGAAATATTTGCACATAAAGTTTTGGCAGTGTATTAGTGTCCTACCTCAAGAAGATCCACTTCACTTACAACTCGGGGGTTCTGGATCTATAGACTGGCTCAAGTCTGAAGAATGATTTAGGGATCATAACTTTCTGTTCCAGTGATTTAATTTTGGCATTCATTTACTTATTACAAAATTTTTTCTGCTTAAATAATATAGTTTAATAAGCACAGACCTGTTAAATTGATTAGTTTTTCTGTACAATAATCAGATTGTTATGATTTCTGCTTTATTTCTGTTTTACATAATGGTAACCACACCCCCAACACCTCTGAAACTTGAATGCCACCACTTAGTCCTTGCAACCCTTTGATATAATAACTCGCTTTCTACTTAGGTTTTTCAGTTCGATTTCTGTTTCACTCACTGTAGATTTCCTTTTTGTCTTCTTGTAGCCAACTAGCCAAAATGAATCCTTCTTAACTCTATTAAGTGCAACAGTAAAAGAAGAATCTTTCCTTACTTTGCCTATGACAATAAAGTTGGCATGATCCCAAAGTATGTTTGTTTTAATATTATCCCACACTTTTAATATGTATTATCATACATGTCCCTGTACTCCTATCTGATAAAATCATGTAGTATTTGAAGTGCCATGTACCTATTCATGGGTCACACCTTGCATATATTTTAGGGTCCCGCTGAGACTTGAACCTAGATATAAGTCTGGAAGCAAAGAAGATATAAGTCTGGAGTTAACCCAAGGGGAGTAAACATTGCCTTACAGAGCAACTTTGCCTTTATGATCCCCTCAGAGAGTGTAGGAGTATTCCTTAGACATGGTGGAGAGAACACTAACTGGTAGCAGGAGGGCACTTCTACTGAACATGGAGAGGCCTCTTTCACTTGCAAAGTTTCATAGTTCTCTCCATTCCATCTTCTCAGTTCTTTCATCCATCTAGTGATGGAAGCCAGAACATGATCTCACCCCATAAATACGTATTAATTCCCTTGTGAATTACCTGTAAATATTTGGGGAACTGTTTCTCTCTTTCTAATAAGAATTTAGACTATAGATGCAGAACCTGCATTTTTATGGAGAATTTTTATGAAGATTACATATGAAAGCAGGGATTGGGGAAGCTGATAAGGCCAGGGAAAGGTGCATTGTCTATGTGAAGTCTGGTATCATTCTGGGACCTTGGTAGCTCTGGAGAATGCATTGTACTATGGTTGCACATGGGGACAGTGGACCCAACATTTTTATACACCTGTGGTAGTCTTGTATTGTCTACTTAGGGGCCTTGAGGTGTTGGGCATAAGCACTGGAAGAATCTTGCATTTTCTCAAGTGAAATTGTCCAGAGAAGGTTAGGGTTGTCAACTCTTAACAGCCCAGACTTACAGTAGCTGGTTCGTGCATACCCTGGCCTGGTGGAGGGGATCTGAGCTGGATCTAATGGTGTTTATCACAACCCATGTCAGAAGACCAGAGTTCAAACAACCAGCCTTTCACACTCAGCTCTGAACAGTAGCCTGCTGTTCTCCTGCTGTGGATCTTGTCCACTTCATGCCATTCTTCTTCAAATCTAACTACATCACTCACTAACTTAAACAGACTTCTGATGTTTTTCCCATGGCCCACACCATTAAGCTATAACAAGTTTATGAGACCCTTGCTGATCTTCCTTGTTTTTGTCTCCCAAGTGTCAACAGTTACAATTTTATAGTAATTTGGTCTGCACCTTGGTAGTTGGCACTCGTGGGTTTCAGTAAATAATTGTGGAATGAATAGTTTAATAAGCACAGACCTGTTAAATCAATTAGTTTTTCTGTATAGTTTTTTCTCTTCACCTGTTATCTATCTCCTGTTCTAGAAATGTTTTGGCACATATTCTTGCCTATTCCCTCTACTGACACCATACCACAGGTGCCATTTTTAATGTCTTCCAATCTAAGAATCAATTCTTGACCCAAACCCCAGATCTTTGGAAGCCATTCAGTATAGTTTCATAACATTTTGTTCATCTAAACATATATAACACAGAGTATTAATTTTTTACTCTTTATAGGAGTCTTTCAATGAAGTTTCAATTCTATAAAGGAAGAAGTAAAATTTTATTTTATCCACATCTGAACATCCCCTCTAATATGCATGTACCTTAGGGTAAAAATTATGTGTTTACTAATTAGGAAGGAAGATTTGAGTGAAAAATATTTAATCTTGAAATTTTCTCTGCACACAGACAGATCTTCATATTTTGAAAAACAGTTTTGAATAATGAAATGATCACAAAGTAACAGAAACACTATAAACAACTCAGATTCATAGGATAATAAAAACTTCTTGAGGGAATATCAATGTACAGTTTATTTTCATATGCTGAGCAACACAATTCCAAGATTTTCTCACTCCTCAGTTTATGCAAGAATAAAAACAAAATGTGGTTCTTCTTAGAATTCCATCTAGGATTCTCCTCTGAGTCTGCATGAGATTAAGGTAGAAAATATCTATTACTCTTTTCCTACCACTTTTATTCAATTGATATGTTATTTTATACATTTGGTCATTCCTTCATTATTCATCAGGTGCCAGACTTTGAGCTACTTATGAAAAGTATTGAAAGCTACCAGGCAAAACTTTCATGGGTTATAGCTGCACCTTTAGTGACTAGGAGTCCCTGTTCAACATTCAAGTGTTCTTTATTTGATTCACTTCTTCTGATGAGCTATTAGCCTATAATTGCATTAGTTCCAATGTCTAAAAGAAAATTTAGGAAGATTGTTGAATCTTTCTTATGTTAAAGAGGGTAATAAATATCCAATTGTTCATTGTCCCCAAAGAACTTAGATACCATAATATTACTGGAAGCACATGATCATATATTCTGATACATAAAAATATGAGATATATGAATGAAAATGATGTAATTTTTGGTTATAGATAATCTATGAGAATTGTGATGTGCAAAGCATAGTCTTTTCTCAAAAATTCTCACTAGTACCATTATTGGAACTTTTCCTCATCATTATCTGATAGTATATGATAGGAGTTAAACAAATGATCTGAAATATCAGTGATATTTTGTTTACTAGATCATCAGTATATCTGTTGTATATTGATAATTTCTTCTTTCTGTTAGTGTCCTATAAGTAAAATGCCCTACGGGTAAAATAGCAGAGCTTACCTGTATTGATAGTTATAGTGATTATTGCTCATCACCAACATTCTTTCTATTTTTTTTTTCTTAAGGAAAAACCTATGAATTCATATACATGGATAAAGTTGGAAAACCAGGCCCAGAGTTAGTAAAAGCTTTCAAACATACCTGACATGTTTCTAGGTTAGATTGACTCCAATTTTTTAACCAATTTCTACTTTCTCAATGAAAAGTTTCTGAATAACAATTTTTAAAATATTTTTCTTATAATTATATTTTGCTGATGTGTTCCAAACTGTCTGCATATTCTCCTCAGCTGAATCACTGCTGGGTTTTAGGCACATTCATTTATCATCTGAAATAGCTTTACTGATAAATAACTTCCTAATAGCAGCTTTCATCTGAGCATTTCTGAAAGTGTAGATAAAGGGATTTACCATGGGAGTTATCATAGTATAGAATACAGCAATTGCTTTATCAATAGATAAATTAACTGCAGGTCTCAGGTACACAAATACGCAGGGAACAAAGAAGAGGACAACCACTGTGATGTGGGAGACACAGGTGGACAGGGCTTTGCGCCTACTCTCTAGGCTGTGGGTTCTCAGGGAGCGCAGGATGACCACATAGGAGACCAGCAGGAGGAGGAAGTTTAATGAGCAGATTAACCCACTGTTAGCAGCAACAAAGAGCCCCAGAGTGTGAATATCAGTGCAGGCCAGATTGAGCAATGGGTTCAGATCACACATAAAGTGATCAATGACATTAGGGCCACAGAAGGGTAGTTGAAAGATGAAGAGGATCTGGATGGTTGCATGTAGAAAGCCTCCCATCCAGGACACTCCCACTAGCAGGGCACGCACTCTCCAGTTCATGATGGTTACATAGTGCAAGGGTTTGCAGATGGCTACATAGCGGTCATAAGCCATCACAGTAAGCAAGATGACCTCTGCACCTGCAAAGAAATGTTCCCCAAAGACTTGGGCCATGCATCCATTGAAAAGGATAGTCTTCTTTTCATGAAGTGAATCTCTAATCAGTTTAGGTGTATTTACAGAGGCATAGCAGGCATCAATAAATGAGAGATGGGCCAGGAAAAAGTACATGGGGGATCCCAAGAGTGAGCTCACAGTGATGGTTATAACAATGACCAAATTTCCTACTACAGAGATGATGTAGATGAATAAAAACACAACAAATATAATTTTCTGCATCTTAGGGTTTTCAGTAAGTCCCAGAAGAACAAACTCTGTCACATTGTTCTTATTCTCCATGAACTTCATGCTAAAGTTAATTACATATCCTGAAAATATTGATACAACATTTGGTTAATTAAACTTCTCCAATCTAGTAAATAATACATGCCTGAATTCTATGGAGTCATGGGATCTTATGTTTTATTGTTTTTCTTTGCATGTATTTTTTTATTTCTTCAAGTGGAACAAAGAACTCTGAATTGTTAAAATTATTCAAATTCCATCCTATGCAGAATTTTTGAAAATATTGTATAGATGAAGAACTTTTGTAAACACACTAGGTGATCTGCATCTGAGTATATTAATTTTCTGAAATGAGTTACAGCCTGGATTGACATAAGAGATTACACACATTGTAGCAGCTTAGCCCAAAAAGGGAGGTAAAAGATGGATGTAATAGATATCTTAACATAGGTAAAAAATTTTGCTTCTTATTTTTAGCAAATGGAGAATGATAAAATGAAATAGAGAATGGATAGAAGGATGACAAGGAATTTGAGGAAGGGGGAATCTTAACTACTATTATCACAAAGGACTTTGTATTTTCTGGATGTTGTAGAGTGAGGTTTAGTAGTGAGTGAATGCTGGAGACAGGAAGCCCAGGTAAAGTACTCATAATAGATGGTATAAAGAATGATCGAAATCAGGGTCTAGGGCTGTACTCAGTGGTAGAGAGCTTGCCTCACACGTGTGAGGCACTGGGCTCTATCCTCAGCACCACATAAAAATAAATAAACAAAATAAAGGCATTGTGTCCATCTACAACTAAATTTGTGTGTGTGTGTGTGTATATGTGTGTGTGTGGGTATATATATATATATATATATATATATATATATATAATGATGGAAATAAATGAAAATATATAAGGGATACTATATAATAATCTAGAATACTTGTTGACAAAACTTTTAACTATATAATAGTAGATATTGAATATTTAATGTGCATTGTATGTATTATAAGGCACCAGGTACTATACACACATGTTAATAGAATAACCTTTGGGGTTGGGTTTATTTTATAAATTTAATAGGTAAGGAAATAATGTCAGAGACTAATATTTATTGTCCTAAAAACAATGGTAATGTTAGCTAAAGCTTTCTGAACATTTCATGTGTTTTAAGCGATTTTATAGATTCTTGTTGCAGATTCTCTTACTTGGGGTGCATTTCCTGCCACTTTGCACTCCTATGTCATCATCTATAAACTGAGAATAACAACCCTACCTCATCATTTGTTATGAGAATTAATTGTTGCATGAACAGATCCACCATGGTCCTGGGGTTACATATAGGAACTTCTGGCTACTTTTATAACTGCATGAACTTATCAGAGAAGCAGAATTGACATTTTGAGAAAAGACACAGAGAAACTTTTGACCCTGCAAAAACTGAGGAAGAATTATTTCCAATTTTTTTTTTTACTTTTAAATGAGCCAGAGAGATCTATATTATCCATAGTATTTGATGCCATAAACAGTCCTACTTCCCTGCATTTGAACTAACAAGTGATGATTTGTGTCCATTAATATCCATATTTGGGTCTTCTCTGTGTGAGACATTTATTTAAATTTTGTTTTTCTTTTCAAGATGAATCTTGGTTATTAAGTGAGCTATCTTGTCACTGGTGTTAGTTGATTCTTGTAAAATGTTGCATATATCAAATTGTTCAATGTAAAATTAGGTTAATAACACTTTTTTTTACTCATTTGAAAATTTGGGGTAAGGATGAGATTTTCTATGACTGCATTTGACAAATACAGAAAAGCAAAGCTGAGTGTGTATTAAAAATAACAATATTTAATAAGTATCACCAGTGTTGAAAACCTACCTTTTGCAGTTCTAGGTTATTTTTAATGACATTTTGGTGTGTTCAGGCACAAACGAATCTTCAAATGAATTCCTCTTACAGTAAGCATCTTTGAGTATGAAAGATAAGAAGGTGTTAAAAAGAAAACTACTCAGATAATTCAATTTTAAATAAACTGGTTCTAAGGGAGTGTTTTTATAAGTCTCAATCTTTGTGCTCACCAAAGCCTAAAGCGATTTTAAAGAAATCTCAAGGTTTGAATTTAGAGTAAATTTGCTTGATTCACTATTATGGAGAAATGACCCTCATTACCTGTTTCTGGTGCATTAGAGCAGGATGTAGGAAGTGCAGAAGAGATACATTTCAGTGAGTATTTCCACCCATGAGGAGGCTTGCTCTAGAAATACTGATGACAACAAGGAATATTTTCACCTCACACTATCAGGATATTTAAAGAGGTTCCCTTAGAAACTCAGGTTCCTTGCTTGTAGTTGTTCATCCTCTCACAGGAATTAGTTATCCCTTGTTGGAAAGCTTTGTTTTAGAAGTGGGTAATCTTGGTAGTATGTTTGTGTGTCACCCACTCTAGAGTACAGGTCGTATTCTCTGCACTTAGAACATAAACAAGTGGGACATACATCTCCCTGTCGGAACCTAGGTTTCTAGGAAAGCTGAATAGCCTGGTGGCCTAAGTCCATCCTGGGGACCAGTGGTGCAGCTCCCTGATGTATGTGTCACAGAGATGCTTCTATCTTATCAGTTCTAAACCATTTCTGAAAACCCATTCTCTATTACTTGATAAGTAAAGCACTAAAGGCCTAAATGTCCTGGCAGCTATTTTAAAGAACTTAGATCCCAAACCTGCTTTTCCTAATTTTCATTGTGTTTTGGAAATAGCCAGGATCCCAGAAGGCACTAAATTGCATCCCTAGGCTCATGGGATGGTCAGTGCAGATTAATAGGAAGCATGAAAAATTTGGAGACATATTTAAAACAAAAGAAGAGAGTTCCAGTCTTTCCACACTGTGTCACTTGCTATTGCTAATTATTTTTCATTTGGTCATTCTAGAAGATAATAGTTGTAAATTATTGTGATGTTTAACTTAAAATTTTTGATTACCAAGGATATGCACTTTTTTTTTCAAATGCTTTTGAACATTGGTATATCATCTTTTGTGATGTTTCTATCTATAATGAAAATATATTGGTTTTGGCTTTATTTTTGTATATTTCAAATATTTTCAACATATTGCAGGACTTTTGTTATATACATAATGTGTAAATACGCACGCATATAATTTTCTCAAAGCCTGTACATTCTTTTATATCCTCTTATCCTCAGTTCACATCCTCTTTGCATTGCTTTTTTATTTCTTAAACCACTTCTTTCAGGCATAGTTCACAGTTCACATACAAAAAACTGTACACACATAAAATATGTGACTTGATGTATTGGAGGATACATATACTCATTTGAAACTGTCATCATAATCTATGCTATAAAGCTCTCCAATCACATATCTGATCTCATTTGAAAATGTGCTCCCAACTTCTTGTTTATAATTATTATTGTGATAAATACACCTCACACAAGATCTACCATCTTAGAAAAATGTAATGCATACAGACAGTATTGACAATATCAGCACTATGGTGTGTAAACCTCTAGAACTTATTCATGTTGTGCAACTCAAGCCAGATGTGTTGACTAACATCTCCCATGTCCCCTTCTCCACCTCATGAAGTTGTTTCACCCTCTACTCTATGAGTTAGACTATTTTAGATTTATCCTATAAATAAGGTCATGTCACCTTTGCATTTTTCCTTCTAACATGTTTTTTAATATCATGTCCTCTGAGTTCATCCATGTTGTTGGAAATGGCAGGATTGTCATTTTAATTATGGATGAAGAATAAGTCATTACATGCATACATCACAAACTCTTTTCTAGTCATCTGCCAACTGAAATTTAGGTTTTCTTTCCCTTTCTTGCATACTATGAATAGCATATAATGGACTTGAGAATGCACATGCAATTTTGGTTCTCATTTCAATTCATTTGAGTATTAGTATTATCTTGATAATGTGTAGCTTTATTTTTTGAAAGTTTTAAAGGAATATCCACACTGTTACATAGAGGATGAATTGATTTACATTTCAATCAATAGTGACACATTTTCCCTTACCCCATAACTTTGCCAATGTTTGTTATCTTTTTTTGTTTTAATAATTCCCATTCTTTCAGATTGAATATCTCATTGTAATTTTGATATGCTTTTTTCCTAATTATTATTGCCAGAGAGCACCTTTT
Organism: Ictidomys tridecemlineatus; assembly: GCF_052094955.1. Lineage (NCBI taxonomy): Eukaryota > Metazoa > Chordata > Mammalia > Rodentia > Sciuridae > Ictidomys > Ictidomys tridecemlineatus. Next base: position 18,105,622 of record NC_135480.1, on the reverse strand, counting down.
TATATAGATGTTGACCATCATTATGTCTTTGGCTTGTCATTCTAAGTCTTCTATCTTTTATTTTAGTTTATTTGCTTATTTTTTACTTATTTTAAAATTATACATAAAATAATACATATTGTACTTATTAATGTTGTATTATGTAAAGTTTTGATGCATATATATATATATATATATATACATTGCATAAAATTTAAAGCTGTTAAGACATATTTAAGTCTTAAAAATTTAGCATTTTCTTATGGCATAAATCCTCAAAATAATTTTTCCAGTTTTTAAAAATGTGCAGAAAATTATTGTTAACTATACTCCCTCAAACTTCTCATTTCTCTCTAACTGTAACTCAGTATCCAATGATCGCTATATCTCTGTCACCTGCCCCCTACTTTCCCTGGTCTTTGGTAACCACCCTTGTACCCTCAACTTCTATGAGGTACACATTTTTTTTTTTATTTCTCATATGAGTGAGACTCTATGGTACTTGTCTTTTCTGTACTAGATTATTTCAGTCAACATATTGATTTCCACACGGTTTTATCTATTTTGCTGCAGAAAACAGGATTTTATTCTTCTGCATATGTACCATAACTTCTGTTTTCATTTGTTGATGGGCAACTAGGCTAATTCTTTATCAGAGCTAATGTTAATTGTGATGTAATAAACATAGAAATTCAGGTTTCTCTTTGTATGCTGACTCAATTTTCTTTTATTGCCTTTATATCATCCTTTATTTAAGTTTTCTTAGTATTCTGGATTAAATAACATCATCATAATCTTTTTCTCAACTTTAAAAATTTGCTATGTAATACATTCTCATTCACCAGAAGTAATGTTATCAATTATAGCAAGCCAATATGTAGATCATAACACACTTTTTAATACTTTTCATTGTATGATATTCTATTAACTTTTAAAAATTTGAATTATTTATACAAACATGGAGCACACCTTTTTGTAATTAGGATCCAATTCTTGTGGATTGTACATCATGTAGAAATTCACTGTGGTATATTCATATATGACCATAGGAAAATTATGTCAGGATCATTCCGCTGTCTTTCCTATTCAATTTCCTTTTTATATGTATCTAGAAGTGGGATATCTTGATTATTTGATAGTTCTATTTAGAGTCTTTTGAGGAACCTCCATGCTGTTTTCCATGGTGAGTGTATTAACTTATGTTCCCAACAAGAGTATGTAAATGTTTTTTTGTCCACATCCTTACCATCATGAGTTATTGTGTTTGTTTGATAATAGTTTTCCTGGGAATTCCTTTATCTCTCCTTAATTACTAAAGTAGATCTTTGGTGGTAACAGTATTTTTGACTGACAGGTTTACATTTCTATTTCCCACTTCGAGGACCATAATTCCCATTGTAGGGTCTTAACCAAAAGGGAAGAACAATCACAGAACTCTTCAAGGATGTCAGGGCTCCCTTCAGAAATTGGTTTCTCATACTAGTGATGAAATGTATGTCTTCTGGACCTTCCTAGGGTGTCAAGTAGGTCTTAAATGACAAATCATTCTACATTATGCAGTTATTTCATTTTTATAACTTGTAAACCTATGAGGAACTATTTCCTCTCTTTCCATATCAGTTTGTGTTCTAGATGCAGAATCAGAGGTGAGAATTTTTATGAAGGTGCCATGTGGAGACAAGGACATGTGGAAGCAAACCATTAGGGTTTGACAGGATTATGGGAGATGGAAGCCTTTGTGATCTTGCTTATGTTTAACTCTACAGACTCAGGAGTCATAATTTACCCTTATAATAACTTAGTGTGTAACTCTGTTAGCTTAGTGGTTAACACCAGTGGGGTTTCAATAAATAAGGAAGCTGGTGAGGTGGGGAAGGGGAGTACATTGTGTCAAGTGAAGTCTGGCTTCAGCTTGGAAACTCAGCAGCTCTGAACCGTTCACTATACTTCATGGCTAACTTCACATGAAGGCAGGAACCCAACTGTCATAGTCCTGTGATAGTCTTTTATTGTGCACTTGGAGCCAATGTGTGTGTGTGTGTGTGTGTGTGTGTGTGTGTGTGTGTGTGTTTGTGTATGTGTGTGTGTGTGTGTGTGTGTGTGTGTGTGTGTTGGGAGGCATAATCTCTGGGCTGCAGCTTCCCTTTTCTTTAGTGAAATTACCCAGAAAAGATTAGGGCTGTGAACTGCTAGCATCCCAGACTCTTACTAGCTGGTTCTTAGGTACTCAGGCCTCCTAAGAGGGGATTTGAGGTGGATTCGGCAGTCCACTGTGCTTTGTCTACAGCAGAATCCACAGTCTTTCACACTCTCATCATTACAATAGTCAATCTGTTATCCTGCTGCTAATCTTGTCTCTGTCATATTATTTCTATTACTGTAACTTGAGTTTTCATTGTAAAACTCAAATCTAACTATGTCAATCACTAGCTTAAAAAGTACTTTTAATATTTTCTCCATGGCCCTCTCTATTAGGGTTTGACAGGATTATGGGAGATGGAGCCTTTGTGATCTTGCTTATGTTTATCTCTCCAGACTCAGGAGTCATAATTCACCCTTATAATAAGTTAGTGTGTAACCCTATTAGCTTAGTGGCTAACACCTGTGGGGTTTCAATAATAATGACTTCACTAATAGGTCATTTAATAATCACAACCATATTGGGTTAATTAGTTTTTTTACATGGTCTTTTATGCCTCCTGACACTTGTTGGCTATTATCTGTCCTAGGAATGCTTTGGCTCAATTTCTTATCTTTTTACTGATCCCATTCTATTTCATGAGTGTCATTTTTGATGTGTTTACATCTTGAAATACTTTCCTGACCATCCTCTTCAGATCTTTGTTTGGTGTTACTTCATTAAGCTTTCATAACACCCTTTTCATTTTACTATTTATAACTCTAGAAGTAATGTTCTACATCCTCCTTCAAGTCTCTAAATATATCTTTGGCTCTGTGAAGGATAAAGGTAGGTATCTATTTATCCACCTGCAAAACTTTCAAAATATCAATATCCTTTGGCTCAAACCTATGTGAGGCAAGAATTTAGAATTAAATGATACACACACACGCACACACACACACACACACAAGTGGCTGAATTTGGGGGCACTGAACCACTGAGCCACATCTCTAGACCTTTTTTGTATTTTATTTAGAGTCAGGGTCTCCCTGAATTGCTTAGTACTTCACTGTTGCTGAGGTTGGCTTTGAACTCACGATCTGTCTTGCCTCAGTTTCCCAAGCCACTGGGATTACAGGCATGTGTCACCACACCTGGCTAAGTGTAAAATATTTCTAATACTGCTTTTTTGTGTAAGCAGAGCTACTTAAATTTATAAATAGCATTTATTTACAAAATGTATTACAATGTAAGAGAAAATCATAAATATCCCCTACACATAGGAGAATGAAATCGTGTTGAGGGATATTAAAATGAAATATGTTTTCATTTTCTGAGAAACACATTTTCAAATTCTTTCTCATTTCTCATTTTAAATTAAAGTAAATATACCATGTGTCTGCTCTAAGAGTTCTCTCTGGGATTCTCCTCAGAGTCTAAATGAGATGAAGGTAGAAAAAAATTTCCCTTGTCTCTGTTGCTCTTTTCCTACTATGTATTTAATTTAATTTATTTAGGTTATTTTATACATTTATTCTTTCATTCTATATTTCTTGGGTGTCAGACTTCGTGTGGTATGTCCTAGGGACTATTGTTATCTAGCAATCGAGAACTTTATGGATCATAGCTATGTATTTAGTAAATAGATTTCATGTCTGATATTCAATTATTTTATTTGATTAATAACTCTACAGAACCCTTCTGAAGATCACAAGGAAATTTAGAAACACTGTTGAATTTATGTTACTGACCATACAAATATTAAGTGTTCTATGTGTATTCAAGCTCTAAAATCCTACAAACCACAGTCTACTGGAAACATATGAACATCAGTTATGCTGTGTAAATTAATAATAGGTATTAAAGAAAACTGTTAGATTATTAGTTGTAATCACTTAATATATGCAATGTACATAGCACAGTTTTGTCTGACACATGGTAACTAGAGTGACCTTTTTTCTCATCATAATCTGTAGATATATCATAGGAATTAAGAGTATGGTCTGGAAAATAAGCAAAATTCTGGTTATTGAAGCATCAATATATCTACATTGATAGCTTCATCATTTTGCCAGTATCATCACAGGTAAAATGGAGATAGATAATAACAGTTGTCTTAGTCAGCTTTAGCATTGCTATGAACAAAATACTTGGCAATAACAACCGAGAGGGAGAAAAGTTTACACTGAGGACTCATGGTTTCAGAGGTCTCAGTCCATAGATACCTGACTTTACTGTTCTGTGCCCAAGGCAGCACATTATGTAGGAACAGCCCATGGGAGGAAAGCTCAGCTAAGGGCCTGGTGGGAAGGAGAAAGGGAGAAGACGATCTGCAGGGAAGATGCACTTTTCCAGGGCACAATATCAGTGACCTCCAGCCATGCTCCTCCTGCATCCAATTTCCACCTGGTCAGTCCATTCAAACTAGGATACACTGATCAGTTCACAGCTTTCATCGTCTAATCATTTACCTCTGATATTTCTATATTAACAGGTGTTTTGGGGACATACCTTGAATCTAAACCATAACAGCAGTGTATATATCTTATTATTATAGAGATTATTGCCCAATACCAATATTTGTAATTATTTATTTTTTAATTTTCTTTGGAATTATAGCCTATGAATGCATATACATGCATACAGCTAGAAATACAAAGCCCCCAGTAAGAAGAATTTTACAAATATGAGAGAGATGTCCTGGCTTTGGTTTTCTCCACTATTTTGCACCCATGTATGGCTGCCTCAATAAAGAATTTATAAATGACAGTATGTTTTTTGTATCATTTATGTATTCTTGATGAGATTATTCAATATGTCTTTTGATCCTTTCTTCAGTTGAATTAATAATGGACCTGAGGCACATTCATTTGTCACTTGAAATGGCTTTGCTGCTAAACAATTTCCTAATGGTATTTTTCATCTGAGCATTTCTCAAGGTATAGATTAAGGGATTTAACATAGGAGTAATCATAGTGTAGAATACAGCAACAGCTTTATCAATGGGTAAAGTAGCTGCAGGTCTCATGTACACAAAGATGCAAGGAACAAAGAACAGGATGACCACTGTGATGTGGGAGACACAGGTGGACAGGGCTTTGCGCCCACCCTCCAGACTGTGGGTCCTCAGGGAGCGCAGGATGACCACATAAGAGATGAGCCTCAGGAGGAAGTTTAACAGCCAGATGAACCCACTGTTGGCAGCAACGAAGAGTCCCAGAGTGTGGGTATCAGTGCAGGCCAGTTTGAGCAAAGGGTTCAGGTCACACATAAAGTGATCAATGACATTAGGACCACAGAAGGGTAGTGGTAAGATGAAGAGGATCTGGATGATTGCATGGAGAAAACCTCCCACCCATGACACTCCCACTAGTAGGCGACATACTTTCCGGTTCATGATGGTTGTATAGTGCAAGGGCTTGCAGATGGCTACATAGCGGTCATAGGCCATCACTGTAAGCAGAATGACCTCTGCACCTCCAAAGAAATGTTCCCCAAAAATTTGCATTATGCACGCATAGAACAAGATGGCTTTCTTTTTATGGAGTGAATCTACCATTGGCTTAAGGGTATTGACAGAGGCATAGCAGGCATCAATAAAGGAGAGATAGGCCAGGAAAAAGTACATGGGGGACCCCAACAATGAACTGGTGGTGATGGTGATTACAATGAGCATATTTCCTACCATAAAGATGATGTGTATGAGCAAGAACATGACAAATACAATTTTCTGCAACTTTGGATTCTCAATAAGCCCCATAAGAACAAACTCTGTCACATTATTTCTATTCTCCATGTATTTCAAGTGAAAGTGAATTGCATTATCTGTAAAAAACAAATACAACCTTTAATTAAACTTCTCCATTCTCATAAATAAATAATGTGTGGATTCTAGGGAGTCGAGAGAATTTATGTGGAGATTTTTGCATTTATATTGTTGGGTGAGGTGGAAAAAAAGTGTTCTGAGTAATGATGATTACTTTACCTTCTAGTAAAGATTCCGCAAAGACTATATATGTGAGAAAATTTTGTGAACACACAAGGCAAGAGGCTGAGTATCTCTAATTTTCTGAGATGACTCAGAGCTTAAATTGAATTAATAGGTTTCACTCATAGTGTCATTTAAACCCCAAAAGCAAGGTAGGAACAGAATATGACTGCCATCGAGGTATAAATAAAGAATGTTGCCCTTTTTTCCTTATGAAATGGAGAAACGTGACAGCTAATTGAGAATAGGAATCAAGGATGGTAAGAAACTTAAGGAAGGGCACATTAGATGTTACTCTTGTAACCATTCTTTTGTGTCCTGGATGAAGCAGAGCGAGGTTAAATAAGGGGTGGAAGCCAGAGATCAGAACCCCACGTAGCAGAGTAATGATAACAATTGATAAAAAAGAGATGAGGGTAACACTTATGGAAATGTAATCAGTGTACAAAAAAGCAGCTATAAAATAATTCATAAAACTTGTTGAATAAATAGAATAACTTTGCAATACCTAATTATGAAACAACTGATATTTATTTCATAAATAGTACCAATGATTTACCTGCACAATTCCTCTTCATACTTGAGGTAATCTGAATGGCTGGTCTTGTTGCATCCTTCTTACTGCTAAAGAAATCATCTCAGAAACTATAGTATAAGGGCTTGCAGATGGCTCACAATAATCTTGAAATCTTGATCGTGTTTACTGGTAGTAACTGAACTCTACATGGGTTCTAAGTGTTTTGCAGACATGTACTGATCTATTTCTCACAACAAAGTGAATGGCTAATGTTGTTATCTTTTTTTCCATTTTTACTCTGATTTATATATGCACAGAGGAGGAGTTTAGCATCTTCTTCCAGAAAAAGTAACTAATAAGTAGCAGAGTCAATAAAAGAAAAAATAGATCATTAGATATTTTTTTTAAAGATGGGGTTTTATGATGTTGCAAAGCAAGCTGACATTAAAATTGTGATTCTCCTGCATCAGCCTCCTAGTAGGTGGAATTATAGGAATGTACCTCTTTTTCTGGCTTCAAGTTAGTTCAATTTTTATTCATTTTTTTTGTCCTTCAGACCTTTAACATATATTATTCTCCTCTTCCTCTTACCTATAAATTCAATACTATGTTATATAAATTATGTTGAACTACTTCAAAGAGAGTTTGTGCAAAACAATTTCATCAGCAGACACAAAGATACATAATAATTCATTTGAACTCCCAAATATTAAGAACATGAGTGTTTCTTCATTCTCAGAAGGGCTCCTTTCATTTGGCCAATCCCTCACAGCCAGTTCTGCCTTCTGTAACACCATTATAAAATATGGACCCCACACTCAGCTGGAAAATGATGTACACAACCCTCATGAAGTTAAGTGTACTGATTGAGTCTCAGTAAGACCAGATTTAAATCCTGTTTCTTCTGCTTGCAACTTCTTTTACTTGGATACATTTCCTGGCCCTGCACCCATCTGCATTATCATCTACAAAGTGAGAGTGAGAATGTCACCTCATAGGTTTTATGAGAATTGATTGTTACATGAGCACATTCATCACAGATCTAGGGACACATATAAGCCTTTCATTTGTTTTTATAACTGTGTTTGCACTCAGCAAAGCTAAATTGACAGTTTGAGTAAAAATATGGAGACATTTTCAAATCTCCTGTTAACTAAAGAAGAATCTTCTGGATTACTACTTTTAAAGAAGACATGTGTTTTACCCACAGCAGTTGACCCAGAAAGACTTCTTGTTTGTACTAGGGCTCAACAGCTGATGATTTATGTCATTTAATATATATATATCCAAGTCTTAAGTGTGTGAAAGGTGTACTTAAATTTTGTTTTTATCTTCAGAGTCTTGGTTACTAAATGAGGTGTCTCATGGAAAACTAAATTTTCTTGTTGTTGGAGGGCTGGGTTTTATAAAAAGCTTCATCCACTATGTGTCTCAAATTGTCTAATGTTAAATTTGCTCAATGATATTTGACAACCATCTTTTGAAAAAGGGGAATGAGGATGAATTATCCTATAACAAATGACACTCAACAAATGACACTCTATGACGGCATTTGATAAATGTTGAAAAGTAATGATCTCTGCACATGAAAAATTACAAAATTAATAAACATACACACTATAGAAAATCTTACCTTAGTACTTTTAGATGATTTTAATTATGCTTTGAGTATTCAGAATCAATTTCATCTTCAAAAAGACCTCCTCTTAAAATAAGAATTTTAATATGAAGTGACAACAAACTTCCAAAGAGAATATTCAGGTAACCCAACATCAAATCGAATGTCATTAAGGATGTTTCCTTTAAAGTCTAAATCATTCTTTTTAACTTAAAGCCTAAAAATATTTTAATAGAAAATCTGTGATTTGGATTTAGAATGGATTCACTTGATATGTTTTGGAGAAATGAAATCATTCTGCTGCTCTGGTTCAGTAGGACAGAAGGCAGGAGGTTGGGAGAAAAAGAATTCAAATGGGTCACTCCTGGTGAATCTTGCTCTGGATGAATCAACTACCACAAAAAAATATTGCCATCTTACAAAACCAGGAAATTTTAAGAGGTTTTCAGAAGAATTCAGGCACTTAGCTTATAGTTGTGCTTTCTCTCCCATGAATTAATTATATATTTTGATGGAAATATATTACCTTGGAAGCAGGTATTCTGGGAAGATATATTTGAAAATCACCAGCCTTTGAATGGAGACTTGTATTCCCTGAAGTTTGAGCATAATTCCTTATTTATTTATTTATTTTTAATCTGAAATTGGGTTGTTAGGAAAGATGAATGCCATGTAAATAGGATTGTACATTAATCCAGTGTGAGTACCAGCAATGTAGTTTCCCTGAAAATGTTTTCCAGAGGGGGCTTCTTTCTTATCAGTATTAAATCCTTTCTGAAAACCCACCGTGAATTGCTTGAGAGCTAAAGAAGTGAAGGCATATTAATGACAGCTATTTTAAATGACAGCTATTTTTAATTGCACATGGTGCTTTTCCTTTTTTCTAGTGTTTTGGAAGTAGCCAGAAACCAAAGAAAGGTCTATATAACAGTGTTCTCTGGGACACAGCATGGAATGATTGGCAGCATTACAGATTTGAAGAGATATTTAAAATACAGTGAGAGAGTTCAAGTCATTGCACATTTTGTCAATTGGACAAAACTTCATTGTTACTTATTTGCCACTTAGTCATTTTAGGAAGTCTGTACATTATTTTTTAAAAACCATTTATTTGAAGTAAGTAACATACAAAATACAGTACATATATAACATGTAATCTATGCCATGAAATTATTTGGTCACCTATCTGAACATCTTCAAATGTGTCCATCCAACTTCTTGTTTATTATTAGTATAATGATGATGATAATAACATACAGCACATAGTCTTCCCTTTGAGCAGTATTTTATGCATCCTGGACAATATTGATCAGTATAAGCTCAATGGTGTATAAATCTCTAGAACTTATTCTTGTTGTGCAACCAAAACATCATACCCTTTGATTGACATCTTCTTCCTCTTCATTCCCCAGCTCATGACAACCACAGTCCCACTCTATAACTCTGAGTTAGACTGTTTTAGATTTATCCTGTAAGTGATGTCATGTTGTGTTTGACCTTTTGTGCCTGGTTTATTTTTCTTAACATTAATGTTTTCTGGGTTGATCCAAAATGTTACAAATGGCAGAATTTTCTTCATTTTCTTTTTTATTAATGCTTCATATTTATATATAACATCAAGACTTATTTTGACATAATTATAGAAGCATGGAGTATAACTTGTTCCATTTCAGTCCCCAGTTTTCCTGTATACTGCATATTACGTGTATTCATTTTTTTTTTTATCCACCCATCTATTGACAGGCACCTGAGCTTGTTCTATAGCTTGGCTATTATGGGTTGTGGTCCTATAAAAATTCATGTGCCTGTATCACTATAGTATGCTGACTTTACTTCTTTTGAATAAACACCAAGGATTGCGATAGCTGCGTGAATTTGTGGTTCCATTCCTGGTGGTTTAAGGAAGCTCTATACCACTTTCCAAAGAGGTTATACTAATTTGCAGTCCTACTGAAAATGAATGAAGATACCTTGTCTCACTGTGGATCAAACACACCTAAAAATTACACAAGAAACCTTTCAAGTTCTAGAAGACAGACTCAGCACTCAAACATATTGGTACAGGCATCCATTTCCTTAACAAGACTTCTAAATCTCAAGAAATAAAATCCAAAAATCAATAAGTAAGATGGCATGGCATGAAATTAAAAATCTTCTACACATCAAAGGAAACACAAGCATGCAAGAGAGAGCATACAGAGTGGGAGAAGATCTTTTAAAGCTCTTCCTCCAACAGCATCCAGAATGCTTTAAAAAAAATCAAAAGCTTGATATCAAACAACAACAACAAACAACAACAAAATAAAACAGCAAAGAACCAAAAAGCAAAAAAAAAACCCAACAAACAAAAAAGCAAAATGACAAATAACCCAATAAATAAATGGTTAAAAGAAAAACACATTACACAAAATAAGAAATACAAATATATTTAAAAAAAAAAACCAAAACTGTTCAACATCCCTAGTAATCAAAGAGAGGCAAATCAAAACTGTGATGAGATTTCATCTCACTGAAGTTAGAAGGGAAATCATCAAGAATACAAATAATGATTTTCTTGTTTATAAAGGCTGATATTTTTTTTGAAACTATTTTAGGAAACTCCATACTCTTTTCTGTAAAGGCTGAACCAATTTATATTAACAAAAACAGTGGGAAAGCATTTACTTTTTCTCACATCCTTAACAACATTTATTATCTTTCTATTTTTGTTTGTTTGATTTTTATAATTCCAATCCTATCAGATTAAGTTGATATCTTATTGTGTATAGATTTGCATTTTTCTTGATGTTTATATTGACATCAAGCACCTTTTAGTTTATCTGCTGTCCACTGGTATGTCTTCTTCATAGAAATGTCTATTCAAGGTATAGCACATTTTACTGGTATTAATTATTATTTTTAAAATTCTTTTTCTTTGTCCTAATTAGTTACAAATGACAGTAGAATACATTAATACACTTTGATATATCATACATAAGTGGAGTATAGTTTATCTTTTTTTCTGATTGTACATGGTAGAGTCACACTGGTCATTCAGTCATATATGTATAGAAGGTAATACTGTCTGTTTCATTCCACTATCCTTTTTACCCCCATACCCTCTTTCCTTCCTTCACTTCTCTTTGGTAATCTAAAGTAATTCTATTCTTCCCTAGACCCCACCCCCATTGTGAATTAGCATCTGCATATCAGAGAAAACATTTTGCCTTTGGTTCTTTGGGATTGGCTTATTTTCATTTAACATGATATTCTCCAGCACCATCTATTTACCAGTAAAAGCCATAATTTCATCCTTGTTTTAGGCTGAAGATTAATTCTTTTTAAAATAAGGTTTAAAAATATAAAAAGCTGTACATATTAATGAGGTGCCACTTGATACATGTACACATTGCATAATGTTTAAATCATGTTAATCATATTTATCACCTCAAACATTTATCATTTCTTTAGAAATGTACATTGTATTATGTCACCCCAGTGTGCTACAGCACCCTGAGCTTCTTATTCATAACTGCAGCTCACTACCCATAGATCATGTACCTCCTACTCTCCCCAGACACAGCTAATCACCATTCTATTTTTAATTTCTATGAGATCAAACTTTTTAGTTTCCACTGTGGCTGAGGTCATGCAGTCCTGTCTTTCTGTGCCAGGTTTACTACCCTTAACACAATGACCTTCACCCTGTTGTTGCAAATGACAGAATTTCATTCTTATTTATTCTCTATATTTTAAAAACCATTCATCTATTGATAGACACTGATATATACCCAGGAGTAGCATAACTGGATCACATGTCAACTCTTTTTCAGTTTTTTGAGGAAACTCCACAGTGATTTTCATAGTGGGTAGTAGAGTTAAACCTGACTGGCAACTCTGCTCTTTTTGTACCTGGATATCCACATTTACTTAGGTTTGGAAAATGTTCTTTTCTGATCCATTTGAAGAGGTTTTCCACAATTTGACATTTTCAAGTCCCTCTTGAAACCCCAGAACTAAACTATTTTAACATTTAATTCTACCTTAAAGTCCCTATAAGTCTTGGTTCATTTCTTTTTATTCTTATTTTCTTTTTATTACTCAGACTGTGTATTCTCAAAGAACAGTCTTCAATTGTATTAATTTTCTCTTGTTTTTGATGTATTTTTGCTATTGATGCCCTCTGATTAATTAAACAGTACATCTTGAGCTGGAGGATCTTTTTGATTTTTAATTTCTTTTCATTTCCATTGGAGTGTTGAATGATTTTTCTGTGTTTTTTTTTTTTTTTTGAAAATTATTGAGTTTCTCTCTCTATGAATGGTTGCTTAGGTTTGGGAGAGAGAATTATGAATTAAGGCTAAAACATCACTTCTTTTTTTAGGAGAAAGAATGTGCATTACTGGCTTTTTTGGATGAAACCAAATTGCTTTTGATGGTCCTTTATTGAAAGGTATGGAGAAGGCTTTGCCAGATTATTTGCTACATATGAAACACTAGGGGGATGTTTTAATTTGTTCAAACAATGAAACCACATTTGGTACAGAAGCTGAAATTGGAGTGTCCATCTGATCAAGCTAATGGAATTTCACTATAATTTTTCCATAACCATCTGTCTTTGCACAGGGCAAGTAGTTCAATTGAATGTGGTGAGAATCACACCTGGATAGAGAGATTTACCAGCTTCTGCTTAGCCTTTTCCATCACAATATTCTGTGCTCCATAGGTTCAGTAGTCACAGCAATGCCTGATTATTTCTCTTCTTCTAATGCACAGATAACCTGAAAAACGCTTTTGGGTATTTTGAAGACAGATCAACATAAATTTGAGGCAGTACTCCTGGCTCCTACTTCAAGCATATCCAGCTTCTCTTTAATTTTAGGGTTTCTGGACCTGAGAGTGGCTCAAGTCTGGATATTGATTGAGAAGCATGAATTTCTTTCTTTCTTTCTTTTTTTTTTTTAAAGAGAGAGTGAGAGAGGAGAGAGAGAGAGAGAGAATTCTTTTTTAATATTTATTTTTTAGTTCTCGGCGGACACAACATCTTTGTTGGTATGTGGTGCTGAGGATCGAACCCGGGCCGCACGCATGCCAGGCGAGCGCGCTACCGCTTGAGCCACATCCCCAGCCCAAGAAGCATGAATTTCTGATTTGAGAATTCAGTTTTTATTTCATTCACTTGAACTTTTCTTCTTCACTATATCAAAGTAAGAACTCATTAGGATTTCTATAGTGTTTCACTAATGGGAAGCCTGAAACCTACCAGTCAAGATCATAGGTCTTTTCAGGTCAGCTGGCTTCTTCTTTAATTCTGCTGTTCACTTGTTACCATCCAGGGATGTTGGATTCATTGACTCTGTTCAGCAAAGAATTGTAGAACAAGACACAGAGCAGCAGGTTTATCGCAAAAGTGACACAGACACATCACTCAAAGAGAAGCCAGGAATCTGTTGGGGTAGTTTTGTCTTGTCCTTTTTATGGTTTCTGGAATTTTCTCCTCTCCTGTCTCCTCCCCTGTCCACATTTTCTTCAGTATTAATGGTTGGAGTCCCCTCTGTCCACACATCTGTTTTAGTTTTTGTACTGGATCCCTGGCTTAGGGGCAGGAATAGACTTATCTATCTGATTGGAATCTCTGCTGTGTCCAGGAGCACTTTCATCAAGCAGAGCCTCCTTCTCTAGGCTCCTTTTTCCTGGCCCTGTTCCCTACCCCCACCTCCTTACTCACCATCTTGCCATCTTGCCCTGGCTTCCTGAGCCCTTCTGTATCTCCATCACACTGAGGCAACCACAGGACTAAAACTTTGGATATCAAGAGTTGCCTCTTAACCCCTGCTATCCCTGGATTCAGTTATTGACTTTGCAGTTAGAGTTTTCATGCTGGGGACCATAGTTTCCACTGAGGGGTTCCGTCTAACATGAAAGAGCAATCACAGAAGGTTTCAAGGATGTCAGGGTTCCTCTCACTCACTTAATACTCATAGAAATAATGAAAGTTATGTCTCTGGACTCTCCTAGGGTGGGATAGTAGGTCTTAAATGACAAATCACACTGTATCTGATTTCTGTATGCCTTTAAATTTTTTTTAGCCATTAACTCCTAGAACATTCTAATTACTCACTGAGAGTCTCATTTGGTCCTTGTTGTTGCAGTTGAATAACCAGAGTCCTTTTCAATTCCTCGAGCTGCAGGGCTAAAGAGAGCATCTGATTAATGACGTCTGTATCAGTAAATTTGACCTGATCCAAATTTATGTCTATTTCATCATTCTTGCATATTCTTAGCATATATTCATACATATATTCCTGCATTCCTGTCTGCATAAATTAAATCATGAAGCCTTTGGAGCATATTTCACCTTTTCATGGGTCACACATTGTGGCTCTTTTAGGTCCCTGTTGGGACTTGAGCCTAGTTATAGGTCTAGGAGTCAAGAAGGGGAAGGGGAGTTAGGAGTCAGTCCCAAACAGAGTCAGCCTTGTCTTGCAGGGAACCTTCCTCAGGGGAGACCATTGTGGTTTCTTCAGGCAACTCTGGAGCATTCCTTAGACAGGCTGGGAGACCCCCTGCTGTAGTTGCAGGCACCTCTGCTGCAGATGGAGAGGCCCTTTTCATTTGCAAAATTCTCTCCATTCCATCTTCTCACTTCCCTCATCTGTCTTGTGATGGAAGTGAGAACCTGATCTCACCCATGACTCCTCTTTCTAATCTTCCTCATCAATTGATTCTCTATAACTTCTAAATATATGGGGAACTATTTCTCTATTTCAGTTTGTGGTAATGATCCTGTTATGGGTATTTCTACAAATTTGTCATTTGGAAGCAGGGACTGAAAAAGTCTGACAACAGAAGGAGAAAAGTGCATGGTCCCCAGTGAAGTCAAGCTTTAGCCTGGGACCTGCGCAGCTCTGGAGTGTTCATTGTGTGATTTAAAGCTTGGTCCCATCCCTGATGACCATCCAATAAGGAAGACAAGGTTTTGAGAAAAAAAACATAAAAGAAGTTTCATTGCTTTTCTAGCAAAAAAGAAACACAGAGGACTCCTGTCCCAGCATCTGATTCTCTCCATCAGGAGCAAAAGAGAGATTTTAAAGAGTTGTACAAAAGGAATCCCATTTTCCTCTGAAATTAGGAGGAGGGGTTATGGAGAAGAGATTAGGGAGGAAAAGAGGGAGAAGAGAAAAAACATGTCTCTTTTAGAGCAGCAAAGGCTATATTCAAAGCATGAAATGGACCACTGTCATAATTGTAGTACATAATTTGTTCTGCAGGGGGCAAAGGGATACAACCTTTTTACACTCTTGTGACAGTCTTTCATTTTTCCACTGGAGAGTCATAAAATAGTGGGAATAACCCCTGGATAGAATTTTCTATTTTCTTTGGTGTTTTTGTTCAAAGATGGTGAGGGCTGTGAACTCTTAGCAACCCAGTCACAATACCTGGGTCTTGTGTACAGTGGCCTGGTGGAGGGATTTGAGCACGATTCCAGTGTCCACCACTCTGTCTGTTCACCAGGAGGATCAGAGTTCAATCTCAGCCTTTTACCCTCAGATCATTATACTAGGCTTCTGCTTCCCTCCTGCCCTTCATATTTCTTTATTCTTTATCTTACTGGAAACCAAGTTATTACAAACTAAATTATAATTGTATCACTCACCATCTTAAAAATACTTCCTATGTTTTGCCCATGGTTTTTGCCATTGAGCTTTAATACTATTTTGAGATCTCTTTTGATCTTGCTTATTTCTGTCTTCCTATTCTCAGGATTGCAATTTACCTTTACTCTACCTTAGTGTAAAGCCTGTTGAATAACAATATAAATTAACAACCACAACCATGCTGAATGATTTAGGTTTCCTGCATGTTTTGTTTTTAACTTACCTGTCATAGGAATGCTTTGATCCAACATCTTGCCTCTTCACTCTCCTTGCCCAATTTTGTCCCATGAGGGCCATTTTTTTGTCTTTCTTTCTGGGAATCCTTTTCTGTCAGCACCCTCTCTCCAGGTCTTTGTTTATTGTCCATCCAACATGTCCTCTTGGTATCCTATTCATCTTAACATGTTTGTATAACACTCACCAGTATTTTCCCCTCAAACCTCTGGTGTCTGTCACTTAAACACCATGAAAGAAGAACCTAGGTGTGTTTTGTTCGCCTCAGAAGTCACCCAAAATATTAATATTTTTGGAAGCAAATATTTGAGTTTATTAAAGAGTGAAAGAAACATTGATCAACAACAAAAATTATCCTGAAGTTGCTTTTGTATAGACAGATTATACGTTTTACAAAATAGTTTTTACTAGTGAATGTGGCCACCATGTAACAGAAAAATCATAAACAGCCCATATGCAGAGGATAATGAAATCTTGCTGAGAGAATATCATGATATAACATTTGCTCATATGCTCAGAAACTCAGTTCTCAATTCTTTCTCATTCCTCGGTTTACATAGGGTTAAAAAAGAACCCTGTGGTTTCCCTCAGAGGTCAGCCTGAATTAGATGACAGTGAAATACAATCTGTAGTCTTCAGGACTCATTTTTTTTACTCTATACTTTATTTTAATTATTTATGTTACTTTAACATTCATTCTTCATTCACCATTTATCAGAGGCAAATGTTGTACTACAATGGAGAAACTATTGTTTGCTAGCAGCCAAGTACTCAATGTAGTCTCGATGTGCATTATTCAACTAGGAGTTCCTGTCTGACCTTCAAGCATTCTTTCATTTGACTCACCCTTCTTTATCATGGGTTATCAGAGTACAGCGACCTGAGTATACACAGCCTTTCTGAAGCCTATGAGGAAATTTCGTTGAATCTGCATCACTTGCCAATCAAAGGTTAATATTGTTTCAGTTTTGTAGCCCTAAAGTCCTTAGTTACCACAATGTTCCTCAAAACATATTACCATCAATTGTGATATGTATATTTACAAGAAATTTTTATAAAAACCATTGGATATTTAGGTATGGAAATTCAACTCTGCAGTGTGTTCAATACTGTCTTTTCCCCATAAATAATAATTAGTACAATAATATGGTCTATTTAACATAATTACTAGTTCTTGTAACAGAAATTAACAGTATAATCTGGTAAGTCAGTTTTGATTGCAGGATCATTGCTAGATGTGTTCTAATAACTTCTTTTTGTCATTTTCCTGATAAATAAAATGAATGAAGATAGCAAAATCAAGCCCTAATTTGGTAAAGGTTTGCAAATTTTCGGAGTTGTCCTGAAGTAGTTATTTTTCTTTCTCTGAATCAATTTTTTTCTTCCTTGAAAGCAAAAGGTGTTTTGCTTGTTTGTTTTTGATTTTAATTATTGGTGTTTTACATTTATGGATAATACTGAAATTCATGATGCAAATTCACACACAGAAATCATAATTTCTTAAATCTCATGAGATTGATTAAAATAATTTTTGAATGGCGCTTTTTTTAATCGCTTAAGTATTGCTTGCTAAGATCATTCAAAGGGTCCTTTCCTTGATTACATCAATGTTGGTCTTCAGGCACATTTCCTAGTAAATAATTTCCTAATGGTGCTTTTCATCTGGGCATTTCTCAAGGTGTAGATCAAAGGATTTAACATAGGCACTATCATAGCATAGAAAACAGCAACTGCCTTATCGATAGGTAAAGTAACTGCAGGCCTTAGGTACACAAATAAGGTGGGAGAAAAGAATAAAAGGATCACTATGATGTGGGAGACACAGGTGGACAGGGCTTTGCGCCTACCCTCTAGGCTCTGTGTCCTCAGGGAGCACAGGATGACCACATAGGAGACAAGCAAGAGGAGGAAGATTAGCAGGCAGATGAATCCACTGTTGGCAACAACAATGAACCCCAGAATGTGGGTATCAGTGCAGGCCAGGTTTAGCAGAGGGCTCAGATCACACATAAAGTGATCAATGACATTAGGGCCACAGAAGGGTAGTCGGAAGATGAAGAGGATCTGGATGGTTGCATGGAGAAAGCCTCCCATCCAGGACACTGCCACTAGCAGGGCACACACTCTCCAGTTCATGATGGTTGCATAGTGCAAGGGCTTGCAGATGGCCACATAACGGTCATAGGCCATCACTGTAAGCAGAATGACCTCTGCACCTGAGAAGAAATGTTCTGCAAAGACTTGGGCCATGCATCCATTGAATAGGATGGTCTTCTTTTCATGCAGAGAATCCACGATGAATTTAGGCATACTGACAGAGGCAAAGCAGGCATCAATAAAGGAGAGATAGGCCAGAAAAAAGTACATGGGGGAGCCCAACAGTGGGCTGGAAATGATGGTAATCACGATAAACAAATTTGCTAACACAGAGATGATGTAGATGAGCAAAAACACAGCAAATAAAATTTTCTGCATCTTTGGGTTTTGTGAAAGTCCCAGTAGAACAAACTCTGTCACATTTCTCTTCTCCATGTACTTCCTGTGCAAATTTATTATAGTACCTGGGGGTGAGTGGGTAAAACTTTGAAATTATTAAACTTCTGTATTATAATAAAATTAAAAGCCTAGATTCTATTGTGCACTGAAATTTCATGAGTGTTTTTCCTTATTTATAAGTTTTTTTTCTTTTTTTCTTTTTTTTTTTTAAGGAAAACATTCTGTGTTTTTTCAGATGACTCAAATGCCTCCTGAATGTTGATTCTTCCAGAAGCTTCTGCATGAGAAACTTACAGACACACAAGCAGGAGCCCACCTGAGTACATTGTGAATTTTCAGATGATGAGACTAAACATAAGTAACAGATTGCACAGATTGTGGCAATTAATCGCATAAGGGAGGCAGAAGATGGATGCAACAGCCATCATTGTATAGTTAACAATCTTTATTCTTAGGAAAAGGAAGCCTATAATACATAACTGAGAAAATTAGTGCAAGTGTGATAAGGAACTTGAGGAAGGGTGAATCTGGAGCATTACTCTTCTAATTGCAACTGTGTGTTCTGGAAGACACTGATCAAGGTTCAGTGAAAGCCAAATCTGGGAACCCCAGGTAGCAGACTAGTGAGGAGAGTTGATGGAAAGAATTGCAGTGCAATAGTGATGGAAATGTAAGTATAAAAATCTATTGTGGAATAATTAATAATACTTAATGACTAAACCCAAGAACTTCATAATAGTTAATGATAAATTATTTTGCAGTATTTTTCCTGTGTATTTCTTGGTACCAAGTGCTTTGCACACATGATTCTTTTTAATACTTAGAATAACCTGTGTGGTACATTCTACTTCATTGCATAGATAAGGAAACAATCTCGGAGACAAATGTTTGCAGTGGATTAGCAATGGCAATGCTTGCCAAAACTCATTGAACTCCTTAGGTGTTCTAAATGCTTTTCCAGATGCCTGCTGATTTAATCCTCACTTCAAGACTAGCAATTGCTGAATATCATCATCGTATGGGTATAATTGTATTTATTTTGCTTGTTATAAAAGCAGAGAGAAATAAGAATCCTGCTCTAAAAAAGCAGCTAATACATGGCAGAGCCAAGAACATGACTTAGTTTTGTTTTCTTATTCTATTTATTTTTTTCCTCCAAGTTGTGAAAATGTATTATCCTTGAAATTCTAAGCTTTAATTTATATCCCATATATTATCATGGTATAGAAACGTTATACTTGTAATCCTTTTTTGACAGGAGCATAATTATTATAATTGATTAAATTCTACATGAGATACAACTTTGTAGAAGTAATTTCATCAACAAACAGACAGTGATCCATTTGAACTGTCAAATACTAAGAAAATAAATGTTTCTGCATTCTTGGAGAGAGTACGTTTGTCCTTTCTATCTCTCACAACCAATTCTCTCTTTTCCAATACCATTTCAAAGTGGATTATAGGCCCTGATGGAAAATTCCATTTTGTCACATAGCTAAGCATTCTTACCATGAGTATCAGGGAAAATCTGATTAGAATCCTGGTTCTTCCACTTGGAATTCTTCTTTTCTAGGGTAGGTTTCCTGGAAAAGCATACATCTACTTCATCTACCTATGAAATGAAAATTAAAAATATCATCTCATGGGTTGTTGTAATAATTGTTGCATGAACACACCTACCACTGTTCTGAGGACACATATAGGACTTTCCTCTATATTTAATTCTGGACATGTGCTGTATGCACTCAGCACATGTCCAGAATTCACACTGAACAATGAAGGAATTCTCTTCAATATTACTTGTAAAGAAGCCACAGAGACCTATACTATCCATAGCCATTGATCCCCAAAAGATTTCTCCATGTTTTACTGTACTCAGTATCTGATGTCTTAGGCCATCTAGTATTCATATTTAGGTCTCATGTGTGGGAGGCAATTTAAACTTTGTTTCCACCTCTGAAAATTATCTTAGTTATCAAAAGAGTATCTGATGATAAAATATTGGTTCTGTTTGCTAGAGAACTACTGTTTCACCTTTATGACTCTTGAATTGAATTGTTCATTGTTTAAATCAGGTTAATGAGAATTTTTATTTCTTGAAAAATTAGACTGAACTTAAGTATTCTGAAATATAAAAATTAGACTGAACTTAAGTATTCTGAAAAATAATAATTATAGTACATGAGAAATAACAGTATTTAATAAGATCAGTTCTGTTGAAGAATTTACCTTATAATCTTAGAGAGTTTTAATGATGCTTATAGGTATTCAGAAGCAATGCCATCTTCAAAGTGATCTCCACTTAGAATAAGAACCTTTCAATATTAAAATATAAGACACAATTGAAAGAGACTATTCAGATAATTCTATATCAAATCAACAGATACTAAGGAAGTGTCCTTAGAAGTCCAAATCTTTCCTTCATACACAAAACCTTGAATGCCTCACAGAAAACCCAGGGTTAGAATTCAGAATGGATTTACTTGATTCACTATGGAAATATGATCTGGGCTTCAGTGAAGGAGGAACACAGTTTGAAGGGAAACATTCAAGTAGATCTTTCTGGTCATGAAGAATCTTGCTCTTGAACTGACTACAACATAAAGTATTTTCTCCTACACTATCTGGGTATTTAAAGAGGTTTCCACAAAGACATCTGGACCTTGCTGGTAGCTGTGCTTTCTCTCCTGGGATTAATTATTTCGTTTGATGGGAAGGTTTTGTCTTAGGAGCAGGCATCCTGGAAAGAGACTCTCCCCCTCTTGAGTTGGGAATTGTATTTCTCGCATTGGGGACCTATGCTTTTTTGCAAAACTGTGATTAAAGGACATAGGACATGTAAAATACTGAGCACAATGGCCACACAGAGTATGGGCTCAGTTAAGATTAGATCTTCTTAAATCTGCTTATTGTTCTCTGGGTTGATTAATGTAATGCACTATTTCCTATCCAAACATCTAAATCCTTTGCAACTTGCTTTGCTCTAACTAGTGCATACATCAATGCAGTGTTTGAGAGTGTTTCATGAGCAATGAAATCAATAACAAAGAAAATTATGAGAGATTAAGGCAAAAACATAAAAGGAGTAATAGAATAAGAAGATGTGGATATTTCAAAAGGCAAAACCCAAAAAAGTGATTTAAAACCTTCTATGACATAAAACTAAAGAAACACAAATTATATCTTTGCAACAAAAATCCCAAAGCCAATAGAAAATTTGGCATTCAGCATTTACACAAGCACTGAGACATGGAAGCCTGAAAGTGCTGTTGGTGAATAGCATTTGAGGACAAAGCTCTGGGTGAGAAGGGCTGAGGTTTTCTGATGGCACTGCCACTTGGAGCAAACACTTGTATTACCTCTGTAGGTCCCAGTCTAGAGCCTTATAGAAATAAATTCTAACAAACGCCAGTAAAATCATTCTGTATTTTATATAACTGCATGGAATTTGATGTTAACTCTTGGAATGCAATATGAACCAAGCTGCATTAATAGTAGCTTAATAATTTGGGTGAACCAGAGTTTCATGAGAGGGTGCTATGGTTTGGATCTGAAAGTTGAACAAAATCTCATGGTTGAATGGGAAATGGGACCTAGATGGAGGAAGTAAGTCATTGAGGGTGTTCACTGGAAGAGTTCTTCTTCTTCAGGGCCCTTCTCTCTCTTTCTCCCCCTCTTGGCTTTCCAGCTGCCAGGAGCTGACAGATTTCCTCCACCATGCCCTTCCGCCATGATATTCTACCTCACCTCAGGCCCAAGGCAACGGGATCAACTCAACATGGAATCAAATCTCTGAAACCATGAGTCAAAATGCAGCTTCCTCCTTCTCAAGTTGTTCATCTCAAGTATTTCAGTAAAAGCAATGAAAAGATGACTAACACAGAGGGCTTTTCCATCTCCGAATTCCGTCTTGAAATCTCTGAAAACTCCAAAGATTTAAGTACTTATGTTTAAAAAGTGCTTTGCAATGATCTTCAAAAGTAATTTCTAATGGTAGCTGCAGTTTTAGATGGGGAAACTGAGAAGACAGAAGTGGGATGATTTTTGTAAGAGAAAGTGATTTACGAAGGGGAGACTAAGCATTCCAGACTCAGGGATTGTGGTTGTGCCCAGGATTTAGCAAGTGGCATCAGCGCCTGGGAAGACATTCCAACTTCTCTCAGTGGAAGAAAACTCATTTGAGATTTTAAGGACATAAGTAAACAGGAAGAAAAAATCAGAAAAAAAGTGAAAAGGGAAAGACAGAGGGAGGGAAAGAAAGGAAGAAATCACCTTACTGTCATACCCTCTTGAGAACTCTGCCCTACCCCACTTTGCCCTCTCAAGTACCTAGCACACACCAACACCCAGGCTTTCAGATGACCAGGCTCCCAGACCAAGGCATCCTAGGTACCAATCTGGGGTCTGCTGTTTTCTATCTGTGTGAGGTGGGCCTGATCTATAAACCTCTGTCAGCCTATGTTCTTCATGATGATGTGGGAAATAAAACAGCCTCTTCTTTCTGTGGTTGCTTTGAGGTATTATGTCACTACAGGTCAACTGTTTAGTTTCAGGTGTTCAAAAATTTTTAACTACTATTGACACCAGCATTACTATTGTACACTGATGCATACGTGGGGAAATATATCTGGGAAACCAGCTAATGAGGGTAACCAAATAAAACCCTAATTCACAGGGTTTCAGACTGTCTTTGTATTGTGGGGAAAGTGCACTATTGTTGCTTTCATGCCTGAGGGTCTCAAACATGGAGTTCAGCATTAGACATATCAATTACCAGACTGAAAACAAAGAATTCTAAAGACCTCTGCTTCTTGTAGAATTAAAAAAGACATATCTGACATTTCCATGGCTGCCTTCAATGTCAACATCCAGGGTCCTCCTAAGTGAGTGTGTCTGATTGATGCTGCTCTCCTGCTGCATCCCCGTGAGGTTCCAAGCCCTCACCACTGCCCTATTACCTGTCTTCCTCCATGGTGAGCTATGTCTCATCTACAACACAGGCTGCCTTCATTCTTGTACTAAAGTTACTTTTTAAAGGTTTAGGCTCAAATCCCTCAAAGTTGTCAATGGACCCAATATCTTTACTTATTTATTTTTATGTGATGCTGAGGATCAAACCTAATTTCTCATATGGGCGAGGCAGGCATTCTACTACTGAGCTGTAGCCCCAGCCCCAAAATCTATTTCTGACATCTAGGCAGAAGAGTGGAGATAAAAGAGCACAGTCCATGAAATCAAATAAACCTGGATTTAACCACTGGCTGAGTGACTTTCAGCAAGACACTTGCCTTATGGCAGCTTAGTTGCCCTGCTCTTCTTCAGGTTGGAGTGGAGGTTAATTGTTAAGGTAAATATAAAGGCAGGTGCACATCACCCTCTCCCCACATTTGCCCTCCTCCACTCTTCCTCAGCAGCTAGTTCTACAAAGAATTATCTCACCAGGTGTGTTCTCCAAAAAGCCTAAGTTTGCATTTTTATTATCTACCTGAGTAGCCCACAGGACACTGGCCATGAGGGATTAAGCTATATGCCTTTGCTGACTATTTCCTAAGGGTAATATAAAGAAATTTTCATTTTGTCCATCTTTTTTATTTTTTTCTCACAAGGAGCTGTTCATAAGTCAGACTTTCACCTGGAAGTAATTCTGCTTATGGAAAAAACTTTTAAAATATCTTTCTCAACTCTTATACATTGTTTATGAGACCATAAATTAATACAGCCATTATGGAAAACATTATGAAGGCACCTCAAAAAATTAAAAATAGAACTACTGGGCTGAGGATATAGCTCAGTTGGTAGAGTTCTTGCCCTCCAAGCACAAGGCCCTGGGTTTAATCCTCAACACCACAAAAAAAAAAAAAAAAAAAAAAAGAGCTTCTGTGTGATGCAGCAATTCCACCCCTGGGAATATATCCAGAGGAAATGCAATCTGTGTGTCAAAGAGATAGCTGCCCTCCCATCTTTACTGCTGAGCTATTCACAATAACCAAGATATGGAATCAACTATGGTGTCCATGAACTGAGGAATGAGGGATGAGAATATGCTACAGGCACATCATGGACTACTACTATGCCATAAGAAAAAATGAAAGCCTGTTATTTGCAACAGCATGGAGAGACATGAGAGTCATTATGCTAAATGAAATAGGTCAGGCATAGAAAGACAGATGCCACACTATTTCACTCCTATGTGAAGGCTAGACAAAGCTGATCTCATAGAACTTAGGAACATAATAATGATTACTGGAGGCTGGAGAGAGCAGGTGGGAGGAAGGGTAGGGGACTGGTCAGCAAGCACAATGGTACAGTGAGACAGGTGGAATATATTATGGTGTTTCATTGCACAGTAGGGTAGGTGGATTGAGTTGACAAGAATTCATTGTGTATCTAAAAATTGCTAAAAGAGAATTTCAAATTTACTCATCATAAAAAATATGGTAAAAAATTAAGGTAATGAACATGCTAACTGCCATGATTTGATGATTACACAATGCATGCTTAAATCAAAGTATCCACAAATATGTACAATCATTATGTGTCAATGAAAAGATTAAAACAATTTCAAAGGTCTCTCCCTCCTCGTCACAGTGGGCAAAGAACATAGAAACTGATTAGTGTAGTATGATTCTAGCAAAGAAAGGAGAGGCACAGAAATTCCCAGGTGGGAGAGACCAAAAGACATAGCATCTCAGCCCCAGTCAGTATTTGCAGAGTACACACAGAAGAAGCAAAATCTCCCCTGGAAATCATTAGGTATCACTTGAGCCTTGTGAACTATATTATTACCTTGTGTAAAATTAAGAAGTACAAATTAGGAAAAGAAAGTGAAGGTCAGAAAAATACTTTCAAATTGAAACAGTCCTACGCAACAGGAGCATCACAGAACAAGACCCAAAATGAAAACTTAATATCAAAACCACATTGATTAAATTCTATCCTGTTTTTGTTTGTTTGTTTGTTCATAGTATGTGTGTGTGTTTTTGTGTGCATGTGCACATGTGTTAAAAAGAATGTGAGAATTTAGTGGAACTTGTAACTTTTTTCTATAGTATTACATGTTAAATTTATTGAGTTTTTAAATAATAAATCCAGAAATTTTCATGAAATATTTTCATTTCTTTTTGTGAAGCTCTCATTTTTTAAAAAAGATTTTTGATATCACATTCATCCATTCACTCAAAAACTGTTCATTGAAATCATACCATGTTATCAAGCACTGCCCTATACAGTTATCACATAATGTTGATCAGAGGAGATCATGTCCCTAATTCTATGAAACATATCTTTTTTGTTTAGGGAAAATATACAAGATACAAATAAAAATACAAAATTTAGATGATAATAAGTACTATGAGGGAAATCTAACTACTGTTGAGTAGAAAAGAAGTATTGGAGGAGGGAAAGGCCTGATAAATTGACCTTAGAGAAGAAACATGAAGGCAGGTCGGCAGCAGGCCAGACAGATACTTGGGTAGTGAGTGTTTCAGAGAAAGGGAAAGGTGCTTATTGCAATTTCCTTAACACAGGCTCATAGCCAGCATGTGCAGAATTGCAAGAAGACCAAGTGAGTCAAGGGCTAAATCACAGGAGGTAACATCAAAAAAACTCACGGATCATCAGTTCTACCTGTGTCTTTCAAACATTTAAGAACTTCAAGTTTTTGCTCTGAATGCTATGAATAGCCATTGGGAGGTTCTGTGCTGGAGAATGACCCAATGTCACCCAATGTCAATGACATCTGCTATGTTGAGATGCATTAGGGGTGGCACAGACCATGATGGAATTAGATAGACCAATTAGAAAGTTATTACAATGATTCAGATGATAAAATGATAGAAACAGAGGTGTGAGATATCAAGGCCCCTTCCAACAGACCAGGTCGATCACATAGTGCAGACATTTGCCTAGAGAAGACAAAACTGGGGGAATGTTATGTCTTTTGCCTTTCTTTAGTAGAATTAGGACTTAGTATTTTTATAGGAAACAATGTGAAAATATGGACTGTTTTCATTTCATGGAATTCTTTTTCCCATGCGTAATTTGGGTGAACTCCTACTTGGCCTTCTTTGCTTAAATGCTGCTGAGCTGGAAAGCATGTTTATCCTCATGGTCATCTCCCGTCTCAGCCTCCAGACTAGGTGAGATTTTTTTGTTGCTTAGGATATCCATAACAGATTCCCACAGATTTGGCAAATTAAAATAACACAAAGATTAATTACCTCAGAGTCTTAAGTCCAGGTATTGGCTGGATTGATTCCTATTGGAGGCTCAGAGGGAGAATCTGACCACAACTCCCTCCTGTCGCTAGTGGCTGCAAAATGCCTGGCACTTCTTGGCTTGGGTCTTCCTATCTCCAGTCTCGGCCTCCATCTCCAGATAGACTTCCCTAGGTGTTATAAGGACTTCCCCCAGGAATCTCCACCACATTTTTCTTACAATGACACCCATGACTTGATTTAGGACTGAATGATATTGATATTGAATGATATTGCCTCAAATATTTTAACTTAACTATGAACCTACTTCAAAATAAGGTGACAGTCACAGGCACTGGGGCTCAGGACTTGAAATTATCACTTTGTGTTTACTATTTCATCTCTCATTGGGCCCTCCCTTACTCCTCCTGAGAACCTTTGGTACACTTCAAATATCACTTATTATCCTGTCTGTAATTGTTCTCTGACTTGCCAGTTTGAATGAATAGATCTGAGTTTCTGAAGCATACAGACCATTTCTTCTGTCTCTCAATCTCCAGTTCCAAAAATAATTTCTGCTTGTAATGCATAATATCCACCCCTTATTGGATTAATTTATTACAAATCACAGAATAGATTTATATAATATTGCAAGATGGAGCTGAATCTCATCAGCAGTTTAAACTTCCTGTTATCATCAGAAGAGACAAATGTTTTTAACAAATGCCAACTAATGTTGGTGTTTTACAATGCTTTGGCTCTGAGGGCACATAGAGCTTCTGCAGCAGTGCAGTCATGGCACACTGGAGCCAGCACTGTGAGCCCAACTCTAGGCCTGAGGGTTTATGAGAATAACTGCTGAACCTAGCAAGGTACAACCACAGAAACAGAGGGAGACCCCTTTGGCAAAGGAGCTCTAGGCTTCGTGAAAGACATGAAGCATGAGGGTGATCCAACTCACAAGGCCTGTGTGAAAGGGGAAGGTGACAGGAACCACAATGGCTATGTGACTCACAAGGGCAATGGTGGGATCCACAGTGGCAGCAACCAGAGGAGCCAGTGAACCCATACCTTACAGGTTTTTGCACCTGAGACCACAAATCCATTTTACCACATCCCACTTTAGCAGCTGCAGGAATTGGAAGTGTTTTCCTAGAAACTCCATACCTGATGTACTCACAAGCAGTTCCATGGGGATCCCAGGACCACCAGGCCTCCACCAACCTGCTTCAGCCTGACCTGAGCACATTGGCTACATCAGCAACGTTTGCATAAATAGATGGAGGAGCTCAGGGAGCAGCACAAAAGCTGCAGACAGCCTAGTTCTGCCACAGAGTGCATAAGCCAGACTCCAGTCATAAACATCAGCATGCCACCAACCTTCCCTCTGTACCCAGGTGCCCAGGTAAGTCCTTAAGTTCCAAAGAAGGTGTCGTGTTTTGGAGCATCGTGTTTTGTCCTTCATCACTTTGAATACATCAACCCACTGCCTTCTGGATCCCAGGGTATCTGATGAGGACCTTATGGGGAAATCATAATGGAAGCATCCTTCCTCTCAGCCCCACATATGGTAAAACATCCCTACAGTGTCTTAGAGAATGAAGCGCCTATCTTGATGTGGGTTGCTACCATCCTTTTGACACCAGTCATTTCAAGCTGAAAGAAAAGGGAATTGAATACCTTGAGTGTAGGTGTGATAAAGTTTTTACAAGCCAAAAGTTATTTATAGACTCTTGAACTCAAAATAAAAAAGGCCATTGAAGCATCGTACAAATTTTAATTTCTACACAAATAAATATCAGTCTCCATAATCCACTAAAGCAAAAAGCTTCTCAAGCCTTTCTTATTCTTTTTATGAAAGTGGAAAAGGTTGGAGAGGCCAGAAAGAAAGACAGCTGCTGTGGGTTATGGGTCATTTCAGGCCCTGGCTGTGATTGCTCTTTTTTTTTTTCTTTTTGTGGTGGGCGGGGCATAGCCTCATTTGGTGGTTTTGGATTTAGGGATTTTGGATTTCTTTTCTTTCTTTCTTTCTTTCTTTTTTCTTTTTTTTTCTATGAGGGAGATAATATTTTATTTTGCTTTGTTTATTTTTTTCTTTCCTTCCTTTTCATCTAAATTTTTTTTGTTGTTTCTTACAAAGTGTAGTGAGAGTAGAGAGTTTAGTGAAGTGTAAGAGTGGCAGGTCCTCTCAGTCAGCTTCTTCTTTAAGGATATTCTTGTAAACCATTATAGTGGCCCAAGGGACACCTTACAGGGCAGCAATGCTCAGGTGAAACTGGTTCATCATTTCCTCATTGAGACAGAGGTTGCCATGGAAGTCCTGCTAAAGGTAGAGCAGAAGACCATGGACCAACTAAACATGATCAAGTTGTTTCAAGGTACTGACACATTGAAAACATCTAAGTTGTGCTGGAGCATTCATGTGGGGACAGTTACTGCAGCTCATCCTGGAGGCATGAGGTATGCAAAAGGAGGAGGCCCAGGGAAGGTTCAGGCAGATCACATGCTCTGTGAGCTACTCCACAAGAAGAGCACCGCACACAGAGATCTGAAGCCAGCGAACATCCTGGTAGACACTGGAGAAAACATCAACTTCTTTGACTTTACCTGAGATGCAGGTCACAGCTGGGCAGGGGTTGGACACATTCTGCAGTGCTCTTTTGTACTGTGCCCCAGAACTCTACAAGCAAGAAGATAACAAGCCTGTGGTGGGTGCCTAGATACTGGGTGTAGTTCTATTCTTCATGTTCACTGAGGAACCTCCAATTTAATGTGACCACCTTTGTGCAGCTGAAGGAGAAGGTCCTGAATGCATGGTTGAAATTCCCCTTCACGTTTCTGCTAAAGTACTTGGTGTCTTCAGTCAATTACTGACCATCAACCCCATACATAGGTTAATAGTAGACCAGATTTTGAGGTATCCATAGCTGAGCCAGGATGAGAAATATTCACCAACTCATTCTAGTGAGCGACGAGCCAACAACTCAACCCCACAATAATGACAATCATGCTTGACATGACTTATATCCCACATCACATCTGGGAATCTTTGGTAAACAGAAAATCTGACCATGCAATGGCTACATATCTGATGTTTCAGCACCATGCCATCCAGGGAGCAATAAGCATGTTTGCAATTAAACATGCACATCCAGAGGTGGGGTCTTGCTTGCACACTACAGATTCTATCATCTTCTGTGTCTCCCAAAAGAGGAGTGCCATTGAACTTCCCCTTCTTGCTCAGCTGGCTGAGAAGAACCAGTGGTCAGGGCAGCAGGGCAACAGAAGAGCAAGTCTGCTTTTCATTCCTGTCTGCATCCTGCAGGTGAGCAACACCACTCCCCGAATAC
This sequence comes from Ictidomys tridecemlineatus, assembly GCF_052094955.1. NCBI lineage: Eukaryota > Metazoa > Chordata > Mammalia > Rodentia > Sciuridae > Ictidomys > Ictidomys tridecemlineatus. Next base: position 18,075,486 of record NC_135480.1, on the reverse strand, counting down.
CCTCCAACATGACCCTGCATACCCCCTCCATCCAGCCCCTGGATGACCATCAGAGGGTGAAAAGCAGAAAACAGGTCTTATCATGACACATCAGAAGAAGAAAACTCCGCCTTTACTGTGAAGTTCCATGGTGAAACTGCAGCCTATACCCATGACAACAGCAAGGGCTGGGAGGGGATGGCTAGGAGGATTGCCACCTATATTCTAAGAATACGTTTGTTGCTGCATGCTGTGATGCCATGTGCTGGTCCTGACAGCCTGGATTCAGAAACAAAGTGACGCCTATGAAAGTGGACAGCTGAGCTATAGACAAAGCCACTGGACAGCCAGAAGATCCTGAGCTCCATTGATCCTGACATTATTGCAGGGGAATCAACCAGACATGGATTTAAACAGACATGGATTTTAAAATACAGGAGGGAGGAGAGCAAACATCCTTGGGCTTCCGCATATAGATTCCATTCACAAGAGTATCTGGAGCTATCTGGGCCTGAGTGAGCCCCTCTGCCACCATCTGGTAGAGATATCAGAGACTGCTTTTCCTAGGACACTTGCCGTGTCCTGATTTTCCCTGTCCTTTATCCCATATTTATGGGATAGCAGAGATGATTTTTAATAAATTTCTTTTACTCCTAAATCTTATAATACTATTGATGCTGCAAAGATTTGAGAACTGTTTTGACTTCTATTTTCTTCTTACATAGAATGAAATATATAGAATAGGTAAAATTATACAATTATGCATCAGGTAATGGAGGAGAAACATCTTAACCATAAGTATAATGGAATTTTTTAATATTAGTGGTTTTCAGACAATTATTTTTTTTCCAGTAGTTAGATCATTTTCTTTTCTCTTTAGCTTCATGGTACTATCATTTTCCATTTGCTGTTTTTAATATTCAGAATGATATCCTTAATAGTTATCTCAAATTAGGAAAAGGCTATTAATGACCACTGGACATAAAATCCAAAACTTGAGAAATACTTGGAATGGAAGTGAAGGAGGAGAGGTAGACGTCTGCCTACAGCAAGAGTGTTGTCTAAGACCAATCAGGGAGTGGAAGATCAATGGCATTTCTAAATATGAAGACGAGATGAGAAAATGGAGAGAGGGTATGTGTTGATACTGCCTCTCCATTTAGGAGTTTTCTGAACTCTTAAAAACGTCCTTGTGTGCATGATTTCTGAGACATGCCACTTATCTATCAGATTTGTAGAATCTGCTGGCTATTCTGGGATAGACAGTGAAAATATTATAAGTCTTACTTATTTTAAGATTTTATTAGCAAATGGTAACGATTGCAATCCAATAGATTGTGACATATTTAGTGAAAGATGAAATCAATTTATGTTCATTCTCTTGGCTTCATTAGATATTACTGTGATCAGATACAGGCATACTGAGGACAAACTCCCAATGTAGGGCTGCAGACTGGTGCTCACCACAGCAGAGCTCCAAGCTACACAACAACACAGTTATGTACTGTAACCTCTACTGCAGCATTTACAAGAGAAGCAAGCATAGAAAGATTCCTTTATCATGTAAGAAAATGTAACATGCACATTCCAAAACTCAAATGGTCAAAACCATTCTCTACTTCTGGTTCACTGCTAAAAAAAAAAAAAAAAAATTGAAGGAGCACTATTTTACTAGTCAACTAGGCAGATATTATACTAAATTCTATATTTTATTTTCCAGTGGAAGATATTTCAGGGTGAAGCAAAGCATTGTGTATTTTAATAACCAACCACCCAAACAAAAATAATAACCCGAACATCATAAAACTTCAAAAACCTTCTAAAAACTGAGGTTTCTAGAAAACTCTTTTCTGAATGCACTGTGACCTTAGTGCTTTACATGCTGATAAAATGAAGGTTGCCACTACTGATTTTGGCCAAATAGACTCTGGGAGGTGCTCATGAGTTACATTTCCCTCCAGCTACATGTACTCCAATAAGTTAACTATTGTCATGTGTGTTGGTGCTGCCAGCTCCCTTAAAATACTGTCATGGGTAAGTGGTAAATTCACAAATATACCAGCTGCTTTCAAAACTAAGGAATTGTTTTTCTCACTGTGAAGTCTTTCCATTCCTCCAAGAGTTGTAGACATAATACACAGTATTTTTTTTTCATCATTCTACCTAGGTACAAGGTCACCAAATGTCCTCTGTTCTCCCTATCTTGTTGCTGCCTATTTAAACACATAGAATTTCCAAATGCCATAGTCCTCTGATTAAAGATCTGTGATGCCTCTTCATTATTATCTATAGATACTTCCTGTGGCATGATACATGAAGCCATTCATAGACTGACTTCATCCTAACCTTCTTAAAGTTTCTCTGAAGATGGCTTACCAAATAAAACTGCAAACAAAATTCTTCCCTAGAAAACTGAATTTCACAATTCTCTAGCCTCTAATTCTCTCCTCCACCTACCAATTTATCCTTCAAATCCTAGTTTTTCTGCAAAGATTTTTTCAGATCTTGGTAAAATCAGACATTTATTTTTCCTTACTGCCTCAACCCTCTGTGTTATCATCAGCCTAAAAAAAAAAAAGAAAAGAAAAAGAAAAAGGAAAAAGAAAAAGAAAGCATTGAACATGTATTGTGTGACAGCTAGTGCATAGGTCTTTTTAAATACTATTTATTTCTTTTTAATCCCACCTAAAATGCTATTAAGTAAGTATTTTTCCAATGTATAAATAAGGAAACATAGGTTTAAGGAAAACCAGTACTTGTAAATTTACACAACACTTGAATGTTGAATCAGCTGTCATATCACATGTTACTAAAATTACTGGTTTACATATAATGTATTTCCATCTGCACTCACAGAAATGTAAGAACCCTAAGATCTCTATGTGTGTGTCTCTCCTAGCTCCCAGAATAGAGCCTGGGGCATATTAGGTTTGTGGATGTAATGTGTTGAATGACTAAATGAAAGGAGAACACATACAAGAACATATTTAGCGCTAAAGCATTTTTCATTTTAGATCAAGGTTTTCATCCACCTGAGGAAATAGAACAAACATTTGGGAAATAGCTTGATTATAGTTCTACTCTCTAATGTAATTTTAATGATTCCACAATGTCGAAAACAAAATCCTCCAGGAAACATATCAACCCAGGTAGCACAACTTCTCCTTGCCTCAGAACTCTCAGGCACAGCAGGTCATCATGACATCATAACAGATCAATAAGACAGGACAGTTGATAACTATAACAACACAGAAGGTGATATGACACCACAGCAGGTCATTATGAAAACACAGCTGGTTGTTATTACATCATAACAAGTCATTATGACACCACAGCAGGTTACTATAACATTATAGCAGATCATTATGAAACCATAGCCGATCATCATGAATTCATGTAAGGTAATCATGGCACCACAGCAGGTCACTATGACACCATAAAACTTCATTATGATATCATGAGAGATCAATATGACATCATAGCAGACATTATGATATAATGCAATGTCATCATGACACTACAGTAGGTCATTGTGACACCACAGTTGGTCATTTTTATCATCATGGCAGATCATTATGACTCAATAGAAGCTCATTCTGACACCACAGATGGTCATCATGACATCACAGCAAGTCATTTTTAACACCATAGAAGCTCATTATGACATCATGGATATCATTACTCAGCCACAGCAGGTCATTATGACATCATAGCAGATAATGTCATAGGGCTGGATCATTGTCTCCTGAGGTAGGAGAAAGAATCTTTATCATGTCCTGAACCACAGTTTATTCAGGGCTATGTGGACCCGGGTATGCAGGGGCTTAAGAAAAGAGACACAAAAAAGTAGAGAAAAAAAGCCATGCACAGTGGTTCAGCCTACCTCTGGTGGCTAAGAGTAAAGGCAGTTCCAATTAGAATTTATCAGCTTGAACCCATGATTCTCTACTCCAGCAGCAGGTGTTTGAACTCAAGGTACAAACTGATAAAATTCGTTGGCTACCAGGGAATTTCCCTTGGAACAGGGCATGGCCATACAACTAGGTGGTCTCCGAGATGCCTTCATACTGAGAGTTCTCCAGAGGAGCGCCACGTGGCCTCTGTCCCTGGGCAGTTGAAAGACCATCATTCATTCCTGGTTCTGACAGATTTTCATTGCTACTATTTCTAGATGAAACCACAGTGCTTCTGAGGGTTTCTTATTGAAAAGCATGGAGAAGCCTTTGCCAGATCACTAGCTGTATATCAGATGCTACAGGGATATGTTAATTTGTTCAAGCAAGGAAATCACATATAATTCAGCATGTTCACTTGAAGTCTCTTTCTGATTAAACTTGTGGACTTCCATTCTACATTTCCTATAACCATCAGTATCCTGAACAGGACAAATCGTTCAGTTGAATGTGATGGGAATCAACCCTGGTGTAGACCTTCAAGACCTTCCTGGTGGCAATAAGCTCTGAAATGCCTCCAGGAATGAAATTTATATTTGTAATGTAATACCATTCCATGTAAAATACAATTTTATATTTGTTTTACTATTTTCCTAGATAGAAGCAATTCTACTGGCTTCTACTTGGCCTTTCCCACCATAATCATTTTCTCTCTATGGGTCAGGAGATCATTGTGGAGATTCTACCTCTCCTGAGTTTCTCTTTCCTAATTTTAATTTAAGAACAGCATGAATGACCACCAAATGAGTCTTGGGACACTCAACACTGAGACAAAGACCTGAATTAAAATTTCATTGATCACCTAATCTCCATGAGACCTTCGTCTTCAGGACCATACTCATATTTGGGTGTTCTTTAATTATCCTCAGTTGATATTTGGGGTCCAGTAGTTGCATAGGTACTTGATTATTTCCATTTGCCTAATGCACTGTGCCCTGAAAAAGGCTTTACTGTACCTTGAAGAAGAGTAGGAGAAAGTTTAACTTAAATTTTAGACAGAGTTTCAGGGTGCTACCTCAAGCACATCCAAATTCTCTTTATTTTAGTTGCTCTGGATCTGTAGAGTGGCTCAAGTCTGGAAGTTGACTGAGGGAACATGACTTCCTATTTTCAAAATTTAGTTTTGTTTTGATTCACTTAAACTAAAATTTTTCTGCTAAACATGATCTCACCCCATAAATAGTTTCTTATCTTTCTTAGATATCAATTCCCTTGTGAATTACCTGTAAATATTTGAGGAATTGTTTCTCTCTTTCTAATGAGTATTTAGTCTATAGATGCAGAACCTGCATTTTTATGAAAAATTTTTATGAAGGTTACATATGAAAGCAGAGGTTGGGGAAGCTGATAAGGTTAGGGAAGAAAGTGTGTTGTCTATGTGAAGTCTGGTGTCATTCTGGGACCTTGGTAGCTCTGGAGTATGCATTGTACTATGATTGCACATGGGGGCAGCAGAGCCAACCATTTTGTACACCTGTGGTAGTCTTTTATTGTCTACTTAGGGCCTTGAGGTGTTGGGCATAAGCACTGGAAGAATCTTGCATTTTCTCTAGTGTAATTGTCCAGAGAAGGTTAGGGCTGTCAACTCTTAGCAGCCCAGACTTACAGTAGCTGGTTCATGGACAATCTGGCCTGGTGGAGGGGATCTGAGCTGGATCTAATGGTGTTTATCACAACCCATGTCAGAAGACCAGAGTTTAAACAACCAGCCTTTCACACTCAGATCTGTACAGTAGCCTGCTGTTCTCCTGCTGTGGATCTTGTCCCCTTCATGCCATTCTTCTTCAAATCTAACTACATCACTCACTAACTTAAAAAGACTTCTGATGTTTTTCCCATGGCCCACACCATTAAGCTGTAACAAGATTATGAGACTCTTGCCAATCTTGCTTGTTTATGTCTCCCAAGTGTCAACAGTTACAAGAGCTAATTTTATAGTAGCTTGGTCTGCAGCTTGGTGGTTGGCACTAGTGGGTTTCAATAAATAATTGTGGAATGAATAGTTTAATAAGCACAGACCTGTTGAATCAATTAGTTTTTCTGTACAGTTTTTTTTTCTCTTAACCTGTTATCTATCTCCTGTTCTAGAAATGCTTTGGCACATACTTTTGCCTATTCCCTGTACCATACCGCAGGTGCCATTTTTAATGTCTTCCAATCTAAGTATCAATTCTTGACCCAAACCCCAGATCCTTTGAAATCCCTTCAGTATATGTTCATAACATCTTGTTCATCTAAACATTTATAACACAGAGTATTCATTTTCTACTCTTTCTAGGATTCTCTCAATGAATTTTCAATTCTATAAAGGAAGAAGTAAAACTTCATTTTTATCCACATCTGAACATCCCCTCTAATATGCATGTACCTTAGGGAAAAAATTATGTGTTTATTAATTAGGAAGGAAAATTTGAGTGAAAAAATATTTAATCTTGAAATTTCTCTGTGTGCAGACAGATCTTCATATTTTGAAAAACAGTTTTGAATAATGAAATGATCACAAAGTAACAGAAATACCGTAAACAGCTCAGATTCATAGGAAAATAAAAACTTCTTGAGGGAATATCAATGTGCGGTTTATTTTCATATGATGAGCAACACAATTCCAAGATTTTCTCATTCCTTAGCCGGCTGCAGCAAAATAACTGGGGGGTGACAAGCAACTTGTGTAGATTGATACAGCAGGAGTAGGAGCCGTTTATTGTAGGACAACAGAGATATATATACATTCCACACAGCTTATCTTAATTAACATATACTAGACACAGCAGTCAATCAATAAGGAATCTCCACACTTAATGGCTCACTGACTTTACTTCACAAACCACTCCCTCTGGCATTTTGCCAGGCACCATCTTGACTTGTTTACAGACTCTAACAAGTACACCTCACACAAGATCTACCATCTTAGAAAAATGTAATGCATACCAACAGTATTGACAATATCAGCACTATGCTGTGTAAACCTCTAGAACTTATTCATGCTGTGCAACTCAAGACAGATGTGTTGACTAACATCTCCCATGTCCCCTTCTCCACCTCATAAAGCTGTTTCACCCTCTGCTTTATGAGTTAGACTATTTTAGATATTTCCTATAAATAAGGTCATGTCACCTTTGCATTTTTCCTTCTAACATATTTTTTAAATATCATGTCCTCTGAGTTTATGCATGTTGTTGTAAATGGCAGGATTTTCCTTTTAATTATGGCTGAAGAAACATCACAAACTCTTTTCTAGTCATCTGCCAACTGAAATTTAGGTTTCTTTCCCTTTCTTGCATACTATGAATAGCATATAATGGACTTGAGAATGCACATGCAATTTTGGTTCTCATTTCAATTCATTTGAGTATTAGTATTATCTTGATAATGTGAAGCTTTATTTTTTGAAGGTTTTAAAGGAATATCCACACTGTTCCATAGAGGATGAATTGATTTACATTTCAATCAACAGTGACACATTTTCCCTTACCCCATAACTTTGCCAATGTTTATTATCTTTTTTTGTTTTAATAATTCCTATCCTTTCAGATTGAGTGTCTCATTGTAATTTTGATATGCATTTTCCCTAATTATTATTGCCAGAGAGCACCTTTTTATATAGATGTTGACCATCATTATGTCTTTGGAGAAAAGTCCATTCTAAGTCCTCTATCTTTTATTTTTGTTTATTTGCTTATTTTCATTTATTTTAAAATTATACAGAAAAATATACATATTGTACTTATTAATGGTGTACCATGTTAATTTTGGATGCATATATACACATTGCATAAAATTTAAAGCTGTTAAGACATATTTAAGTCTTGAAAATTTAGCATTTTCCAATGGCATGCATCCTCAAAATAATTTTTTTCTAGCTTTTTGAAATGTGCAGAAAATTATTCTTAACTATACTCACTCAAACTTCTCATTTCTCTCTAACTGTAACTCAGTATCCATTGATCACTATATCTCTGTCACCTGCCCTCTACCTTCCCTGTTCTTTGCTAACCACCATTATACCCTCAACTTCTATGAGGTACACATTTTTTTTAATTCTCATATGAGTGAGATCCTATGGTACATGTCTTTTCTGTACCAGTTTATTTCATTCAACATAATGATTCCACACACTTTTATCTATTTTGCTGCAGAAAGCAGAATTTCATTCTTCTGAATATGTACCATAACTTCTGTTTTAATTTGTTAAAGGGCAACTAGACTAATTCTTTATCAGAGCTAATGTTAATTGTGATGTAATAAACATGGAAATGCAGGTTTCTCTTTGTATGCTGACTTAATTTTTTTTATTGCCTTTATATCATCCTTTATTTAAGTTTTCTTAGTATTCTGGACTGAATAACATCATAATAATCTTTTTCTCAACTTTAAAAATTTGCCATGTAGTACATTCTCATTCACCAGAAGTAATGTTATCAATTATAGCAAGCCAATATGTAGATCATAACACACTTTTTAATACTTTTCATTTTATGATATTCTATTAACTTTTAAAATTTGAATTATTTATACAAACATGGAGCACACCTTTTTGTAATTAGGATCCAAGTCTTGTGGATTGTACATCATGTAGAGATTCACTGTGGTATATTCATATATGACCATAGGAAAATTATGTCAGGATCATTCCGCTGTCTTTCCTATTCAATTTCCTTTTGATATGTATGTAGAAGTGGGATAGCTTGATTATTTGAAAGTTCTACTTAGAGTCTTCTGAGGAACCTCCATGCTGTTTTCCATGGTGAGTGTATTAACTTATGTTCCCAACAAGAGTATGTAAATGTTTTTTTGTCCACATCCTTACCATCATGAGTTATTGTGTTTGTTTGATAATAGTTTTTCTTTATCTCTCCTTAATTACTAAAGTAGATCTTTGGTGGTAACAGTACTTTTGACTGACAGGTTTACATTTCTATTTCCCATTTCAAGGACCATAATTCCCATTGTAGGGTCTTAACCAAAAGGGAAGAACAATCACAGAACTCTTCAAGGATGTCAGGGCTCCCTTCAGAAATTGGTTTCTCATACTAGTGATTCAATGTATGTCTTCTGGACCTTCCTAGGGTGGTCAAGTAGGTCTTAAATTACAAATCATGCTACATTATGCAGCTATTTCATTTTTTATAACTTGTAAACCTATGAGGAACTATTTCCTCTCTTTCCAGATCAGTTTGTGTTCCATAGATGCAGAATCAGAGGTGAGAATTTTTATGAAGGTGTCATGTGGAGGCGAGGACTTAGGGAAGCTGGTGAGGTGGGGAAGCGGAGTGCATTGTGTCAAGTGAAGTCTGGCTTCAGCTGGGAAACTCAGCAGCTCTGAACCGTTCACTATACTGCATGGCTGACTTCACATGAAGGCAGGAACCCAACTGTCATAGTCCTGTGATAGTCTTTTATTGTGCACTTGGAGCCAATGTGTGTGTGTGTGTGTGTGTGTGTGTGTGTATGTGTGTGTGTGTGTGTGTGTGTGTGTGCGTGTGTGTGTGTGTGTGTTGGGAGGCATAATCTCTGGGCTGCAGCTTCCCTTTTCTTTAGTGAAATTACCCAGAAAAGATTAGGGCTGTGAACTGCTAGCATCCCAGACTCTTACTAGCTGGTTCTTAGGTACTCAGGCCTTGTAAGAGGGGATTTGAGGTGGATTCGCAGTCCACTGTGCTTTGTCTACCGCAGAATCCACAGTCTTTCACACTCTCATCATTACAATAGTCAATCTGTTATTCTGCTGCTAATCTTGTCTCTGTCATATTATTTCTATTACTGTAACTTGAGTTTTCATTGTAAAACTCAAATCTAACTATGTCAATCACTAGCTTAAAAAGTACTTTTAATATTTTCTCCATGGCCCTCTCCATTAGGGTTTGACAGGATTATGGGAGATGCAGCCTTTGTGATCTTGCTTATGTTTATCTCTCCAGACTCAGGAGTCATAATTCACCCTTATAATAACTTAGTGTGTAACTCTATTAGCTTAGTGGCTAACACCTGTGGGGTTTCAATAAATAATCACTTCACTAATAGGTCATCTAATAATCACAACCATATTGGGTTGATTAGTGTTCTTACATGGTCTTTTATGCCTCCTGACTCTTGTTGGCTATTACCTGTCCTAGGAATGCTTTGGCTCAATTTCTTATCTTTTTACTGATCCCATTCTATTCCATGAGTATCATTTTTGATGTGTTTACATCTTGAAATACTTTCCTGACCATCCTCTTCAGATCTTTGTTTGGTGTTACTCCATTAAGCTTTCATAACACCCTTTTCATTTTACTATTTATACTTCTAGAAGTAATGTTCTACATCCTCCTTCAAGTCTCTCAATATATCTTTGGCTCTGTGAAGGATAAAGGTATGTATCTATTTATCCACCTTCAAAACTTTCAAAATATCAATATCTTTTGGCTCAAACCTAAGTGAGGCAAAAATTTAGAATGCAGTGATACACACACAAACACACACACACACACACGCACGCACACTGGGGATTGAACTCGGAGGCACTCAAACCTATGTGAGGCAAGAATTTAGAATTAAATGATACACACACACACACACACACACACACACACACACACGGGACTGAATTCGGGGGCACTCAACCACTGAGCCACATCTCTAGACCTTTTTTGTATTTTATTTAGAGTCAGGGTCTCCCTGAATTGCTTAGTACTTCACTGTTGCTGAGGTTGGCTTTGAACTCACGATCTGTCTTGCCTCAGTTTCCCAAGCCACTGGGATTACAGGCATGTGCCACCACACCTGGCTAAGTGTAAAATATTTCTAACACTGCTTTTTTTGTGTAAGCAGAGCTACTTAAGTTTATAAATAGCATTTATTTACAAAATGTGATTACAATGTAAGAGAAAATCATAAATATCCCCTACACATAGGAGAATAAAATCTTGTTGAGGGATATTAAAATGATATATGTTTTCATTTTTCTGAGAAACACATTTTCAAATTCTTTCTCATTCCTCATTTTAAATTAAAGTAAATATACCATGTGCCTCCTCTAAGAGTTCTCTCTGGGATTCTCCTCAGAGTCTAAATGAGATGAAGGTAGAAAAAAATTTCCCTTGTCTCTGTTGCTCTTTTCCTACTATGTATTTAATTTAATTTATTTAGGTTATTTTATACATTTATTCTTTTATTCCATATTTATTGTGTGTCAGACTTTGTGTGGTATGTCCTAGAGACTATTGTTATCTTGCAAGCAAGAACTTTATGGATCATAGCTATGTATTTAGTAAATAGATTTCATGTCTGATATTCAAGTATTTTATTTGATTAATAACTCTACAGAACCCTGCTGAAGATCACAAGGAAATTTAGAAACACTGTTGAATTTATGTTACTGATCATACAAATATCAAGTGTTCTATGTGTATTCAAGCTCTAAAATCCTACAAACCACACTCTACTGGAAACATATGAACATCAGTTATGCTGTGTAAATTAATAATAGGTATTAAAGAAAACAGATTATTAGTCGTAATCACTTAATATATGCAATACACCTAGCACAGTTTTGTCTGAGACATGGCAACTAGAGTGACCTTTTTCTCATCATAATCTGGAGATATACCATAGGAGTTAAGAGTATAGTCTGGAAAATCAGCAACATTCTGGTTACTGGAGCATCATTATATCTACATTGATAGTTTCATCATTTTGCCAGTATCATCACAGGTAAAATGGAGATACTAACAGTTGTTTTAGTCAGCTTTAACATTGCTATGAGCAGAATACCTGACAATAACAACCGAGAGGGAGAAAAGTTTACAATGAGGTCTCATGGTTTCAGAGGTCTCAGTCCATAGATACCTGACTTTACTGTTCTGTGCCCAAGGCAGCACATCATGTAGGAATAGCCCATGGGAGGAAAGCTCAGCTAACGGCAGGGTGGGAAGGAGACAGGGAGAAGACGATCTGCAGGGAAGATGCACTTTTCCAGGGCACAATATCAGTGACCTCCAGCCATGCTCCTCCTGCATCCAATTTCCACCTGGTCAGTCCATTCAAACTAGGATCTGTTCACAGCTTTCATGGTCTAAATATTTACCTCTGATATTTCTATATTAACAGGTGCTTTGGGGACATACCTTGAATCCAAACCATAACAGCAGTGTATATATCTTACAAGTATTATAGAGATTATTGCCCAATACCAATATTTGTAATTATTTATTTTTTTTTAATTTTCTTTGGAATTATAGCCTATGAATGCATATACATGCATACAGCTAGAAATAAAAAGCCCCCAGTAAGAAGAATTTTACAAATATGAGAGAGTTGTCCTGGATTAGGTTTTCTCCACTATTTTGCACCCATGTATGGCTGCCTCAGTGAAGAATTTATAAATGACAGTATGCTTTTTTTGTATTGTTTATGTATTTTTGCTGAGATTATTCAATATGTCTTTTGATCCTTTCTTCAGTTAAATTAATAATGGACCTGAGGCACATTCATTTGTCACTTGAAATGGCTTTGCTGCTAAACAATTTCCTAATGGTATTTTTCATCTGAGCATTTCTCAAAGTATAGATTAAGGGATTTAACATAGGAGTAATCATAGTGTAGAATACAGCAACAGCTTTATCAATGGGTAAAGTAGCTGCAGGTCTCATATACACAAAGATGCAGGGAACAAAGAACAGGACAACCACTGTGATGTGGGAGACACAGGTGGACAGGGCTTTGCGCCTACCCTCCAGGCTGTGGGTCCTCAGGGAGCGCAGTATGACCACATAGGAGATGAGCAGCAGGAGGAAGTTTAACAGGCAAATGAACCCACTGTTGGCAGCAACGAAGAGCCCCAGAGTGTGGGTATCAGTGCAGGCCAGTTTGAGCAAAGGGTTCAGGTCACACATAAAGTGATCAATGACATTAGGGCCACAGAAGGGTAGTGGTAAGATGAAGAGGATCTGGATGATTGCATGGAGAAAACCTCCCACCCATGACACTCCCACTAGTAGGCGACATACTTTCCGGTTCATGATGATTGTATAGTGCAAGGGCTTGCAGATGGCTACATAGCGGTCATAGGCCATCATTGTAAGCAGAATGACCTCTGCACCTCCAAAGAAATGTTCCCCAAAGATTTGCATTATGCACGCATAGAACAAGATGGTTTTCTTTTTTTGGAGTGAATCTGCCATTGGCTTAAGGGTATTGACAGAGGCATAGCAGGCATCAATAAAGGAGAGATAGGCCAGAAAAAAATACATGGGGGACCCCAACAATGAACTGGTGGTGATGGTGATTACAATGAGCATATTTCCTACCATACAGATGATGTATATGAGCAAGAACATAACAAATACAATTTTCTGCAACTTTGGATTCTCAGTAAGCCCCAGAAGAACAAACTCTGTCACATTATTCCTATTCTCCATGTATTTCAAGTGAAAGTGAATCGCATTACCTGTAAAAAACAAATACAACCTTGAATTAAACTTCTCCATTCTCATAAATAAATAATGTGTGGATTCTATGGAGTCGAGAGAATTGATGTGGAGATTTTTGCATTTATATTGTTGAGTGAGGTGGAAAAAAAGTGTTCTGAGTAATGATGATTACTTTACCTTCTAGTAAAGATTCTGCAAAGACTATATATGTGAGAAAATTTTGTATACACACAAGGCAAGAGGCTGAGTATCTGTAATTTTCTGAGATGACTCAGAGCTTAAATTGAATTAATAGGTTTCACTCATAGTGTCATTTAAACCCCCAAAGCAAGGTAGGAACAGAATGTGACTGCCATCAAGGTACAACTAAAGAATGTTGCCCTTTTTTCCTTATGAAATGGGGAAACATGAGAGCTAATTGAGAATAGGAATCAAGAATGGTGAGAAACTTAAGGAAGGGAATATTAGATGTTACTTTTGTAACCATCCTTTTGTGTCTTGGATGAAGCATAGTGGGTTAAATAAAGGGTGGAAGCCAGAGATCAGAACCCCATGTAGCAGAGTAATAGTAACAATTCATATAAAGAGATGAGGGCAACACTTACAGAAATGTAATCAGTGTACAAAAGAACAGCTATAAAATAATTAATAAAACTTGTTGAGTAAATCTAATAAATTTGCAATACCTAATTATGAAACAACTAATATTTATTTCATGCATGGCATAGTACCAATGCTTTACCTGCACGATTCCTCTTCATACTTGACGTAATCTGTATGACTGGTCTTGTTGCATCCTTCTTACTGGTAAAGAAATCATCTCAGAAACTATAGTGTAAGGCTTGCAGATGGCTAACAATAATCTTGATCATGTTTACTGATAGTAACTGAACTCTACATGGGTTCTAAGTGTTTTGCAGACATGTACTGATCTAGTTCTCACAACAAAATGAATGGCTAGTGTTGTTATCTTTTTATCCATCTTTACTCTTATTTATATATGCACAGAGAAGTTTTGAATATTTTTCTAGAAAAATTAACTAATAAGTAGCAGAGTCAAGAAGAGAATAAATAGGGCTGGGGATGTGGCTCAAGCGGTAGCGTACTCGCCTGGCATGCGTGCAGCCCGGGTTCAATCCTCAGTACCACATACCAACAAAGATGTTGTGTCTGCTGAAAACTGAAAAATAAATATTAAAAAAATTCTCTCTCACTCTCTCTCCTCTCTCACTCTCTCTTAAAAAAAGTTTTTTTTAAAAAAGAAGAAAATAAATAGATCATTAGATATTTTTTAAAGATGGGGTTTTATGATGTTTCTCAGGCTGTCATTAAAATTGTGATTCTCCTGCATCAGCCTCCTAGTAGGTGGAATTATAGGAATGCACCTCTTTGTCTGGCTTCAAGTTAGTCCAACTTTTATTCATTTTTTTATCCTTCAGTTCTTTAACATATATTGTTCTCCTCTTCCTCTTGACCTATAAATTCCATATTATGTTATATAAATTATGTTGAACTACTTCAGAGAGAGTTTATGCAAAGCAATTTCATCAGCAGACACAAAGATACATAATTTTTCATTTGAACTCTCAAATGTTACAAAAAAAATGAGTGTTTCTTCATTGTCAGAAGGACTCCTTTCACTTGGCCTGTCCCTCACACCCCGTTCTGCCTTCTCTAACACCATTATATAATATGGACCCCACAGTCAGCTGGAAAATGTTGTACAGAATCCTCATGAAATTAAGTGTACTGATTTGAGTGTCAGTAAGACCAGATTTAAATCCTGTTTCTTCTGCTTGCAACTTCTTTTACCTGGATATATTTCCTGTCTCTGCACCCATCTGCATTATCATCTACAAAGTGAGAGTGAGAATGTCACCTCATAGGTTTTATGAGAATTGATTGTTACATGAGCACATTCATCACAGATCTAGGGACACATATAGGGCTTTCATTTATTTTTATAACTGTGTATGCACTCAGCAAAGCTAAATTGACAGTTTGAATAAAAATATGGAGACATTTTCAAATCTCCTGTCAGCTAAAGAAGAATCTTCTGGATTACTGCTTTTAAAGAAAACATGTGTTTTACCCACAGCAGTTGACCCCAGAAAGACTTCTTGTTTGTACTAGGGCTCCACAGCTGATGATTTGTGTCATTTAATTTTTATATCCAAATCTTAAGTGTGTGAAAGGTGTACTTAAATTTTGTTTTTATCTTCAGAGTCTTGGTTATTAAATGAGGTGTCTCATGGCAAACTACATTTTCTTGTTGTTAGAGGGCTGGGTTTTATAAAAAGCTTCATCCACTATGTGCCTAAAATTGTCTAATGTTAAATTTGCTCAATGATATTCGCCCACCATCTTTTGAAAAAGGGGGATGAGGATGAATTATCTTATAACAAATGACACTCAACAAATGACACTCTATGACTGCATTTGATAAATGTTAAAAAATAATGATCTCTGCATATGAAAAATTACAAAATTAATAAACATCCACACTATTGAAAATCTTACCTTTAGTGCTTTTAGATGATTTTAATTATGCTTTGAGTATTCAGAATAAATTTCATCTTCAAAAAGACCTCCTCTTGAAATAAGAATTTTAATATGAAGTGACAACAAACTTCCAATGAAAATATTCAGGTAACCCAACATCAAATCGAATGTCATTAAGGATGTTTCCTTTAAAGTCTAAATCATTCTTTTTAACTTAAAGCCTAAAATATTTTAATAGGAAATCTGTGATTTGGATTTGTAATGGATTCACTTGGTATGTTTTGGAGAAATGAAATCGTTCTTGCTCTGGTTGAGCAGGACAGAAGGCAGGAGGTTGGGAGAAAAAGAATTCAGATGGGTCACTTCTGATGAATCTTGCTGTGGATGAATCAACTACAACAAAAAATATTGCCATCTTACAAGACCAGGAAATTTTAAGAGGTTTTCAGAAGAATTTAGGGACCTAGCTTATAGCTGTGCTTTCTCTCCCAGGAATTAATTATATCTTTTGATGGACATATATTACCTTGAAAGCAGGTATTCTGGAAAGATGTATTTGAAAATTACCAGCCTCTGAATGGAGACTTGTATTCCCTAAAGTTTGAATGTAATTTCTTTTTCTTTTTTCCCTGAAGTTGGGTTGTTAGGAAAGATGAATACCATGTAAATAGGATTGCAGCATTAATCCAGTGTGAGTACCAGCAATGTAGTTTCCTGAAAATGTGTCACAGAGGGGGCTTCTTTCTTATCAGTATTAAATCCTTTGTGAAAACCCACTGTGAATTGCTTGAGAACTAAAGAAGTGAAGGCATATTAATGACAGATATTTTAAATGACAGCTATTTTTAACTGCATGTGCTGCTTTTCCTGATTTCCAGTGTTTGGGAAGTAGCCAGAAACCAAAGAAAGGTCTATATAATAGTGTTCTCTGGGTCACAGCATCGAATGATTGACAGCATTACAGATTTGGAGAGACATTTAAAACACAGTGAGAGTTCAAGTCATTGCACATTTTGTCAATTGGACAAAACTTCATTGTTACTTATTTGCCACTTAGTCATTTTAGGATGTCTGTACATTATTTAAAAAAAATTCATTCGAATAATTAATATACAAAACGCAGTACATATATAACATGTAATCTATGCCATGAAATTATTTGGTCACCTATCTGACCATCTTCAAATGTGTCCATCTAACTTCTTGTTTATTATTAGTATAATGATGATGATGATTATGATGATGATGATGATGATGATGATGACATGCAGCACATAATCTGCCCTTTGAGAAGTATTTTAAGTATCCTGGACAATATTGATCAGTATAAGCTCAATGGTGTATAAATCTCTAGAACTTATTAATATTGTAAAAGCAAAACATCATACCCATTGATTGATGTTTTCTTCCTCTTCATTCCCCAGCTCATGACAACCACAGTCCCACTCTATAACTCTGAGTTAGACTATTTTAGACTTATCCTGTAAGTGATGTCATGTTGTGTTTGACCTTTTGTGCCTGGCTTATTTTCGTACCATTAATGTTTTCTGGGTTGATCCAAAATGATACAAATGGCAGGATTTTCTTCTTTTTCCTTTTTATTAATGCTTCATATTTATATATAACATCAAGACTCATTTTGACATAATTATACAATCATGGAGTATAACTTGTTCCATTTCAGTCCCCAGTTTTCCTGTATACTGAATATTGCATGTATACATTTATTTATTTTTTTATCTACCCATCTGTTGACAGGCACCTGAGCTTGTTCTATAGCTTGGCTGTTATGGGTTGTAGTCCTATAAACATGTGCCTGTATCATTATAGTATGCTGACTCTACTTCTTTTGAATAAACACCAAGGAGTGAGAAAGCTGGGTGAATTTGTGGTTGCATTCCTGGTTGTTTAAGGAAGCTCTATACCACTTTCCAAAGTTTTTATACTAATTTGCAGTCCTACTGAAAATGAAGGAAGATACCTTTTCTCACTGTGGATCAAACACACCTAAAAATTATACAAGATACCTTTCAAGTTCTAGAAGACAGGCTCTGTACTCAAACATATTGGCACAGGTATCCACTTCCTTAACAAGACTTCTAAAGCTCAAGAAATAAAACCCCCAAATCAATAAATGAGATGGCATGGCATGAAATTAAAAATCTTCTGCACATCAAAGGAAACACTAGCATGAAAAGAGCCTACAGAGTGGGAGAAAATCTTTTTAAGCTCTTCCTCCAACAGAATTAAGAATACTTCAAAGCTTGACATCAAACAACAAAAACAACAAAATAAAATAGCAAAGAGGCCCCCCCAAAAAAAAAACCAACCAACAAACAACAACAAAATGCCAAATAACCCAATAAATAAATGGTGAAAAGAAAAACACATGACACAAAAGAAGAAATACAAATGGCCAACAAATATATTAAAAAATGTTCAACATCCCTAATCAGAGAGGCAAATCAAAACTTTCATCTCACTGAAGTTAGAAGATAAATCATCAAAAATACAAATAATGATTTTCTTCTTTATAAAGGCTGATATTTTTGTTTTTGAAACTATTTTAGGAAACTCCATACTCTTTTCTGTAAAGGCTAAACTAATTTATATTAACAAAAACAGTGGGAAAGCATTTTCTTTTTCTCACATCCGTCACAACATTTATTATCTTTTTGTTTTTGTTTGTTTGATTTTATAATTCCAATCCTATCAAATTAAGTTGATATCTTGGTGTGATTTGATTTGCATTTTTCTTGATGTTTATATTGACATCAAGTACCTTTTAGTTTATCTGTTGTCCACAGGTATGTCTTCTTGCACAGGACGAGTAGTTCAGTTGAATGTGGTGAGAATCACACCGGAAGAGTGAGATCTACCAGCTTCTACTTAGCCTTTTCCACCATGATATTCTGTGCTCCATAGGTTCAGTAGTCACAACATTTCCTGATTATTTCTCTTCTTCTAATGCACAGATAACCTGAAAAAGGCTTTGGGGTATCTTGAAGACAGATCAACATTAAATTGAGGCAGTGCTCCTGGCTCCTACCTCAAGCATATCCAGCTTCTCTTTAATTTCAGGGTTTCTGGATCTGCAGAATGGCTCAAGTCTGGATGTTGATTGAGGAAGCTTGAATTTCTGATTTGAGAATTCGGTTTTTATTTCATTCACTTGAACTTTTCTTCTTCACTATATCAAAGTAAGAACTCATTAGGATTTCTATACTATTTCAATAATAGGAAGCCTGAAATCGACCAGCCAAGGTCATAGGTCTCTTCAGGCCAGTTGGCTTCTTCTTTAACTCTGCTGTTCACTTGTTACCATCCAGGGATGTTGGGTTCATTGACTCTGTTCAGCAAAGAATTGCAGAGCAAGATACAGAGCAGCAGGTTTATCGCAAAAGTGACACAGAGCATCGCTCCAAAGAGAAGCCAGGAATCTGTTGGGGTAGATTTGTCTTGTCATTTCTATGGTTTCTGGAATTTCCTCCTCTCCTGTCTCCTCCTCTGTCCACATTTTCTTCAGTATTAATGGTTGGAGTCCCCTCTGTCCACACATCTGTTTTAGTTTTGTCCTGGATCCCTGGCTTAGGGGCAGGAATACAGACTTGTCTATCTGATTGGAATCTCTGCTGTGTCCAGGAGCACTTTCATCAAGCAGAGCCTCCTTCTCTAGGCTCCTTTTTCCTGGCCCTGTTCCCTACCCCCACCTCCTTACTCACCATCTTGCCATCTTGCCCTGGCTGCCTGAGCCCTTCTGTATCTCCCTCACACTGAGGCAACCACAGGACTAAAACTTTGGATGTCAAGAGTTGCCTCTTAACCCCTGCTATCCCTGGATCCAATTAATCACTTTGCAGTTAGAGGTTCCAGGCCGGTGACCACAGTTTCCACTGAGGGGTTCCGTCTAACATGAAAGAGCAATCACAGAAGGCTTCAAGGATGTCAGGGCTCCTCTCACTCACTTACTACTCATAGTTATGATGAAAGTTATGTCTCTGGACTCTCCTAGGGTGGGCTAGTAGGTCTTAAATGACAAATCACACTGTATCTGATTTCTCTATGCCTTTAAATTTTTTATTAGCCATTAACTCCTAGAACATTCTAATTTACTCACTGAGAGTCTCATTTGGTCCTTGTTGTTGCAGTTGAATAACCAGAGTTCCTTTCAACTCCCTGAGCTGCAATGCTAAAGAAAGCATCTGATTAATGAAGTCTGTATCAGTAAATTTGACCTGATTTATGTCTATTTCATCATTCTTGCATAGTCTTTGCATATATTCACACATCTATTCTGCATTCCTGTCTGCATAAATTAAATCATGAAGCCTTTGGAGCATATTTCACCTTTTCATGGGTCACACATTGTGGCTCTTTTAGGTCCCTGTTGGGACTTGAGCCTAGTTATAGGTCTAGGAGTCAAGAAGGGGAAGGGGGGTTAGGAGTCAGTCCCAAACAGAGTCAGCCTTGTCTTGCAGGGAACCTTCCTCAGGGGAGACCTTTGTGGTTTCTTCAGGCAACTCTGGAGCATTCCTTAGACAGGCTGGGAGACCCCCTGCTGTAGTTGCAGGCACCTCTGCTGGAGATGGAGAGGCCCTTTTCATTTGCAAAGTTCTCTCCATTCCATCTTCTCAGTTCCCTCACCCATCTAGTGTTGAAAGCCAGAACCTGGATCTCACCCATGACTCCTCTTTCTAACCTTCCTTATCAATTGATTCTCTATAACTTCTAAATCTATGGGAAACTATTTCTCTATTTCAGTTTGTGATAATGATCCTGTTGTGGGGATTTCTTTGAATTTGTCATTTGAAAGCAGGGACTGAATAAATCTGATGAGAGAAGGAGAAAAGTGTGTGGTCCCCAGTAAAGTCAGATTTAGCCTGGGGCCTTAGCAGCTCTGGAGTGTTCATTTTGTGGTCTAAAGCTTGGTCCCATCCCTGATGACCATCCAATAAGGAAGACAAGATTTTGTGAAAAAAAAGATAAAAGAAGTTTCATTGCTTTTCTAGCACAAAAGAAACACAGGGACTCCTGTCCCAGCATCTGTGATTCTCTCCATCAGGAGCAAAAGAGAGATTTTAAAGAGTTGTACAAAAGGAATCCCATTTTCCTCTGAAATTAGGAGGAGGGGTTATGGAGAAGAGATTAGAGAGGAAAAGAGGGAGAAGAGAAAAACCATGTCTGTTTTAGAGCAGCAAAGGCTATATTCAAAGCATGAAATGGACCACTGTCATAATTGTAGTACATAATTTGTTCTGCAGGGGGCAAAGGGATACAACCTTTTTACTCTTGTGACAGTCTTTCATTTTTCCACTGGAGAGTCATAAAATAGTGGGAATAATCCCTGGATAGAATTTTCTATTTTCTTTGGTGTTTTTGTCCAAAGATAGTTAGGGCTGTGAATTCTTAGCAATGCAGTCACAGTACCTGGGTCTTGTGCCCAGTGGCCTGGTGGAGGGATTTGGGCATGATTCCAGTGTCCACCACTCTGTCTGTTCACCAGGAGGATCAGAGTTCAATCTCGGCCTTTTACCCTCAGATCATTATACTAGGCTTCTGCTTCCCTCCTGCCCTTCATATTTCTTTATTCTTTATCATACTGGAAACCAAGTTATTTTAAACTAAAATATAATTGTATCACTCACCATCTTAAAAATACTTCCTATGTTTTGTCCATGGTTTTTGCCATTAAGCTTTAATATGATTTTGAGATCTTTTTTGATCTTGCTTGTTTCTGTCTTCCCATTCTCAGGATTGCAATTTACCTTTACACTATCTTAGTGTTCAGCTTGTTGAATAACAATATAAATTAATAGCCACAGTCATGCTGCATGATTTAGGTTTCCTTCATGTTTTGTTTTTAACTGACTTGTCATAGGAATGCTTTGATCAAACATCTTGCCTCTTCACTCTTCTTGCCCAATTTTATCCCATGAGGGCCATTTTTATGTCTTTCTTTCTGGGAATCCTTTTCTGTCAGCACCCTCTCTCCAGGTCTTTGTTTATTGTCCATCCAACATGTCCTCTTGGTATCCTATTCATCTTAACATGTTTGTATAACACTCATCAGTGTTTTCCAATCAAACCTCTGGTGTCTGTCACTTAAACACCATGAAAGAAGAACCTAGGTGTGTTTGTTCACCTCAGAAGTCACCCAAAACATTAATATTTTGGGAATCAAATATTTGGGTTTATTAAAGAGTGAAAGAAACATTGATCAACAACAAAAATTATCCTGAAATTGCTTTTGTATAGACAGATGTATACGTTTTACAAAATAGTTTTTACTAGTGAATGTGGCCACCATGTAACAGAAAAATCATAAACAGCCCCTATGCAGAGGATAATGAAATCTTGCTGAGAAAATATCATGATATAACATTTGCCCATATGCTCAGAAACTCAGTTCTCAATTCTTTCTCATTCCTCGGTTTACATAGGGTTAAAAAAAAAAAAAACAAAACCCTGTGGTTTCCCTCAGAGGTCAGTCTGAATCAGATGACAGTGAAAAAACAATCTGTAGTCTTCAGGACTCATTTTTTTACTCTATACTTTATTTTAATTATTTATGTTACTTTAACATTCATTCTTCATTCACCATTTATCAGAGGCAAATGTTGTACTACAATGGAGAAACTATTCTTTGCTAGCAGGCAAGTACTTAATGTAGTCTCACTGTGCATTATTCAACTAGGAATTCCTGTCTAACCTTCAAGCATTCTTTCATTTGACTCACCCTTCTTTATCATGGGTTATCAGAGTACAGCGACCTGAGTATACACAGCCTTTCTGAAGCCTATGAGGAAATTTGGTTGAATCTGTATCACTTGCCAATTAAAGGTTAATATTGTTTCAGTTTTGTAGCCCTAAAATCCTTAGTTACCATAAAATTCCTCAAAACATATTACCATCAATTGTGATATGTATACTTACGAGAAATTTTTATAAAAACCTTTTTTCTGTCATTTTCCTGATAAATAAAATGAATGAAGATAGCAAAATCAAGCCCTAATTTGGTAAAGGTTTGCAAAGTTTCAGAGTTGTCCTGAAGTAGTTGTTTTTTTCTCTGAATCAATTTTTTTTTCTTCCTTGAAAGCAGAAGGTTTTTTCCTTGTTTGTTTTTCATTTTAATTATTGGTGTTTTACATTTATGGATAATACTGGGATTCATGATGCAAATTCACACACAAAAAACATAATTTGTTAAATTTCATGAGATTGATCAAAAGAATTTTTGAATGACTTTTTTTAATAGCTTAAGTACTACTTGCTAAGATCATTCAAAGGGTCCTTTCCTCAGTTACATCAATGTTGGTCTTCAGGCACATTTCCTAGTAAATAATTTCCTAATGGTGCTTTTCATCTGTGCATTTCTCAAGGTGTAGATCAAAGGATTTAACATAGGAGCTATCATAGCATAGAAAACAGCAACTGCCTTATCGATAGGTAAAGTAACTGCAGGTCTTAGGTACACAAATAAGGTGGGAAAAAAGAATAAAAGGATCACTGTGATGTGGGAGACACAGGTGGACAGGGCTTTGCGCCTACCCTCTAGGCTCTGTGTCCTCAGGGAGCACAGGATGACCACATAGGAGACAAGCAAGAGGAGGAAGATTAGCAGGCAGATGAACCCACTGTTGGCAACAACAATGAACCCCAGAATGCGGGTGTCAGTGCAGGCCAAGTTTAGCAAAGGGCTCAGATCACACATAAAGTGATCAATGACATTAGGACCACAGAAGGGTAGTCGGAAGATGAAGAGGATCTGGATGGTTGCATGGAGAAAACCTCCCATCCAGGACACTGCTACTAGCAGGGCACACACTCTCCAGTTCATGATGGTTGCATAGTGCAAGGGCTTGCAAATAGCCACATAACGGTCATAAGCCATCACCGTAAGCAGAATGACCTCTGCACCTGAGAAGAAATGTTCTCCAAAGACTTGGGCCATGCATCCATTGAACAGGATGGTCTTCTTTTCATGTAGTGAATCCACGATGAACTTAGGCATACTGACAGAGGCATAGCAGGCATCAATAAAGGAGAGATAGGCCAGAAAAAAGTACATGGGGGAGCCCAACAGTGGGCTGGAAATGATGGTAATCACGGTGAACAAATTTGCTAACACAGAGATGATGTAGATGAGCAAAAATACAGCAAATATAATTTTCTGCATCTTTGGGTTTTGTGAAAGTCCCAGTAGAACAAACTCTGTCACATTTCTCTTCTCCATGTACTTCCTGTGCAAATTTATTATAGTACCTGGGGGTGAGTGGGTAAAACTTTGAAATTATTAAACTTCTGTATTATAATAAAATTAAAAGCCTAGATTCTATTGTGCACTGAGATTTGATGAGTGTTTATCCTTATTTATAAGTTATTTGTTCTTTTTAAGGAAAACATTCTGTGTTTTTACAGATGACTCAAATGCCTCCTGAATGTTGATTCTTCCAGAAGCTTCTGCATGAGAAACTTACAGACACACAAGCAGGAGCCCACCTGAGTACATTGTGAATTTTCAGATGATGAGACTAAACATAAGTAACAGATTGCACAGATTGTGGCAATTAAGCCCATAAGGGAGGCAGAGAAGATGGATGCAACAGCCATCATTGTATAGTTAATAATCTTTATTCTTAGGAAAAGGAAAACTATAACACATAACTGAGAAAATTAGTGCAAGTGTGATAAGGAACTTGAGGAAGGGTGAATCTAGGGCATTACTCTTCTAATTGTCACTGTGTGTCCTGCAAGACACTGATCAAGGTTCAGTGAATAGAGGAAGCCAGATCTGGGAACTCCAGGTAGCAGACTAGTGGGGAGAATTAATGGAAAGAATAGCAGTGCAATAGAGATGGAAATGTAAGTATAAAAAGCTCTTGTGAAATAATTCATAATATTTAATGACTAAACCCAAGAACTTCATAATAGTCAATGACAAATTATTTTGCAGTGTTTTTCCTTTGTATTTCTTGGTACCAAGTGCTTTGCACACATGATTCTTTTTAATACTTGGAATAACCTGTGTGGTACATTCTACTTCATTGCATAGATAAGGAAACAATCTCAGAGACAAATGTTTGCAGTGGATTAACAATGGCAATGCTTGCCAAAACTCATTGAACTCCTTTGGTGTTCTCAATGCTTTTCCAAAAGCCTGCTGATTTAATCCTCACTTTAAGACTAGCAATTGCTGAATATCATCATCTTATAGGTATAATTATACTTACATTTCTTGTTATAAAAACAGAGAGAAATTAAGAATCCTGCTCAAAAAAAAGCAGCTAATACATGGCAGAGCTAAGAACATGACTCAGATTTTTCTTATTCTATTTATTTTTGTCCTCCAAGTTCTCAAAATGTATTACCCTTGAAATCCTCAGCTTTAATTTATATCCCATATATTACCATGGTATAGAAATGGTGTATTAGTAATCCTCTTTTGACATGAGCATAATTATTATAATTAATTAAATGCTACCTGAGATACAACTTTGTAGAAGTAATTTCATCAACAGACATAGATAGTGATCCATTTGAACTGTCAAATACAAAGAAAATAAATGTTTCTGCATTCTTGGAGAGAGTACATTTGTCCTCGCCTGTCTCTCACAACCAATTCTCGCTTTTCCAATACTGTTTCAAAGTAGATTATAGACCCTGATGGAAAATTCCATTTTGTCACATAGCTAAGCATCTTACCATGAGTATCAGGGAAAATCTGATTAGAATGCTGGTTCTTCCCTTGGAATTCTTCTTTCCTGGGGTAGGATTCCTGGCAAATCATACATCTACTTCATCTATCTATGAAATGAAAATTAAGAATATCATCTCATGGGTTGTTCTGATAATTGTTACATAAACACACATACCACTGTTCTGAGGGCACATATAGGACTTTCCTCTATGTTTAACTGTATATACTCAGAACATGTGCAGAATTCACACTGAAAAATGAAAGAATTCTCTTCAATATTACTTGTAAAGAAGCCACAGAGGCCTATATTATCCATAGCCATTGATCCCAAAAAGATTTCTCCATGTTTTACTTGTACTCAGTACCTGATGTCTTATGCCATCTAGTATTCATATTTAGGTCTCATGTGTGGGAGGTACATTTAAACTTTCTTTCCACTTCTGTAAATTATCTTAGTTAACAAAAGAGTGTCTCATGGTAAAATATTGGTTCTGATTGCTAGAGAACTACTATTTCATCTTTATGACTCTTGAATTAAATTGTTCATTGTTTAAATCAGGTTAATGAGAATTTTTATTTCTTGGAAACTTAGAGTGTTGATGAAATTCCCCATGACTGAACTTAAGTATTCTGAAAAATAATAATTACAGTACATGAGAAGTACAATAGTTAATAAGATCAGTTCTGTTGAAGAACTTACCTTATAATCTTAGAGAGTTCTAATGATGCTTATAGGTATTCAGAAACAATCCCATCTTCAAAGTGACCTCCACTTAGAATAAGAACCTTTCAATATTAAAATATAAGACACAAGTGAAAGAGACTATACAGATAATTCTATATCAAATCAACAGATACACTTCTAAGGAAGTGTCCTTAGAAGTCCAAATCTTTCCTTCCTACACAAAACCTTGAATGCCTCACAGAAAACTCAGGGTTAGAATTCAGAGTGGATTTATTTGATTTACTATGGAAATATGATCTGGGCTTCAGTGCAGGAAGTACACAGTTTGAAGGGAAACATTCAAGTAGATCTTTCTAGTCATGGAGAATCTTGCTCTTGAACTGACTACAACAGAAAGTATTTCCTCCTACACTATCTGGGTATTTAAAGAGGTTTCCACAAGACACCTGGACCTTGCTGGTAGCTGTGCTTTCTCTCCTGGGATTAATTATTTCGTTTGATGGGAAGGTTTTGTCTTAGGAGCAGGCATCCTGGAAAGAGACTTTTCCCCTCTTGAGTGGGGAATTGTATTTCTTGCATTGGGGACCCATGCTTTCTTGCAAATCTGTGGTTAAAGGACATAAGCACAGTGCCCACACAGAGTATGGGCTCAGTAAAGATTAGCTCTTCTTGAATCTGCTTCTTTTTCTCTGGGTTGATTAATATAATGCAGAATTTCCTATCCAAACATCTAAATCCTTTGCAACTTGCTCTGCACTAACTAAAACTAATGCATACATCAGTGCAGTATTTGAGATTGTTTCATGAGCAATGAAATCAATAACAAAGAAAATTATGAGAGAAATTAGGCAAAAACATAAAAGGAGTAATAGAATAAGAAGGTGTTTATATTTCAAAAGGCAAAATCCAAAAAAGTGATTTAAAACTTTCTATGACATAAAACTAAAGCAACACAAATTATATCTTTGCAATAAAAATCTCAAAGCCAATGACACATTTGGCATTCAGCATTTACACAATCACTGAGACATGGAAGCCTGAAAGTGCTGTCTGTGAAAAGCAGTTGAGGACAAAACTCTGGTTGAGAAGGGCTGAGGTTTTCTGATGGCACTGCCACCTGGAGCAAACACATGTATTACCTCTGGAGGTTACAGTCTAGAGCCTTATAGAAATAAATTCTAGCAAACTCCAGTAAAATCATTCTGTATTTTATATAACTTCATGGCATTCAATGTTAACTCTTGGAATGCAATATGAACCAATCTGTATTAATAGTAGCTTAAAAATTTGGGTGAACCAGAGTTTCATGAGAGGGTGTTATGGTTTGGATCTGAAAGTTGAACAAAATCTCATGGTTGAATGGGAAATGGGACCTAGTTGGAGGAAGTAAGTCATTGAGGGTGTTTACTGGAACAGTTCTTCTTCTTCAGGGCCCTTCTCTCTCTTTCTCCCCCTCTTGGCTTTCCAGCTGCCAAAAGCTGCCAGATTTCCTCCACCATGCCCTTCCGCCATGATATTCTACCTCACCTCAGGCCCAAGGCAATGGTATCAACTCAACATGGAATCAAATCTCTGAAACCATGAGTCAAAATGCAGCTTTCTCCTTCTCAAGTTGTTCATCTCAAGTATTTCAGTAAAAGCAATGAAAAGATGACTAACACAGAGGGCTTTTCCATCTCCGAATTCTGACTTGAAATCTCTGAAAACTCCACAGATTTTGTATTTATGTTTAAAAAGTCCTTTGCAATGATCTTCAAAAGTAATTTCTAATGGTAGCTGCAGTTTTAGATGGGGAAACTGAGAAGACAGAAGTGGGATGATTTTTGTAAGAGAAAGTGATTTATGAAGGGGACACTAAGCATTCCAGACTCTGGGATTGTGGTTGTGCCCAGGATTTAGCAAGTGGCATTAGTGCCTGGGAAGACATTCCAACTTCTCTCAGTGGAAGAAAATCCATTTGAGTTTTTAAGGACATAAGTAAACAAGGAGAAAAAATCAGAAAAAAAGTGCAAAGGGAAAGACAAAGGGAGGGAAAGAAAGGAAGAAATCACCTTACTGTCATACTCTCTTGAGAACTCTGCCCTACCCCACTTTGCCCTCTCAAGTACCTAGCACACACCAACACCCAGGTTTTCAGATGACCAGGCTCCCAGACCAAGGCATCCTAGGTACCAATCTGGGGTCTGCTGTTTTCTATCTGTGTGAGGTGGGCCTGATCTATAAACCTCTGTAAGCCTATGTTCTTCATGATGATGTGGGAAATAAAACAGCCTCTTCTTTCTGTGGTTGCTTTGAGGTATTATGTCACTACAGGTCAACTGTTTAGTTTCAGGTGCTCAAAAATTGTTAATTACTATTGACACCAGCATTACTATTGTACACTGATGCATACGTGGGGAAATATATCTGGGAAACCAGCTAATGAGGGTAACCAAATAAAACCCTAATTCACAGGGTTTCAGACTGTCTTTGAATTGTGTAGAAAATGCACTATTTTTCCTTTCTTGCCTGAGGGTCTCAAACATGGAGTTCAGCATTAGATATATCAATTACCAGACTGAAAACAAAGAATTCCAAAGATCTCTGCTTCTTGTAGAATTCAAAAACACATATCTGACATATCCTTGGCTGCCTTCAATGTCAACATCCAGGGTCCTCATAAGTGAGGGTGTCTGATGGATGCTGCTCTCCTGCTGCATTCCCCCGTGAGGTTCCAAGCCCTCACCACTGCCCGATTACCTGTCTTCCTCCATGGTGAGCTATGTCTCATCTACAACACAGGCTGCCTTCATTCTTGTACTAAAGTTACTTTTTAAAGGTTTAGGCTCAAATCCCTCAAAGTTGTGAATGGACACAATATCTTTACTTATTTATTTTAATGTGATACTGAGGATCAAACCCAGTCTCTCACACATGAGAGGCAGGCACTCTACCACTGAGCTGCAGCCCCAGCCCCAAAATCTATTTCTGATATCTAGGCAGCAGGGTAGAGGTAAGGGAGCCCAGTCCATGAAATCAAATAAACCTGGATTTAACCTCTGGCTGAATGACCTTCAGCAAGACAAGTGCTTTATGGCAGCTTAATTGCCAGGCTCTTCTTCAGGTTGGAGTGGAGGTTACGTGTTAAGGTAGCCCGCAGCAGGCCAGACATACTTGGGTGGCGAGTATTTCAGAGAAAGGAAAGATACTTATTGCAATGTCCTTAACACAGGCTCATAGCCAGCATGTGCAGAATTGCAAGAAGACCAAGTGAGTCAAGGGCTAAGTCACAGGAGGTGACATCAAAAAAACTCATGGATCATCAGTTCTACCTGTGTCTTTCAAATATTTAAGAACTTCAAGTTTTTGCTCTGAATGCTATGAATAGCCATTGGGAGGTTCTGTGCTGGAGAATGACCCAATGTCACTTAGGTTTTAGCAGCATCTCTATCTCACATCTGCTATGTTGAGATGCATTAGGGGTGGGACAGACCATGATGGAATTAGATAGACCAATTAGAAATTTATTACAATGATTCAGATGAGAAAAGGATACTTAGCTTGGTCAGTATGATAGAAACAGAGGTGTGAGATATCAAGG